>NC_139353.1:6267625-6782625 GCF_055883805.1 Amblyomma maculatum | reverse complement strand
CCGGTTACCTGGGTTCGAACCAGGCTGGTTCGAACCCAGCCTTGTTTAGTGTTAAAGCACTAAAAAAGTCATGGTCAGTCATTGGTCAGTCATAGGCTCCACTACTCTCTCCTTCATCTGGCGAACTTGAAGGACCTGTTGGGGCGACTCATGTGTTGAAGCCGCTATACCGGACTTTTGAGGGTCGAATTGATTTGAAAAAAAACTTCCCCAGATGGTCAAATTACTTTATTGAGGAGTTTGAAAGTTCAATATGAGTAAAGTCAAGAAAAAGTTGTAGAATAGTATTATGAACCGTATTTTGGAGTCAACGTTGCTCCAGAGTGCAACGTTTTTCTCTCGCCCCCTCATGTGCTTTCAGTACGTGAAATAAACGAAATGAAATGAAATGAAACTCAGGAACCTCAGGAAACAACAAGGAGAGCAGGAATACCTCGGGAGCGTCGATGATAAACAAGCTAACAGCAGCCCCAATAAAGATCGAAATCCGTTTTTGTGGTTCCCGCACCGGGAGTGGCCATAAAGATGAAAATCAAGTTTTGCGCGCCTCCATTGCGATCACGGAAGGAGGTGGGGGGGTGATAACCGAAATCATGCAAGGACCTTGCCGCGGACCGGGCCACAAGCTGCAGCTAGGAATCAGTTCCGTTTATCCCCTGTACGGAAGCGCCTATAAATATAGAAATCAAGTTCCGCGCCTCCGTTGCGATCACATCGCGAAACTGAAACAGCGATAGGGCGGCGGCGTTGTCGCAGACCAGGCTGCAGCTAGGAATCACTTCTGTTCAATGCTTAGCGCCATAAATTTTGAGCGCTTCTTGCAAGCCCTAGGAGGTGGCAGCACCTCCCAGTGAGCATGCATCGTCATAAAGGCGCGAAATTTCAAACGGAGGATTGAAACCGTACTGATACAGCAAAAACTTGCGGAACGAAAATCCGCCGTCGTACATGTACGGCAAAAATCCTCAAAGGCTTCTTTGCCCACGCGAAGCTACGTGATTGTGATCTCGGGAAACAGCTTAACCAATCACAGCGGCGGCGCAAACGAAAAACAGTCGGACAAAGTGTTTGATCGGCGGTGATGAGCTATGAGGGCTTTCCCGTGAAGCTCCGTACTCGCTTCCCTCGAGAGTTCTCTTGGTTCGAATCTGCTCCCACGATTTGTTTCTTTCTTAGGAGGTCAAACGTAGAGGGTTCCCAGAAACCTTGCGCTTATCCGGTTTACTCCTTTAAGTGCACCTAAAGTGCTTTCACACAAAGCAACATGACAGTTCTGTGTCATCGTTTTCTTTTCTTTGCTTCTTTGGATGTGTCACTTATGCGCTTGACAGCCCTGACGATCAAGACAATGCAGACAGGTAGCTCGTTTTCTAAAGTGGTGTAATAATAATAATATGTTTTCGTTTTCTTAAGACTGCGAGAGATGTTCTCGGAGAATAAGCAGTTAACGCAAGACTTCCCTGTCTCTCAGCGTTGCGACCCTCGCTAATTCTAGCCTTCTGGCGTGAAGTTTTAAACACTAGTATGTGTTGCGTTGCGGTCTATACGGCCTTGAGCAAAGCACATCCTCCACTCTGTACATTATAATGGTATACTCGAAATGGAGCGTACAAAAGCACACTACTTAGGGCTCTGCACCTCTATAGGTGATAGTATTTCCCCTCTTTTGCGCATCGTCGCTTTCATTTAACATGTTTCAGCTAACTGAATTGCGTGTGTGCAGAGTCAAGAGCTCACATTGACAACTTATGAAGTGCAGGCACGAGCAGATTACGGAATAAAGTTTTGCATTCTTCGTGATATGCTGGCAGTTAAGTACGATGTTTCCGTAACTACTTATTTTCTCCACCAAGTTAGGTTGTTTTTTGACCAGCATGAGGCTCAAGATAAAACATTTTATTTTTATTTCCTGGTCATTTCTCTGCAGTGCCTATCAGCCAGAGATCTGCGGACCTACCTCTGGAGTTTAACCTCCCGTTTTTTGTGGGTAAGTACGCTTTTCTATATCACGTAAGCTTACAATTTCCTGAAAAAATTCAAGCTTCAACACCGTCAGATTTATAGACTTGGCTAGAAATAAAATGTCAATCATCTCCTAAATCTCAAAATGTAAACGAGAAAATCTGCTCTATAGACTTGGCTAGAAATAAAATGTCAATCATCTCCCAAATCTCAAAATGTAAACGAGAAAATCTGCTCTTCACTTCCTTCTACTCGCTGTGCTATTGTTGTTCAGTTTAAAGCTTTTTTTTATTGCTCTCGAGATTTAATACCTACCAATAGCAGGATCACGATGTGTAAAATCTGAAGATTACTAGTTCTGACGAGTGTCCATTACATGCGCTGTCATGCTTGCTAAAGTTAAGAGCTCTATTCTAAGATGGTTGCAGCTTTTTATCTAGACTCGGATTGATTTTTATTGTATTTATGTCCTATTTCAACCGCAAATCATTGGCATTTCGCGGTGTTTAATTCCCAGCTTTATTTAGGCAGCAATATGCCGTTACTGAGGCAGTCAAGGGGCTATTTTACCCCGCGGTGGGTCCTTGCGTCTCCACCTGAATGATGCCAGGCGGTAGTGTTTTTGGTTTGCAGAAAGAGCATCCTCTCACATTCTTATAAGCTTTTGAGGCTAGAATTATATCTGTGGCGGATGGTTTCTGCCGTTGCCGCAACCATTTTTGACTAGGAGCGTTCCGAAATAGCAGTAAGTCAGCCGCACTGCAAATATTTGAAGTTTTCTATAAGAAAACTTGAAAAATCTAAATTTGTATATCCGTTAACGTATCCTTAGAAAGTATTTGAACGGAACCTCTGAAAACATAGCCGCAGGTTAACGGAGCATCGAAATTTGTCATTGTGCTCAAATGTTTCCAAACTTATCAAATCTTAACCATTTAATGTCCCAGGAGATATTTCGTGACAACACTAGGTTCTGGTCACGTGAGCACACGAGTTGTGCGCTACTTTCGCACAGCTGCACAGATTAAATGAGGAAGGCTTGCTGAGCAGCATGTTGGAAGCTGCGCGGGAGGCGCAGTAGAGGCCCCCGCATTAGAGTTGTCACCTCGGGGCTCTATAACGTGTGGTTACAAAGCACACAAAATGATAGACACACAGTGTCGTGCCGGTAGGGTGGTTTGGTTTGGTTTATGGGTTTTGACGTCCTAAATCGACTCAGACTACGAGAGACGCCGTCGGGTGGATGAATGGGAATCTACCATCACTCAGTCGCCTTCTTCCGGGGAAAGCCCTGCCGCAATTATGAACTGGTTATGGCACTCAGCTGTTGTTCCCAAGGATGACGGGATCGAATCGCGGTCACAGCGGCCGCTTTTCGATGGAGGTGAAAAGCAAGGCGCCCGTTTCCTGTGAGATGTCAGTGGAAGTTAAAGATCCCCAGGTGGTCTAAACCGCTGCCCTCCGCTATAAGGCGCCTCAAATAGCCTGAGGCAGTTTAGTGTCTCGTGTGGAGGATTTAGAAAATGAAGTACGTTTGCTAAAGACGGAAAATCAGAAACTGCTTGGACAGCTTACTCAAATTGAAAAGAAAGGGGCCGACTTTGTCCTTGGAACCAACAAGGACGAACGTTCAATGCGGGCCACGTGGCTGGGGCCAGCACTGGCATGGAAGGCATAAGCAAAGTAGGTCAGGCGGATCCGAACCGTCAGAGTTATTTAGAAGCAGCTAAGACGCCGGAAAAAAAGGAAGAAGTAAGGAAGAATGAAAATCCCAGAGGTAAGGACACAGATAACCGAAAGCAGGAGCCAACAGTTGGGAGAGTGAGAGAGAAGGCCCAGGTGCTTATCGCCGGAGATTCTAACATGAACAGGTGCAAGCGAGATATCTTGGAACGTGTAAGGGGTGATAAGAGAGTGTTGGTTGGAGCCTTCCCAGGGAGAACAATGAGGGCTGTGCTAAAAGAGAGTAAGAATAGGCTGTTGAAGAATTCTGCAGAGCGCAGTATGGTAATAGTAGCCGCGGGTCTAAACGATGTCCTAAATGGTGACGCTACAGGAGTGGTGGAAAGTTTAGCTAAGGGAGTTGACGAGATCAGGGAGATAGCACAGCAGACGCACAGTACCAGAGGTGCTAGGATTGAACGGAAAGATGGAAAAGGACGTGGTGACAGTTAATCAGCACATAAGAAAGTTAAGCCTGGAGAAGCGTTTCGAAGTGGTTGAGGTAAACAGGGAGGTACATAAAGCAGGTTTTGGTAGGGCTTTTCAGCGAGATGGCATTCATTTTAACAGAAGGGTCGGAGCAGAGATCGGCAGGCGCTTGGCAGGCAGGGCTGTAGCTTTTTTAGGGGGTCCGCGAGGTAGTTAGAAGTGAAGTAGAAGAAAGTGTAATAATGGAGGCTGAGCCCCCAAAAATGGCAAAGAGTAGGTCGAGAAAGAAAAGTACAAAAAAGAAATTTAACACTAGGATCAGCTACATAAAGATGCAAGGAGATGGCTAGAGATAGAACAGCACTTGAAGGATGACAAAATAGGTGTGTACGCTCTTTTCGAGACTCATCTCAAGGATCTAGAAGATGCGCCGTTTATAGAAGGCTACGTCTGGGAAGGGTGCAACAGAACGAGAACGAAAAGAAAGGGTGGAGGGGTAGGTATGTTGATACACCAGGGAACAAATTGGCAAAGAATTAAATCATCTTGTAAAGAACATATCTGGGTTTCAGAAACCATTGCCGGCATAAGGACATGGCTAGGAGTAGTTTATTTAGGAACAGGACATCAATGCAGGCAAGAAAACAGGGATCTTGTTGAATGTCTCAGTGACGATATAAGGCAGTTTGGAAACGGGGCCAATATTATTCTGCTGGGGGACATGAACGGCCACATCGACGATCTGGATGGATACACGGATTGTAACGGGAAGCTAATGCTAGATTTCTGCGAGCGACACGATCTAGTTATAGTAAATAGAGAAACAAAATGTGAAGGCCAAATCACGTTGGAATTCCGCAACAGGCAGACGACCATCGACTATTGTCTAATGTCGCAGGAAATTTATAGCAAGGTCACAAAAATGGAAATAGACGAAGAAGGGGAGTGTTGTCTGGGAAGTTATCATAAACGTATTAGTCTGCAGATGGGGCCCTTGATGAAAAGAGAAATGGAACTTAGACAAAACGTAAACACAAAATTAAACGACGATCAAATAGCGCAGATAGCAGCAGACATAAAGGAAGCTATAGAGAAAAGCCCCGTAGAAGACTGGGATTATGAACAGGTAGAACTACTCATAAGGAGGAAAATTCAGGAGGTTAAAGTATCAAACCGCTGGAATGGAAAGAGGAAGCCACGGAGCTGGTGGAATAAGGAAATCAGGGAAGCTATTGAACAACGACGGGCTGCTTCAAGGATACACCGAATGGCAAAGAAAGCACAGGCTTCTCAGGAGGAAATCGATCAAAAATGGGAATCATATCGACAAAAGAAACTTCAAGTGCAGGCCCTCGTCCAAAGTAAAATAAGACAGTCCACCGATCGCTGGATGGCTGATATACACGATGCCTCTAGAGGCGGAGCAAGAAAATTCTGGAACCATATGAGCTGGCTAGGGAAGAAGAATCAAAGAAAGCAGGATCGGATTCAAGATAACGAGGGAAATTGTTTAAAGGGAGACAACGCAGTGAACTACATAACATCAGTTATAGCCGAGTCATTTAAGAGCGACGATAGTGTAATCTCCGCAAATCAGGCAGCAACACAAGGTAGCAGAATACAAAGCACCTTAGAACTGCCCAATCTAAACTGGAAAAAGGCAGAAAAAAAAATATTCCTAAAAACACATCTACAGGAATAGATGGAATTCCGATCAAGCTGATTAATGAACTCGGTCCAAAAATTAAGGAAACGTTGTTAAAAACTTTGGAAAAAGTCATATAGAATAAGCAAATTCCGGACAGCTGGCGGCAGAGTAAAATGAATTTGATTTATAAAGGGAAAGGAGAAAGGATGCACATAAAATCCTACAGGCCGATTACCATAACATCTGTTATGTACAGGTTAGCCATGCAGGCGGTGAAATTAAAGGTGCAAGCATGGGTTGAAAGTAACAAGATACTCGGAGAACTTCAGAACGGCTTTAGAAATGGTAGGCGCTTAGATGATAGCCTGTTCGTGCTTACCCAATGCATCGAAATATCTAGAGTGGAAAATAGACCTTCGTATTTGGCCTTTCTGGACATAAACGGGGCGTAAGACAACGTAAGCAGGGAACTCCTGTGGAACATATTAAAAGAAGAAGGTATCGGTTATGAGATAATAGAGTTCCTACAGGGAATATACCGGGATAACAAAGTAGAAATTACGTGGGAAGGGATAAGAAGTACGGAGGATGTCAAAGTATGCAAAGAATTAAGACAAGGCTGTCCTCTATCACCGGTACTGTTCATGCTTTATATGATAAACCTGGAACGGAGGATATAAGACAGTAACCTAGGTTTTAACCTGTCATATAGATTAGGTGGAAAGGCGGTAGAGCAGCGCCTCCCCGGTTTGATGTATGCAGACGATATTGTGCTGCTAGCTGAGAGTCTGGAAGAACTGCAAACTCTAGTTAAGTATTGCGGAGACGAAGGGGACGCTCTAGGCTTCAGTTTCAGTGCAGTTAAGTCGGGTCTGATGATTTTCAACGGCTCAACTGATCAGGGTCTTAAAATACAAGGCCTTGAAATACCTAGAGTAGCAGAATATAAATATTTGTGGGTATGGGTAAACGAAGGATTGGCATACATTGGAAAGCATGAGTAATCACATAAGGCCAAAGGGCGAAGGAATGCCGGGATAATGAAGCAGAAGGCATTGTGGGGATACAATAGGTATGAGGTATTGAGGGGTATTTGGAAAGGAATTATGGTGCCCGGACTTACTTTCGGAAATGCGGTTTTGTGCCTAAAATCAGAGGTACAGTCGACATTAGAAACAAATCAGAGATCCGTTGGACGATTAGCACTAGGTGCCCACGGCAAAACTACAAATGAGGTGGTACAGGGAGATATGGGCTGGGCATCTTTCGAAGTACGGGAAGCTCAGAGTAAAATATTATATGAGGAACGCCTGAGGAAATTGGACAGTAACAGATGGGCAGCTAAGGTATTTAAATACCTGTACCTAAAAAGCGTTGACTCACAATGGAGGAAAAGAACTAGGAAACTAACTAGTAAGTATGCTAGTAACAAGGACGGAGAAATAAAGAGCATTAAGCAACAGGTGAAAAACACAGAAGGTAAAAATTGGATAAATTCGATGGAAAAAAAAAAGTGTGGAATTATACTGAAAGTGGAAAATGCAGATCAGGAAGGAAGATTTCTTTGATAACTCAAGAGGCAGTGCCCTACTTTTTGAAGCTAGATCAGGGTGCCTTAGAACAAGCAGTTACAAAAAGAAGTTTAACAATGGAGATGACGCATGTGCTGTATGTGGAAACTCCAGTGAAACAATTGACCATATTATACTCGAATGCAATGGTATCCATCCGTAAGTTGATGCAGGCGCAATCACTGTTCCTGAAGCTCTGGGGTTTAGAGATAACAGTGGCCAGGTGAATAAACCGGCGGTGGAAACTAGCAAAAAACGGCTGGAAGATTGGTGGCTTAAAAGCAGAGTGACATAATGTTAGTATTGTAGGAGCAAAATTTAATAAATAGAATGATGGTTTAGTTAACCATTCTAAATCAATAATTAAGATATATGGAGAAAAATGAGCATGATAGCTACTGCTACCACCCCGTTTCAAAGGGGACGCTCCTTTATTCCATCCATCCATCCATCCATCCATTGCTTCAGGATGTTAAACCCCATAAAACCAAAAATCCAAATTTTCCGTGGGGAAAAAAATCATTGGGGCGATTTTCGCTACGAAAGGTGGCAAGGGATTTTTCAGAAGAAATTCGAGAATGTGGCTCTGAACGCGAACTCCAGTGAGCTTCGTAAATAAACACAAGATTCCAGGTTGCGCGCTCGGAAAGCCCATAGA
The DNA here is from genome assembly GCF_055883805.1 of Amblyomma maculatum. Taxonomy (NCBI): domain Eukaryota; kingdom Metazoa; phylum Arthropoda; class Arachnida; order Ixodida; family Ixodidae; genus Amblyomma; species Amblyomma maculatum. The sequence goes on along the minus strand of NC_139353.1, from coordinate 6,774,635 downwards.
CCGTTTTATCATGGGCGCTGCCATTTTGTATATGTGGCGCCATCTAGCGGCCGAGTTGTGAACAACCGCCATGCTGGTATGTGGGGTCCCATCCGCGGAACAGGCGACAAGTAGCGGAAATCGGCATTTTCGAGCTTTCGCGTGCAAATTTTTGCTTTCTGAAAGTACCTAGCTGAAAGAAAAAAATGTTTTCAGGAGCAGCAAAGCCATTCGGTCAGAAATGACAAAAAAATTATGCTCCTGATCAGGTCGGCTGAAGGCTACAAGCCTGATTACAATTAGTGTGTAACTTTTATGTGGCACAGAGAGGCGGCGGCGCATCACTGGCAGTGATGGCAGCTTTCGATCTACTTTTTATTCTTAAATGATTTCTAGAGACGGCTTACCGTAACAATTTGAGGAAAGAAAGAAAGCGAATGTAGCCGTTTCATGTCACGTTTAGGAGCAATATGCTAATCGCGCTAGATTAGTTGGGTCAACCGATCCTTCATATACTCTTTACTGCTTGAGCGGCTACTGCGGAAGCTCCCACACCTCCACTGGGGTTCTATTCTTAAGTATCCATTATCCATTTCGGATCCATTTCGGATCCATTTACTCTACCCTGGCTACTTTTGTTGGGTGACAATCAGGCAGAGTGTTCAAGCGTCCACTACTAGGCAATCGGATTTCAGCATTGCCTACATGACTCGACCACCTGTTTGCCGGTATGTGCGGGGATTGGCGATGACTTGTCAACAGCGGAAGCTGCTATCCTGCAATTTCTCCGACTGGGCGTTAGTTGCGTTTGTCTGACGCTACCGTCATGCTGACATTAAAATACAAGATAAAATGAACAAATGATACCTATGGAATAAGGACCTTAAATTATGTCCCATAATGACCCCATCGAAAGTTGTTTTGTCAACAATTTTACAGTCCATTTTTCGTCGCAAGGTTTGCTTACTGGAAGCAATCGCTGCTATTCCTATGATCATATTCCCATTTATTATCGGCAGCAAAATCTTACGAGATGCGTGTTTAAAAAAAAATATTTTAGCGCTGTTTCACTGAACAAGTTGACAACCAATTTATTAGTATATCGTTGTCTTCAAGTGGTACAGGTTCTTTCATACTTGCACTAACCTCAGGTGACTGAAACGAAATAGTTCTTCTTTACATGGCGGCATCTCGTAAATATTTGCCGCAAGGAATATCATCCGCTTGTTGCCCAAAGTCTGCCGCTGTTGCACGGGTATTAAGTTTTTCTGGTCCCTACTCTACAAACACAGTGTTTGGAACTCGCACGAAAGGCTGCCAAAGCGAAACATTTTCGGTTGGGGCTTGGAATTCAGAAGCTGCTCGTCTTCGCCCAATTGAGTGAGTTGCAAGTAGAACAGTGTAGAGCAACACACGCGCATACAACTGCTGTTAATATTTTATCTTCTGTTAATCATCTCCTTTTGGTTTTTTTTTTTGTGTGTGTTAACGCAAACAATTGAGTAAAAAAAAAAAAGATTGCGGCAGCTCTTAGCAGCTAAACTGCGGCCGGCGGAAATGAAACGATCAGGGAAATGAAGGAAAGAAAGGGGCGAAAGAAGAAAGAACAGAGAAAGAAAGCACATCGCTCACATCAGCTAATCGTCTTAGATACTTTGCGGCTATTCAAGACACTCTGAGTGCAAAAGACTGCAACGTGTGCCCTTTCTCTGTAGAATGCCCTGCCGCCCCCGCTGCTATCTCCGCGTCCCCACATACCAGACAGGAGGAGCCGCGCAGCGCGTTCCGGTTCGAGGCTATTTTCCTCCTCGCCGCGAAAACGGTTGCCTATGATATCGTGATGCTGATGCGCGAATGACGCCATAGCGAAAAAATGGCAGGGTTTCAAAGTAGTTAAACGAAGTAGGGCGTGCGAGTACTTTTTGCGCATAGATGGAATGTGTTGAAGTTTGCCACGCGGATTTATCGGCGGTAGCTATACTCGCCTCACGGAAATTACTGGTCTTTTAATCCGCTCCGCTGCGACAGCTGTTTCACTTCCCTGAGCTCAGCAGAGGCTTCAAACAAATTCGTGGATATGTTTGAACGTGTTCACTGGTGCTTTCGCAAGGAAGAATAAAAAAAAGCGTGCGCCCGTAAAGCCGGCATAAAATGAAAATCAATATAACGGCACTCGCGCGTTTGAACATTGACTTGACGCCAGCCCGGGTTGATTGTCGTGCTAGCTGTGCGACCCTCGCAGAGAACTCGTAGCTCTATGCTTAACCTGCACTTGATCGGCGACATGAAGGTGAGGTTGTGAGCAGCGATATATCCCATGAATTTTCGCCATGTTTGGCGGTCACTTGGTAAATATATTTCCATTACAGCTGCATCATAAAATGTGGTCCCGCAGCAGTCGCAATTTGACGCCGCAACATACGGCACAAAGTCAGCAGGATAGATAAACTGAAGTCCCACTGCGGGTGGTCTTATGAGAATTATATTTTTTTAATTGCAACATTTTGTATGCGGCACCAAACACCAACTTGAATAGTTTTCGCAATCAATTCGGGGGAGGCCATGCTGCTTTCTTTTTTTTAAGACCACTTTATCTTATGGTTATGGTTAGTATGACGAACAAAGAATACGCTTTTCATAAAATTTACATCACACATATAAAACGGGCCTTAACTGTATTCATACTTGGTTTTCAAAAAGTGTCTCTGCCGAGCAACAACGAGTAAATAAATATTGGGTACCTCGGTCAGATGAAGGTCAGCTGGTTAGTGTGCGTAAACTGAAAAGGCTGGTAATGTTGATTTGATAGTTTAAAATTGTGCTCGTCACTATGTACCTTGTCGCGTTCGCACAGGACCTTCCTTCAAGTATTAGTTACACTGGTGCTTAGCCATTGCAAGGAAACGAAAACGGATCAGCCACTTTGAAACTCATTATGCATGCCTTCACAAGCTTCACAAGGATATGTTTACCGCAAAGTAGACCGGATGATTCCACTGTGTTCCACTGTGTTCTCAGCGCTGCCAGGATGTTATGTGGACCTCTTGTGCGTAATAAAATGTATTTTTTAACGATATAAGCCGAACAGGAAAACAATACGAATAAATGAAAACCTTACACATGCTGTGTAAGCTCATCCCAGAGTTGTCATTATGACGTATATTGTGCTTTTCGGAATTAGCGAACGCTTTGTTGCCTCCAAACGCTGGGCGTACATCAAGTACTTTTCTCATTCTGCAACAGTTTTCTGGTGTTACCTCTGCTATTTACTAGGGTCTCCAAGCAAGACATGCCTGACCGTGTCGCTTACAGATTCCCTTGCGTGATGGTGTGTCAGTTACTGTATAAAGTTCCATCTTTGTGAAAGAAGAACGTATCCCACGTGTACCTAAGCAGAAAAAGAGAAGACTTGAGGTTGTACAACGCAATATCCACATATTTTACCATTGAAAAAAGAAAAAAAAAATAATTAATGTTATCAAGTTTTCCTGATTTCGTCCCAATTACTTCAGTTATCAACAAAATGTTTTGCTATTGCTTTTTTGATGCCTATGTGTTTCAAGGAAGGCTTGCGTTGAGCGAGCCTGAGTTCTTTGAATTTTTATTTTTGCTATGTTAAATGATCAAGAGGCAGAAAATGGAGCCTATAACTTGCTGCCATAGTAACATGAAATGTTTCCTTTTTATTTTCTACAAGTTCATGTCTCATCCATTTTGGTAATAAAGCCAGATGGGACACGTTCCGACTTATTAAGACAGAGAGGTGGGTTTTTTAAAGCTACATCTTTGAAATACCGAGCAACTTCCTTCAGTGGAACACAAATCTCAGGTTTCCTGTTCTCGTTAAACCTGCACAGCTATACTACAATGAAATAATCACCAACTCTAGTACACAGGTGATAGTTACAGTCCACGTAATCCTCTTGTTTGCGCAGCGTCAACGCCTCAAGCATGCACATACCCGGTCGACGAGGGGCCGTGTTACGCCTACATGTAGCGGTGGTTCTATGACGCTGTGACCAAGTCCTGCAAGAAGTTCATTTTCGGGGGGTGTGATGGGAATTCCAACAACTTCCTCTCGCACTCGGAGTGCCAGCAAAAATGCGAGAAGGTTACGAACGTCATTCCTCGCGCTTGATTAATTGTCACGTCGGCCGCGGAAATAAAATCGTTTCAGAAGACGCCGTATGTGCAAAACTAATTGGTCCAATGTTCATAAAATTGAAATAATTGAATGTGTTGCCTACTTTGCTGAGAACAGCGCCGGGACACTTTGTATGACAGGGCGATGTTCGAAATCTCTGAGCCATGTATGAAATGGATGTGTGTGAAGGGACAGGAGCATATGTGAGAAGCTGACGTTGAAGTCTGGCGGTACGCCAGGTGTTCTACTGTTTACGCCATATTACTCCGTCCGCCATATACAAAAAAGAGAGATTGTGCATCCTGGTCACTTATTTAGGAACGTAAAATTAAACTATATAAAAAGTAACAACGTCTCCAGTATTCAAGATGCATCATTTCTTTTTATCTGTTTAAAGTCTGAAGTGTGAGGATATTTCCATTGGTAAATCTTGACGCAATAAAGCGACCTTCATTGAAAGCCAGTTGTCTACTGTTCACACTCTCTATGGACAGTCTCCAAAGCAGCATTGTGATGTTTTTGTTTCAAAGACTTATCATAGTATTGTGAGTTAGAATAAATGCAACTTCTCTCCACCAGTGCTTTCCTATGCAACCCAATGGAGCCCGAAGAGCGATAAAGAGGGGGAGTAAGGGATATTCGCCGCAGGAGCGCTTCGTTTAGCCATCCTGCACTTGCAAAAGGAAATACACAATGAAACCGCGAGAACGAAAGCATGGGGATGGGTTAAGGCGCGAGGACGTCAGGTAAGCACATCACAATCGTAATGCCACAAACTGTCGCACGTTTAGGCGTCTTGAGAAATCGAAAAAACTTATTTGCAAGGCTTCGGGCTGAGTAAAGTATTAACACGATGCCATTAATTCCCCGATAATACGGAGTCGGCGTTGTGAGCCAGAACTTTCGAGCATGGCGCTGGCCGCTGTCATGGCTGAGCACTGACATTACGTTTTCGTATGGCCAGAATCAGCTTTCCAGAACCGTTGCGTTCAATTTACCCGTAGGCCACGCAGGTACGTTCAGTACGCATTGGTTAGAGCGGGGCTTTATATGTGGTCTGGTAGCCTACGCTACGCGTCATAAAGGTGGAGCTTACCCCATAATGTTTTGTTCGTCATCCATAAATATTGATTCTGTTTCTGTGCGGGGATTAAGGTGGTTTAAGAGGCAATACGGGATCTGACTTTAAAAATATAATACCGGGCACTCGTAAGCAGATTGAATTTTTATCAGCAAAGCAACATGCAGCATAGGCAAGGATGCTAGTCTACCAGTGGTTGATACTTACCGGTTTACGAATTGAGCGCCGAGTCGCTGACACGCAAGAAAAGTTGTTGCGTATGCGGTTGCACAGAAACAGAATCAACATTTATGGATGACGAACAAAACATTATGGAGTAAGCTCCACCTTTATAGCGTATGGCAAGACGTCTTGTACAATCAGTGTTACAGCCGAGGATACTATACCAGGCCCAATTCCAAAGACTCACGAGGCGGCAATGGGCGAAATTAATTAACAATAAATAGAAACGTAATGCGCACTATCACGGCCTCACCAAAACTTACCCCTATCCCTATTCTCCAAGAGTTTGCACAGATAAATACGTTGACAGAATTAATTGAACAACGAGAGGCAACAAGGGTTATGAAGCGAAAGTACGTTACGCCCATAGCATCCTTGTACAACGAAGTGGCAGTTCGAACACCACCAATGGCTGACCCCCCTCCGTGGGAATTCACTACTATAACGACAAACAAGACCACTCGGCTTCGTCGCAAAGAAAAGCTGGCATCTCGACCTCTGGTTGATGCACTTCCAGGTACCTTAATTGCATATACGGACGCATCAATTATAGAAAATGGCGGTAGAACAGCAGCTACTAGTCCAACACACAGCGAACTAAAGGTACATAAAGAATATCTTTTAGAATACCCGGACCCGCTTGTGATGGAACTCTATGCAATCCGCGATGCTATGGAGGCCATAAATAAAATAGATTCGATAACAGAAGCCCACATCTATACAGACTCCTTAGCCGCCATAAAACAACTGAAGAAAGTGACGAAGACGCTATGTGTTACCCAAGAAATCCACGCACTCAATAAAAAAACAAAGATAAGCATCCAAATACATTGGGCACAAGACAATACTGAGAACGCTGAGCAGAGAAAAGTTGACCACCTCACACACGAAGTTCCACACACTAATGCGCCCCCCACCAGGCTCCCTTTCGATGCCCGCTCCGCTGTTTCCATTTTAGCATCCTCTTTAAGGAAAAGTACACGTGCCCTCATTCCCCCGTGTACATTCCCACTCCCTCGTAACTTAACGAGATCGGAGGAGGTTTCCCTTAGAAGGATAAGAGCTGGGGCGGCCCTTACCCCGTCGGTAAAATGCCGATGGGAATCGCAAGCTGATATCAGACCAACCACATGCCCAAAGTGTTCCACACCAGCTGCAGAAGTGGATGTTCGTCACCTGCTATGGACTTGTGCAGGGACAAGGGAATCAAGGACACAGATTCTGCGCGAAGTGGGTCTAACCACAGCAAGGGAAGAGGACTTTTCTAAATGGCTCACCGACAACGCTAAGAGCGGGAGCCTGCTCCGGTTCCTCACGGAAAATCATTTACATGAGTTTATATGATATGCCTTATGGCAAGTTTGCGTACAAAAAAAAAAAAGTATGCGGTTAGCAGGCGAAAGACATCTGGTACTTCAGTTCAGGCTTCATGTAATGGAAGCGAGGGTAAAAATGGAGCGAGGTTCTATGTTACAGGCCCTAGCAAGCATTTACTTGAGGTCCTAAGCGAGCATTTACTTAGACAAAGATGTTTGCTTAAAATCTTTCAAAGCATTCACTGAGTGTCAAAAAACGGAACGGAGCTCAGTCTGAGCGCAGTGATATTGGAGAAAAAAAAATTTAGTCATCATTTACGCCGCCTCTCATAAGGTATTGAAATGGCTGTCTTTGCTGTACGAATGCTGGGTTGTCGTCCTTATCAAGTTACACATCGACATCTACACTTTGCTCCAGGGTGCTTATAACATACGATTAAACATGTGTAAAAATGCTTAGGTTGTACTAGACGGGTCTTGACTGCGTTCATTTTGATGGTTCGCCTTCTTGATTCCCAAGGAATACTGCCGTTCGTCATCTTATTTCATGCTTTGCACGTTGCGATCACATTTATAAGCGCAGTTACACCGCGAACTAGTTAGCATTAAAAACATTACAGAGCCTGGCTGAACAGCACAAAACAGAGGTGCAGAAAACAAAAACTAAAAACGAGAGGGTCTTTTAGGTACCTATCTCTTAAGCGGTGAATGGCGCAAGCCTACCCTTCCTCTGCTATCATTTGCCTCTCATCGTTTAATTCTCTTATCGGCGTTCTTTGCAGTGCTACATATAGTTGCAATTGGTTTAGAGGAAAGGAAAGGCGCAAGCTGTCGCACTTTCTTCGGCAAGTGTGAGTTTTTACGGTACACCATCGCTCCTGTCGCGTGGCGTTTCTTGGCGCGCATCCAAGTATGGGATTGCAAATGTTAGGAACGCTAGATAAGAATTTGGTTGGTTGGCTGTTGGCGGAAGCCAGCCAGGAATGGGTGAAAATAATTGGAGGTCTCAAGGTAATGCGTGAGTCGATCGGTGACCATCATAGAGTTTCTTACTCTTACCTAGAGGGAAAGCTGTGCTGCCGTCTATGGGAGTTTACATGGAGTTTCCAGACGGCCAATTCAGCCACCATGGGCGCTCAAAGCATCATGGGCCGGAGAGCTACCGAGTGCAGAACTACAACTTTTGGCCAAAACTAATGCAAAGATAAACGTTGTTCGACCGTAAATAATGTCCTAAGATTAAATATTGTGACTATAAATTGCAAAAAGAGAGAGAAACAACATGTCGGTGTGAGATTTATCCAATAGAAGCGATGGCTCTTTCTCCTATTGGCTTAGTTTTCAGCAGCACAAATACCAATATTTCGCACCTAATACCCAAACTTTTGAAATAAAAAAACGTTATGAAAATATTTATGGTTGTACAATCACTTAAGAAAGTTTTTAGTGGAATTTCGGGAAACAGAAACCATTTATTGACGGCGTCTGCTTTTGCGCCTTCGCTACTATGGCTTTCGCGGTCTCTGTACGCACCTTCAGATGATGATGATGACGAAAAAGAAACATCGCAGTAACGCCACTCCACGTACCCGAGAAAACCCGACTGTCCCGCAACAAGTAGCACACCGGCCCATGATTCTTAGCGCGCCCATGGTGGCTAAAGCCCCTCAATAATGGTGGCTGAAGTGCAGCGCCCTCAGCTTTTCCTCTAGGTAGTGTAAGGAACTCTATGGTGACCATGCATTCCAATAGCTTGCAGACAGTTGAAGTTAGAGAGATCGGTCGCAATGAAAGGCGCAGCAAGGATGCCTGGATCGGACACCAGGCGGGGTCAGCTTCGTATAGGTGTGAACGACGTCATCACCGAATGTGACGTCATGATGGAGTCACATCTGGTCATGACATCACATCATTGTCGATGACGTCATCAACGTCACCATGTGATGACGTCACTGTAATATCTGTCATTATCATCATTGCTATCACTAACTACCACTATCATTATCGGTCCCTATACCTACCACTTCCCCGTCGGGGTGGCGCAGTGGTTACGGCGCTCGACTACTGTTCCCAAGGACGCGGGATCAAATCCCGGCCTCGGCGGCAGCTTTTCGATGGAGGCGAAAAGCAAGGCGCCCGTGTGCTGTGCGATGTCAGTGCACGTTAAAGAACCCCAGGCGACGAAATTTCCGGAGTCCTCCACTACGGTGGCTCTCATAGCCTGAGTTGCTAATTGGGACATTAAACCCCACAAACCAAACCAAACCAAACCTACCACTGACTAAAGTTATTCACTGACAGCTTTAACGGTAAACAGCGGCGGTGTTCCCCATGGCAACTTCGTTGGCATGATGCTACACAGGTAATGAATGAATGAATGAATGAATGAAAACTTTATTGGTTCTCGCTCGTGCCTCCGAATGCTCAAATGGGAACCATCAAGGCGCATCTGCTGCTCCAAGCTCGTAATTCAGGCGCTGCAGGTTCAAACAAACTATCCGAGTGCGCACGAAATGCCTGAGCCGAAACATAACCAAAACTGAAGTGAGCGCCTGTGGCGCCTTCAAGTATATTTTTGTATTTGCCTTGCAACGTTTACGTTGTCTTTTCGCCATCGTTTACGTATGATAAAAGCGTGTGATCATGTTTGAGAAAAAAACGTACTACCGCATTCAAACATGCAACGTAATTCGCATTTGTCAGCCTCCGGGATTCCTAGCGCGTCACGTGATTTGTAGTTGCGAGCCTCGGCCATTTGGCTGTGGTGGCGATACCTGTATTTCTGTTATTCTTCTTTATAGCTCTGTTTTCAGTAAGAGTGGTTGGTTGGTTGGTTCATAGGAAGGGAAAGGCGCAGTATCTGTCACACTTGCTCTGTGGACACCTGAACCGCGCCGTAAGGGAAGGGATGAAGGTGGGAGTGAAGGTGGATAGAGAGAAAGGAGGCCGTGGTGGAGGGCTACGGAGTAATTTCGACCACCTGGGGATCTTTAACGTGCGCTGACATCGCACAGCACACGGACGCCACTTCGTTTCGCCTCCATCGAAACGCAGCCGCCGAGGCCGGGATTCGATCCCGGGAACTCCGGCACAGTGGTCGGGCGTCTTACCACTGCACCACCCCGGCGGGGCTCAGTAAGAGTGGTGTTTTTGTAATCAGGAACTGGCATTCTATCGATGCAAACCCACTTCCTTTCTCTCTTTAGTGTCCCTTTAAAATGTTCTGAAATAAATATTTTCCAACAGAGGTTCCTTTTTAACAGCCTCTCTACAATTTTTGTGTTGCAGTTGTTATTGAGATTTGTCGCTATTGTTCCTCGCGAAGGAAGGGTTGAGCAGTTACACTGAATAATCCGCAGTATGCACGCCGGATCGAAGAGCAGCGTAACGTGTGAACACCTTGCGTAATTCTCTTAGTTCCACGAACAACTGGTAGCAAAAACTTAAGATTTCTGGTTGCTAACAATAAAAACAGTTTCAGTTTCGTTTGTGTGCTCTAATGGCGGCATTCATGTCTCGTTGCGGTTCTGCCGGTTCTGCAGCTCATTTCAGTGCACTTATTCAAGTTAAGGGCGCAAGAGTGACTGTGAAATGCATTTTGCAAAGGTAGTGCAGCGTACAATGTTTTCTCAGTCCACTTTTGGCAGAAATGAGTGACACATGAGCCACAAGTGACTAATAAGGACATCACCCATTGTGCGCCCAAGCCGGTCGTGGTGCGCACCCTTTACCTCTCAAGCATGGTTCCTCCGGCGCAACTTCGCGCTATCATTCGCCGTCGGGCAGCGTCGAAATCGCAGAAGGACAGCACCGGTGCCAAGGTGCGGAAAAAGAATTGCAGAGACTCCGCTAGCGAGGCATCATCATCGACAGTGAACAGTTCGAGCAAGAGAAGGAAAAATGGCTTGACAAGCACGGACTTCACCAAGATCAGAAGCAGGTTGTGCGCGCGGTTTGGAGCGTCATCGGGGCAACAGGACAACTCCGTGGTTGATGACAGCGTTACCGCGCCAGAGGATGAAGATGGTTCGAAAACTTCCAAACTTCCGAGGTCTGTTGTGCTGTATCACTAGAGGCATATATGCGCCTCCCCCAGCGTATAGAGCTTCATTAACTGCGTGGTGTTCATGCGTGGAAAAGTTCTGCTTTTCTTTCTTTCTTTCCAGCTACACACCACTTGAGAGCCAAGTCGTAGCGATCAAGCAAAGGCACCCTAATACTGTGTTGCTAGTGGAATGCGGATATCGTTTTCGCTTTTTCGGGGAAGATGCGGAGGTAATTTTTTCTCTCATTTTCTTCTCTTATCTTGTTAATTTGCTGATAAGAGCTAGAGAGTACGCAACACTAGCAACGATCACCTGGCATCTCCAAGCATAGCCATTGCTCGGTTAGTTTTCAGTGCTAGTAAATGAACTGGTTCAGATAAGTCAGCCATTATTTTTGTGCATGTTTGTGTGTGCACTTTTTCAGCCAGCTTATTTTAGTTCATATCATTGCTACCTTGTGTAGTACAAGCATTGTGCGTGGACTGTTGCTACCTGTTCACATCAAAACAAAAATTCATTAACGTCTGCAGTGCTTCAGAAAAGAACACTGTAAAAGGTGCGGCAAGTTCAGGACCTGAGTATAGAAATACACTGGCTGAAAGCCCACTTGTGATCTGTTTCTTGTGTTAATAGTGAATGTATCACTGAATTGCGCTGAAAGTCTGCTTTGAAATTAAAACGATTTTGTCTAAACTACAGGTTATGAGCACTGTTCAGCATGATGCTTACTGGTATAGGCATTTTTAGGTGGTAGGGTAGCATCTTATAAGTAGAGCTCCTTAAGCTGTCCTGACTGCCTGTGCTAATTGATCTGGTGGGGTCTTTTTGGGCACAGCTGGCTTCTCGAGAACTGTGCATCATGTGCAGCCAGGACCACAACTTCATGACGGCCAGCATACCAGTCCACCGCGTGGGCTTCCATGTGGAGCGCCTCGTGTCTCGCGGTCACAAAGTTGGAATAGTCCGGCAGACCGAGTCGGCAGCGCTCAAGTCAGCCGGAGCATCGAAGTCCACTGTGTTCACTCGTGAACTAACAGCTCTGTTCACAAAGTCAACCTTGATTGGGGAAGGTGCTTATGATTCTTTTGGAGCCTAATGCTGGGCTGTTATGTTTTAGTCATATTTATTCTGAAGCACACTGAGGAAAACAGTTATGCAATTATATGTTATTAGTAAATGCAGGTTCTATGGCTTTTTCTGGCTGTGTTATATCTGCTCAGCTGCAGTAGTTGCACTGATTAATTGCTTAGAAAATTAGGTTAAAGAGTCATTTTTATTCTTCATCACCCAATGAAAATCTCTGCACAAAGAACAGAAAGAACTCTGGTCACCATTTAGAACTGACCAGTGATCACGCCTGCCTTGGGTATACATATGCAAGAAACTTTTATAACATTGCACTTTCCTGGTAAAAAGCAGCTTGGGGTTGCAATGTCTGTGCATACTGATATATCATGATGTGCCTCAAGGAGCAGCTTCTAGGCTCCGGCATAAAATTGACACTTTGAGGAGGACGAAGAACAAAGAGGAGTTTAGTTTACATGATAGAGAAGGGGCAGACGCAGAGTGGTGCGTGTTTACAAAAAGAAGAGATTAGAAAAAGAGAGCATGCACAGCACATCAGCTGCCACCTTATATAGCTTTCCTTGTGCCTAGGAGTCCCTAGATTGAAGCCAGGGCTCGTGCGTGCACAGTGGAAAATTCGATTCCTTCAGCACGCGTTCAATGTAGCGTTGTCTCACTGTGGCTCGTTCCGCGAGGCACTTCCCCATTGTTCGGCCACTCTGAGCGTCTTCGGCAGTCCCTGTCATAACAATACTTTATTTTTCCTAACTTATAAAAGCTCTGTTGTTTTGATGTTTTCAGAGAATGTTTTTGAGCTCTTTTTCATTGGACGGCTGCAATCTATTGATACAGGCCAACTTCAGTTAGTTTCCAGTGTTCCTTCATACACCTAACCTTAATCATCATCTCTTCAGCAGATGGCTTTATGCTTCGTGTAAAGTGTCTGATTACTGAAGTAAATGGAAACCTGGTACTATGACACAGAATTAATATACAGAGGGTCGGGTCAGTTTATTACCCAGCTAAAGGGGACTTCTTGCAATAAACCAGTAGTAACAATCAGCCAACTTGCATGTTCATTCATTTTTATAGCATGTATGAAGTTCATGCAATAACTAACATTATTTCTGAAATGCAGTTGTCATTTATTTGCCTAATTTTTTTGGGGGTGGCTTGATGACAACAAGCTTTCAACATTCTTGTAATTACAACTATCTCCAGGGCACTAGTACTATTTTCACATTTTAAAAAGCTGTTTGCTTGTGGGTAACTGTCTTACACTTAGAAAAAGAATTCTTATACTGAGTCACTTGGGAAACCACAATAGTTTTGTATTCTGACAAGCAAGGAAAGTAGAATTGAAGAAATTATTGTATTGTTGAGGAAATTGTTTGAGGTACAGATTTTGTCTGCAAGTGCTGAAAGGACTATTTTGTATAAGAAGCATAAGCATCTTGTTGTCTTTATCACTCTACTGCCTTGGTAAGTAATGTCTTCGCATGTTCGCATGAAAGTGTAGCATGTAAGAAAATATTGTTTGGGAGGACAGAGATTTTACCGTCTTAATTTAGATATAGGTTCTGTGCACACAACAACAATGGTAAATGCACTTAATTTCTTTGTCTGCTAACAGAACTGTCCACAGGAAGTGAAGATCCCACTAAAGGAGGATACTTGATGTCCATTAGTGAAGCACAATGCTCAACTCCTGGTCACAAACTTGTTGGAGTAGTGGTATGTGTACAAGCCTTTCTTGTTGTTGGATTTTTTTTTTTTTTTTGCAAGCTTTTATTTCTGCTCTTCGATTGCATAAGCTGGTCTCTGGCAGGTTTTTAAGAGTGAAATAGTGTTATAATTTGTGTGAGGTATATTTTGTCAGCAACTAGCACAAGTACACTCGTGAGCAAAAGTGGAGAGACCACACTCTCTGACAAAGCTTTGCACCAGCTTTTTCTGACGACGAAGCAGTTATTTCTGTGGCAATCATAGGGTACCCTCCTAAATATACTTTCCTTCTTGCCCAAGCAATTTCGTCTGGCACATCTTTTTATATGGAAAAAAAGCAATCGTAGCAGTTCGCATCGTCTCTCCACTTTTGTTTACGGGTGTACATCTTACATCGTTTTACAAGAAATCAATGGTGTAGACCATCTAATCACTTTTGTAGACATGTTTTATTGGTGAAAGATTAAAGAGATGTAAAGGCAGAATTGGAGGCTGAGAATAAAGATTTAATAAAAGGCCAAGGACATGGCATTCTGAAAGGGCATTTTATATGAATGGGACAGAGCTGTTTACTGTTTTGTTCGACAGAAGGTTAATATTTTCTGGGTTATGAGCTAGCCCTTTTATTAATAGCTTTCTTTTCTTTTTTTTTGTGTTTAAGTCGCTTGAGAATGCTATGCGTGTGACCATGGGCTTGTATTTTTGGGTAGTGCAATGGTGTACTAGAATAAGTAATGCTTAGTACACTAGTAGCATGGGCCTAGGTTTCAGGGCCTAGCTAAGTCATTCATACTAGAAATTTTGCTACTATTAATAGGGGGTACATGAGCTGGAGACAGTCTCATATTTGGGACATCAGAATGCACGCTGTTGCTATGTTGCTAAGTGTGATATGTGCTTCCAAAATCTTTGCTAATTCATGGCATTAGCTTTCACTTGCCTTTATTTTGTGTGGCAGGAAAAAGTTCTAGTTTTCTTGTATATTTGAGATGCACCAAGGATGAAAACACTTGCAGGCAGCCCAGCCCACAACAGGGGAAGTTCTTTATGACACATTTGAAGAGAGCACATCATCTTGCGAGCTGGAGCAAAGGCTTGAGAGCCTCCAGCCAGTTGAGATCATTGTGTCCGAGAAGTGTGACCCCATGCTCTTGAAGACGGTCAACAGCTTTGCTAGCATGAGGTGCGTACTGGATCAGAGCTGGAATGCTAAACTACATATTGGAATATTTTTGGGTTGTGCCATAATTTATTTCTAGAAGTGAAGACATTAGCAGCACTTAAAATTTTTTCTACAGAATGGAGCGGCTATTTCTTTTGAAGAAGCTGAACACCAAATTTATGGGCCTCAATTTTCGAGTATAAATATGTCACATGGCATCTGTGGTCCTGAGTCAGAGTGCACTCTTCAATAATGCACCTTGGATAATTTGGCATCATGTAACGTCCTTGCAATTTTTGGTCTCAACTTTTGGGGTTCAGGATCTGAGTAACATGTCACAACCGAAGAAACACGGCAGTGATATCCTTCCATTTCATGCAGTGCCTTTACATTGGCTGTAGTGCTGTGAGCAGCCAAATGTTATTTCCTGTGTACTGATCATGTGTGTATATGCTGGATGAGGCATGTTTCTGAAACCTATTTCATTTGTCACAGTGTTGCTACACCAATAGGTCCTGAAAGTCAAACTTAACTGTGCATTCCATTAACTGTGTACTCCATTCTGTGCCCACTTATGCATGTAGGCAGCCTTCAACAGGCCTTTCCCTATCCTAAAATTAAGCTTTAAATTTGGCTATCTATAAGTCAGAACACTAGAACGTTGTAATGTTTGTTATAGCAATCTAGTGTTTCTTCTAAGCTTACCTGCATTTCATGCAAAAAAGTTGCAGCTGTTCATAGAAGTGCTATTGTCATCTTGCTGTTATTCTGTTTCCTGTTAAACTGAGCTGCAGGTTTTGCAGTTTATTTACTCCCTTGTTTATTTCTTGGCTGAATGGTGCAACATACTGTAGCAATTTCGACTAATGGTGTAAAACGTGAAATGTTCCGAGTGTGTTTGGTCTTGTGACATGTGCGGCATGTCTTATTAAGGTGGTTGGCTCACGTTTATCTCAATGTCAGGGCTTTTCGAAATAGACTGAGGCTGAGCGGCAGGCGAGATACATGATGCGCACAGAGAGCAAAAGGGCTTCCAGCCCATTCCAGGCGCGAACGCGTGACTGCAAAGCGCATGACTTTATCAGAAGCACTAAATGGGACCACTTTTTGCACTAATTTCACATATGATGAAAGAATAGTACTGTGGTCTTGCGCTAGAGCAGTGCAGTAGCCCATATCAGTGGCCTTACTCTTCAAAGGCACAATGCGTACATTGAGGTCAGGTTTGAGGGCAAAGTAGTGTACAATTACCTCTGTTTTTCTTTGCTCTTCCACTCTCCAGTCTGGCTAAAGTGTACGGGGAACTTTTCCATATCTTGTTTCAGTCGTGAAGGGGTACGTTTGGAACAACTTCCTCCGGACCGCTTCCAGCTGTCACCTAGCTTGGATGCTTTGACTGCTTTCTACTCCGACAGTGGGAAAAATTCATACAGCTTTGCCCAGCTGGCAGCCTTGCCCCCCGTCATAGTTTGCTGCTTGGGTTCATTGCTTGAATACTTGAAAGCATTCAAGCTTGAGGAAATTCTTAGAGAGATGAGGTGAGTACTGGGTAGAGGTTTGGTTGTAAGGCACTTAATTAAGGTGCTCATGTTGTCTGTGGTTATTGAAGAGGCACTGCGGACAACTCCATCGAATTACTGCTCTCAGTAGAAACTGATTTTCTAGCTCCTTCTGGCGACGTTGAGATTTGTCCTGCAAAAAAAGATATTTATTGGAGACAGGAACATCTTCCCACCCAGTTTGTTCAAACTCAAGACTTCCTTACTTAAAAAGACAAGTTGCCATTGTGTTGGAAGTGAGCAGTGGCGTGGCATAGCTTCTCGGTATGAGGCCAGCACTTGTTGTTGAGGTGCATATTCTACTCACGAAATTGTCCAGTGGTGGTGGCACAGGTATTTCACTTTGTATCTTTTTTTTTTGCTTGTAACAGCTCCACTTTTGATGAGAGTGGATCTTTGTGATCGTAACGTAGTATCCTATCAATACAGGTCAGTTTCTGCTTATCTATAGCATTTCTTAGGAATCATTATATTTTAAGTCAACTTTCTGGGTTTATATGTTACTTTGCAGTTATTCATTTCGTGATGTGTTTATAAAGCCCACTGTAAGGCATTTGACATGCCTCCTCATTGCTATAAAAAATTCTAGATGGCACTTTGGACCACTAAAGTGCGATGACGCGAAAGCCATTATAGCGTGGTGAATCATAGCCCTCCACTACGCCACCTCTATTGCTCTCTCTTCTTTCACTCCCACCTTATGGTGTGGTACATGTGTCCATGAAGAATTGTGACAGATACTGCACCTTTTCTATCCTGTAAATCAATTTCAAACGCCACTGATGCCTACTGTACTAACGCCTCCTAGACATCTGGGTCAGCTTCTGTTTGCTGTGCGGTGCAGCGTTCAAGGAAGCATCAAATTAAAGGCGCCGCACGGGCACTTGGATCGGACTCCCAGCGGGGTCAGCTTCATATATGTATGAATCGTCTGATGACGTGACCTGTCGTGACGGTACATCCCACGCCTCTTCTCGAACACAACCAGCATTTTATGGAAGGCATCAAAGTTCACCGGTGTTCTATAATTCGTTTACAGGAAAGGAAAGGTGCAGTATCTGTCACCCGCGGAATCCCGCTATCATCCTCACAGTAGACAACAGGAATTATGAAGAGCGTTTCACGATCCGGGGCATGACGCAGTTGGTAAAGCGCTGGGCTGGGGATCCAAGGGATGAAAATTCGATTCCCGGTGGATATTTTTAACTCTCGCTCTCGAAACCGTGACACCTCTGCTAACAGCCTTCAGTCGAGAACCTTCTGTCAACAACAATGAGGCATTAAAGGCTTTCGCCTTAAATACCTCTTCTTGGAGTATCTTAGTTATTTATAGCTAAGCATATTTAAACCAAACCCGTTTGCAACAGTGTAACATGCATATAATAATTTCTTTTGAAATGTAATGCAGTGTAATTTGCCATGGATAGAACAAAATGATACTTATGAGGCAGGTTTTTTAGGGCCTCTCTGCACAATTTATAGCCTAGTATTTAGCCATAGTATGGCAATTATAATTTGTAATGAGCAGATAGGTGATGGATAGGTACAATTGATTTTGATTTGCACAAGCATGAGGCATACAGTCAGTTCTTGGCCATCTGAATTTGAAGGGGACCGTAGAATTGAACTAAAAGATGTTTTTCATACGCATTTATGCTAACTGGACACAAGCAGCAGCTTGCATGAACTAGAAGTTGAAATTCATCAAGTTTTAAAAAAACAAGATTGCACTGTATCGTGCATTTTTTACAGAACTGCTAGCATAACCTATAACTGAATTTTAGCCTCAGCAAGCTATATGCATCGAAGTTCTTCTTTTGTGACCTGCTTCTGTTGCTTCCTTCTTTTTGTTAGCAATTTTACAGCAATGTCCAGTGGCTGTCGCAAGATGGAATTCACGGCAGCCACATTGCGGAGGTTGGATGTGTTCCGGAATTCAACCGATGGAACCACAAAGGGCAGCCTCTTTGGTGTCCTGGACCGCACACTTACAGCTTTTGGCCGCCGCATGCTTTTTTCATGGATAGGACAGCCACTAGCTGACCTGCAGTGAGTTGCACAGCACATCTGCAAAGCTGTTATCTTTAATTTTTATCTAGAAGCATTGGTTTGTTGCACTGTAAATAAGAAAGTACTATCACTGTGCCTAGATGGGTGAGCGTGTTATACAACAAATTAAGGCAACAGCATGACAGATGTGATCAAAAGAAGGAAGCACAGAGTGAGTGATGTCCCGTGTTTTCGTGCTTTCCTGAGTGCTGTCAACGCTTGCCCCGTGGTTCCTCCTTTTCATCAGTTTCTCATCACACTGTTGCCCTAATAAGTAGGGCATTGAAAACAGATTTAAAGCTTGGGTATTCCAGTATTCTAAATTTTGAATACAAATTTAATATATTTGTTATTCGATTCATATTCAAAAAACTGGTATTCCAGTTTCACTGTACTGTGCGCTTTGCCGCAGTGAGCATCCTCAAAATGCAAAGGGGGCATTTTGGAAGAGGGACGTACCTTCCCTGTTGTGAAGAGGGCCTTCCTGGCAGTGTGCGCAAACTGATGCGCCTGATAGAAACAGGGAAAAACATCAGTCTCACTTGAATTTCACCTCAAATGCAGACAGCTATTGTGCAGGTGTTCAGATAAAATTGCAGTGATGCAAGCGGTTTTCGGCAGTTTTTTTTTTTTACTGTATAATAGGGTATATGCTTCTGTGCAATTCTAGTTTAATTTTATGTGCAAATTTGCAAATATTTCATTTGCAAAAATAAAAAATATGAAAAATGTTTGGCATTCTTAATTTTCCTTTCACTGATCAGATATTTGGTATTCAAAGGTTTTTTTTTTTTAATATTTATACTTAATTTGTATTAGAAAATTTCAATATTCGTGCACTCCTAGTTTAATGTGGTTGGTTCCTGATACAACACAGAATGCTTTTTTGTGCCTGTGTAGGAAAATGTGGACACAGTTAGTCTGCTGTCATTTTCACTTCAGTTTATTTTCTTTAAAGACTCTGCATGGAGGTGTTACACAAGGGGTGGGGTTTACAAATTGCATTTTCCTATAGCACTCGTAAATGTTTATGGACATTTCTTTTCTTCAAATTTTTGTCAATGTTTTGCTTTGTGGTTCTTTTAATGTATGCGGTGTGTAATAAATTGAGGAATCATAGGTGTGCGGCAGTAAATAGAGTAGCTACCTTTAAAAGAGAACTTGAAGGGACCAGAAAATTTGTCTGTCTTATCGGGAGTTCATCTTGACAGATGGGTCCCTAATAAAAATATTTTGAGCATGCTAGGTATGTTAAAATAGATGTTGCACAAAATAAATAAGTATAATTACCTTTCAGAAGAGTAATACTAATGGCAAATAGAGCATTTATTGCTCTGTGCATGACATGAGCTAAGATTGAGAGCATGTCTTTCTTCATTGTCTCATTTTCCCCACTACATCCCACAGTGGCTTCTGTATTTGTGCCCCCTGCCCGCCCCTGATTTTTGCTTTCCATCCAGCTCTGAGCATGGAAGTGCCCAGCAGTGTAGCCGTGCATCTGTCTCTTATCTCGCTTAATCTGCAGCACAGCTGTTAACCACTCTACAAGCAGGCATACCATGTATACCACAGACATTGCATGTAGCACTGATATCTTGCTATCTCTACAGTGTGGTAGCAAATGTTGGGAAGCTGGGTGTGCTGAAAAAAGTGGCTTCAGAATTTTTTAAGCCTTAACTCAACCAGTGGCTGCTATTTGCATGTACACAACTTTTAGTCTATAAAAGGTAGCTTCCATACCTACAATCTATATTAAATTCCTGTAAAGTGGGAACAGGTGGGTATGTTTATCTTGAAAGGGTCCTGCAACACCTTTCAAGCGTAGTAGATTATCCTGCTTGTTCACTTGGTTACATTATCATGTACATCTGATTCAAATAATACACCTCTGAATGCAGGAGGGAGTCTATGCCCTCCTCTGTGTTATAAGTCGGCATATATTGATGAAGAAACGGCTGTAAGTTTTTTTCAGGCTATCGCAGAACACCTTGTGTTCTCACAGTGCACCTTGTGAAAAGTGTATGTTACTAGCCCATGAAGCAAGTGGCAAGCCTTCTGCACTGCTTCAGGCCCAAAAAATTCTTGCGACCCAGCTATCCAAACATAATTGTACCTATGCATGCTGCATCTAATAAATATGAATGAAGTAGAGTTTGTGACCGAGCTACCAAACAGAAGAAGCCTGGATCCCAGCTGCCAGCGCCCAAAACATGCTGTAAATTTGCTATTAGAGAAAATGGCAAGCCATGGGATAAAGCAGTGTGAATACTCGTTGAGGATCATAACTGATACCGAGTTGCATGTAGAAGTGCTAACTGCGGTGCAGGCAAATTTCTTCTCACAATTGCTGCTGCTGCTTCCCAATGCTGCTCACCCGGTGTCTGCTAGCACTGCTGCTCATGGCATTGCATTAGTCGACCATGCCTCTAGTTTTTTTACCTAACAGTAAAGCAGTGACAGACGTTGTACAATTATGACAGTGTTGACCAGTCTTGAAGCGCTGTCCATTGTGGCTCCGATGTGAAGCAAGTTATGCCAGTAACAACTGGGACAACAAGGTTCGGAAACAACACATTTCATCGAACATTATGGTGTCGCAGTGCTGGCAGACAAGGACAAAGGACTAGGGACACACGCAGAGCAAAAGCATCCAAAATAAAGTTGCAAGTTCAGCGCAGTTGTGTGTGTCCTTAGTCCCTTGTTCTTGTCTGCCAGTGCTGCGACACCATAATGTTTGATAACCACCACCAACTAGCCCAGCAGTATACCCTACATTTCATTGCCCAATGCGTCATTTGACTGCACCACTGTGGAAAACTTAACACTTCTGTAGGCATGCTTTGTTGGGGTTCGATTATGGCAGCCAGTTCTGCCTTCTGATAAGCAGCTTGTTATATACAAAAGTGGCACAAGCAGAGGCTTTTTTCTTGGTCACTCACTATACTTACTCTTACTCACCTGATCAGCAGACTTTCTTGTCTTTTCTAGTGCGAACATGAAGTTCTGAAGTGCCATTCGTTGCTACAGTGAAACGAAACAGGGTAGCCCTAAACAACGACCAGGGTGCTCAGGGAGCTTTTCAGATCATCACCCGGCATGTGCCCACAGCTGACGCTGTTGTGGAAAGCTTGGTGATTGCACAGACTTGCATTGTCCTGCCAGAGATGACAGTGGGTGGAGCCTTCGTGAAAAACAATCTAAACACTTTTGACTAAAAATAAGTTTGTTCTTGGCTCATTGATGAGCACATGCTTAAATGGACTCTGCTTAACAGCTTGCAAAGAGGATGCCTACCGGCTACTAGGTGCTAGTGCGTACATGCATTTCCCATAGGCCCGTCGGTGCGCCCTGGTAGCACTGCAGTGCTTGAGAAAAACCTATTGGTTGGTTTCTTTTAGAGGTCACACAGTTTTGATGATCATGGCAAGTCATCTGCGCCATGCTAGTGCGTCAACAATCCCCCCTCCTTGGGGGAATTCTCTCTCGCATTGATGGTCTAGTAGAGGGACCAAGTAAGGGAGGTTGGTGGAGGAGGAACACTGACAAAGTTTGCAAAAAGTAACAAAAGAGAGAAAGATACACAGATTCTGAAAATAAAATTTTGACTGCAGCCAACAAAGCACATTAGGACACACTGCAGTCAAGACACATTAAAGAAGTCCTTGTTGAAGGATGTTTGTGAAGCAACATTCTTTATCATCGCAAGCATATCGCAACATTATTGAATAGTCCTTGTTGCTGGGATGGGAGCTTCTGTGCAGCTAATGTGTCTAGAAATTCCAGTCTCGGCATTTGCTGTTTTGGAAAAAATAAATGCATCCGTGTTTTAAGCTGTGCCCCTTTGGGTATGTCTCTTCTTTATAGGCATATTTAGTATATGCTTCCAGGTTGCTCTAATTTGGTTTTAGTGTAAAATTCTCGCAAATGCTGCTCTGCAGAAAAGCACATGACATTTGTCTTGTGCAGGTTGATCAAGGAGCGCCAGGATGCAGTTTCAGACATACTTTCCATGGGTGCCAAGAGCTTTCTCGAGCTGCGCAAGTTTCTATCGAGAATGCCTGATGTTCAACGTGGCCTGTGTGCAGTCCTTCACAAAAAGGCAAGCATGAAAATGTTCCAGTAGGTTGTAACCTAGCGACATGTTCAAATTGTTAGCAGGGTCTTTTGTAGTACAGCTGGGCAAGCCAAGGCAGATGACAATGATTTTTTTTTTTTTTGCTTGGCTTACTTGGCTTTTGTGCACTCTGTTGTCCCATTTGTGCTATGAAAGGCCCATCTCCTTCTGATAGCATAACAGGTATCTACTGACATAATAATCATGCCATAGAGTTTACCATGTTACCAGTGTACAGGGTGTACGATGAATTTTGTTGAACCACAACAGATGAAGGCCATGGTGATGTTTGCACATGGAGATAGAAGTTTGATATATACATATAGTCCCACCCATATAGTCCCATATAGTGTCCACCTAATGAGGTTATGACCTGTGCCAACTTTTTCATCGCTTTCCTTACTTTTGGAAAATGGGCTTATATGCACAATATTTTTTTCCTAGTTGTGCCTCATTTGAGGAAAGGTTGTCAGGTAGTAGTATTACCTGTTTTGGATTATTTAGTTCTGCCCTAGTTCTGCGAAAGTTTCTTTGGCATTTTTTTATTTTTGCTGTTGCATTTAAATTTTGGGAACTTGAACGTTATTTAGGGTTTGAGATGGAAGCAGATGTTTAGAGAGATTGCAGTAGACTCCTGTTGGGACGAACATGATAAAGTTGAATTCTCGGATTCTAGGTCTCCCGTAGTACTCAATGTAAAAAAAAAGGAGAAATGTGTATAACGGACTATTTCATGCACGCTTTGGCTGAGGTAAACTTTTTCGGCACTGCGAACCACTACTAGGCTCACCTAACAACACTCATGGGGAATGCATGAGCACTCCTTACAAAAGAAAATAAAATAAAAGGCTTCAATGCAATAAAGCGCACCCACTAAAAATTGCTTCCATAACAAGCTGCCTTACAAGAGCAGGGTGCTTGGGTGAAGCTACTGTGCTGGTGTGAATGGTGGTGGTGGTGGTGGGTAAAGGAGGGCTGTGCTCCGTTGCACTCAGTTGGTGGAGAGATCTAACGTCAAATTTCTG
The DNA here is from genome assembly GCF_055883805.1 of Amblyomma maculatum. NCBI lineage: Eukaryota > Metazoa > Arthropoda > Arachnida > Ixodida > Ixodidae > Amblyomma > Amblyomma maculatum. Next base: position 6,751,148 of record NC_139353.1, on the reverse strand, counting down.
CATCGGGCATTCATTATGAGCTGCGCATTTTCCCCAACTGGCTAAAAGCTGCACCCACTCATTGCTTTGCGGCCTATAAACACCAGGCCTTCATTTTCAATAGACATAGATAGTCAGATATTGGTGCCACATGTTGTGTACCTCATAAGGCAGAGTGCATCTTGTCTCTGCTCATGGCTCTGATAACAGCAACACTACAGAAGGTGCGAGATAACAGAGGGCAGCACAGCTAGCCAGCTAACATTATTTTGCTATGTTAATTAGGCGGCCATGCTTCCAGACCACACATTGCAAGTGCTTCGCAGGTATACGATCTTCTTAAAGTACTTAAAGTAATGCTCTTATTAGCAATGGCGTTGGATAGGAAACACACTTTGTATGAAAGCCGAGCATTGCTGCTGCACATGGTACATCGCGCGCCCCTTGTCAAACACAACCAGCGTTCCATTGAACGCATCGTTAGTTTACAGGAAAGGAAAGGTGCCGTATCAGTCACATTTATTTCTGTGGACACCTGGAAAGGTAAAAGGTCAAATCGGCTTCAGACATCCGATTTTTTTCGAGAATGCAGGTAGTAGTGCTGCAACACTAAAAAACACACAAATAGTAGCCAATTCAAAAATAAAAATTGATCAATGCAGTTAGGATAACATGCCCTTCGTGCATAGGGCAATAAATGCTGTATTTGCAATTGAGGACAAAGGCTTATTATTTGTTTCTGTGCATTTGTTTCTGTACAGGTGTGCTTTAACTAGTTTTATTTCACAATTCTGGCATTCACAAGTTTGCAGGTGATGAGAAATCTCATCATTGTGCTTTATCTTACGTATTCCAGGAGTGCTTCTAGGAGCTCCGTTACAGAGCTTAGAAATAAACCCATTGGGCTGTACATTTTTGACAAAGAACGTACTTGGTTATTTTTTATAAAGGTAACTGCACTGCATCTTGCTTACATCTCAGATTGGAGTTGGTTTATATGCTGCTTGAAGTCAGCATTCCCCAACCATCTTCTTGGCGGAGAAGTAAAGCTATCGCCATGAAGCCATTGAGGTTGAGTGTGTGCTATTGCTCAGCCAACAGGATGCCCAGGTTGGCATCTCATCAACTCAGGGCAGCCCACTGATAAGTCCTTGTCATTCAAGACAGATTCAAACAATGGAAGGGAAATAACAAGGAGAATGAGATTGGGATGGATCGCATTTGGCAAGCACTCTCAGATTATGACTAGCAGCTTACCGGTATCACTTAGGAGGGAAGTATGCAACAGTTGCATCTTACCTGTACTCACCTATGGGGCTGAAACGTGGAGGCTAACGAAAAGGGTTCTACTTAAGTTGAGGACAACGCAGAGAGCTATGGAAAAAAAAAAAATGGTAGGTGTAACATTAAAAGATGGGAAGTGCACAGAGTGGGTCAGAGGAATAACTCGAGTTAATGAGTGGAAATCAAGAAGAAATGGGCATGGGCAGGGCATGAAGTACGAAGAGAGAATAACCGATGGTCACTTAGGATAACAAGCTGGATTCCAAGGGAAGGAAAGCGTAGTAGGGGGCAGCAGAAAGTTAGGTGGGTGGATGAGGTTAAGTTCGCAGGAGTCAAGCGGATGCAGCTAGCACAGGAGCGGGCTAATTGGAGGAATAGGGGAGAGGCCTTTGCCCTGCAGTGGAGATAGTCAGGCTGATGATATTCAAGCCAAAGCAGGAACCGAGTAAGGTCTGGTGCAAGATCCCTGGTGGACGCGGGGTTGGATCTGACAAGGTGACGCCTTAGTGGAGGGCTGAGGCAGAGGCTGCAATATCCCAGACATCAGATCACGTTCCATACAGTCCCGACTCTCACAGAAAAAAAAAGAAAAAATGAGTTGTTTTTTTTAATAATTCAGGATTTTTTTCTCTGAGCGAGAAAATAAGAGTTGATAATGTGACAGTGTTGAAGGCCTCGTTTTTTAATAAACCTGGCATCAGTCTCAGAGAGCTTTGGTACACCTGTGCACCTATTAACTGTGTGCGGTAATTTCAGTATGTCAAACTATGTAGTATACCTGTAATATGGTGCAGAAGCACATGGACAACATCCTGCTGAAGATGGCGGACTTTTGGCACTATGCTGCAAGTAAGCAGGAAAGGGAAGAAAAGCACTCTAAATGGCTTTATACAGCACTTCAACAAAATGATACTGAAAGCTATGCACCAGATATATTGTAAAACTGTGATCCCTCAATCAAATCGAAACTGAAGCATTCATCCACAGCCAATCAACAGTTCACCTAACTAGTTTTTCAGATATGAACTAGAACAGGTGTGTTTAGAGGGCAAGTGTTAACGTATTTGTAAATGAAGTTGTCTAGCCAGGCAGACCAGAAAAATGAATCTGTAGTGTTTAAAACTTTACTTTTGCTATAACGCTAACAGATATTAATAAAATTGTATTAAAAAGATAAACCTCGCATTTTGAGAAATAACCCCCCCCCCCCCCCCCCTTCTTCTCTTTTGATTTTGAGCTGTACTTATGACGCTCATTTCTTTTTTGGAAAGAAAAATGCATGTCTTAGTTTTCAGTGATTGCTGCAGGAGAATTGCTATCACTAGCAGTGAATTCATTCAAAAGCTTCCAGCACCGTTCACAATAGAGATGCAAAAAGTTTATTAAAGGGCCTTACCCAGGTGAACACACAACACATGCGTGTCCACCTGGGTAAAGCCCTTTAATAAAATTTTTGACTTCTCCACCATCTAGAAAGCTTTTATCACCGTCTTTGCCTGAATTCTGCATTTACAAACAGCTTGCTATATATATTCCATTTCAGTCAAATGAACAGTCTGCATTGTGACAACTGTGGCTCAATTAAAACTAGAACGTATCCTGCTTGAGTGCCCTGCATGTGCTGACGAGCATATGTATATTATGAACATTGCATGAAGAAGCTCTCCCCAGTGCCTTTAACAATGGACAGTGTTCTATGTCTCTTAGCCTGCCCTAGGCAACAGAGACATGCACTGAACTTTTTGTTCGCATATTTAAATGACAAATGACATTGGACATCTCAACAATGTCCAATTTCACCTTGCATGTAACCTCAGGCATTTTTTACGCTGTGAACTTTGTCAGCCCACATGTTGGAATATGCATTTCATAATTTCGCGTCGCAACTTTACTCGGCCATCCATCCTAGCGTGTATTTAATTGAGACATTTTTGCCTCCCCACTTTAATTCTTTAATCCACACAGCTCTCTTTCCATCTCTCGTCCCCCTATTCTTTTTCCTACGCAGAGTAGCATGTCAGCGAATTTTAAATGCTGGCCAAACCCTCTGGTTTTCAATAAGAGTCTTTCTCTGAAATTTGAAGAAAGCCCATTAGGTTTCAATTAAAATTCAAAGCATTTATTTGGAAGCAGTTAGATCTTCAGACCTCATAAGTATGGGTTCTGCTGGCAACTGGTTCCAAGAAAATCTAATTAATGCCACTTGGATTACCAGTTATATTGCTATATTTAGATTTAATAGGAGTTTTCATCTAAATCTAATTTAAACTTTTTTATTTGGAAGGAGTTACATTTTAGGACTGTTGCAACTGATTCCAGTTAACTCTTTCTTGTAAACAGGCAATTTCACGGTGGTATACGTAATAAATTAATTCACTCATAAATTCAAACATTTTTTTCTTTAATGCAACCCGTCATGGTGTAGCTGATAAAACTCAATTTTTATCATTGATTTGCAATGTGAGAGACTCTCACAGAAATTCAGTAGGAATATTATGTACACTGGATGAGAAAACAGAAGAATAAAGTATTTAATACTATATGTTTCATGTGTTACCATGTCAGAAACTGGAATATGTTGTTACAGAATTCTTCATGCTAAACTCTCCGATGAGTAATAAGCGATTGCTCATCTAAAGTGCATTGGGCTGGTGCATGGTGCAGGACTTTGTATATTGATCTTTGATTGCTGATACACCTGTTACATCACTAAGCCATATATGGTAAATATTTATATCCATTGGCTGCTCATCAAAGACTGGAAGTGAGTGCCATGTTCACTGCTCCCTTATTTGTTTTGCTATGTATAGCCTTCACATTGTTTGGCGCTTTTGTCAATTTTTTGTACTTAAGGTTTCAGCATATGGAAAATTATACAGTATTTGTTGCAGCATTTTAGAAAAGAGTAGTTCTTATATTTATTTGTGAAGTGGGAAGTCTGGAGCAGGGCCGGTATTTGTGTTGGATGCTTTTCTGCAGAATCGGCAGCGCTCATGCAAACCATCCTCACTCATTGCAAAGGCTTTGTGTAGAAGGCAATCCACCCAGAAACTTGTGCTTCTCTTGAATTATTTGTAGTCACGTGCAAGGCAAACGTTTTTCCAGGTAAAGCCATCCGATCTGGTGGACATACTCTCTGCACTGTCCAGGGCACAGAGGATCTTTCAAGCACTCAGCGCAGACATGTCTCTTGGCGTCACAAGCACAGCACTGAAAACAAGCTTTGCCAACGTGGCAAAGCTCCTACGAGACGTCGAAAGCTATCTTGATTGCATCGACTTGAATTCAGCAAGGTACACTGCCCACTGTGGCACAATTACCATCTGAGTAGCACCACTAGGGGTTTGTGGTCCACGGGATGAACAGCTTGAAAGAGGTGGGGGGTAGGGGTTGCGACTGCTACTGAGGATGATGGGTTAAAGCAGTCACCGCCGTGTGCTACTGCACTTCTCAAAGGGCACTGTTCAAATCATAATGAGCCCAATTAGCTGAGTGTTTCAGTTCTGAAACTGCTAGCCTTCACTAGTAGCTTGAAGGTGCACTTTCCGTTGAAATGTACTGGTTTAGAGACACTTCAAAGCGAAAAGCATTGACCTTGAAGATAACAATCCTGGGCATAGCAGCCATGTTTCAGTGGGGGAGAAATACTAGAGTTCTGTATACTGTGCGATGTCTGTTCATTAAGGAACTCTGAGTGGTCGAAATTATCTGGCACTCTCCATTGGTGTCCATCATAGCCTGAGTCGTTTTGGGGCATTAAACTCCATAAACCAAACCTAGCCTAACTTAGCCTAGCCTAGCCTTCTGGAAGACTATGTTTACAGAATAAAGGTGTAAAATTTTGGGTGCTGTGGACTCTTTTATGTCCACTAGGCTCAATGCCACCATTTTATGCTAACCTAACCAATGACACTGGTAGGCATTCAATGCTTGAGTTGTGTGCTTTTCTTTGTCCAGTTGTTTACTACTGTTCTGCATACACCTCTGATTGTAATGCTTTATATTTGGTTGCATAATAACACAAAAGATTGCTGCTGCGATTTTGTTTCATTTTGTTTCCTGGATCACTTTCTCATGAGAAAACATTTAGTGGCTCATAAGCAAGAAGGGAATCAAGTGAATGTTTCTGCAGTGGGAACTGTGCAGTGTTGTGACACTGACTGCATTTTTGCAGGCATGATGACATGGCTGCACTCTTCAAGGACTTCTCCCACTATCCCAGCCTTAGCAAATGTCATGAGGAAGTCTTCAACATTGAGCAAAAGCTTGTTCTGCTCCGAAGGGATATTGCTGCCCAACTGTGTACCCCCAAGTTTGACTACAAGACAGTCAATGGATTGCCGGTAACTTCATGCCCCAAATTGCTGCTACACGTTATGTGCACCTTTTTTTTTCAGATGCTGCAATATGTATTTGAAACAAGTCTGGAGCACTTGCGTTCAATTTCGGACTGGTCTGGCTTTTGTAACCATTAAGAGATGGATTCTCTTAACTGTTAAGAGATGGCTCTTCTGAGCCCTCAAGTTCTCAGAAGAGATGTACTGATTCCTTACTCCACATTATTTTTATTGTGGGACTTGTTAGCTTATTTATGGCTAAATGTATCGTGATACGGCCAGTCTCTATCAGTTGAACTTGGGAATTTTTTGGGTTCTTGTGTATCTAGATGTGAAATGTATTCTGCATGCATATTAAGCAATAATGAGTGGAAGGTGAGATATCCAGGGCTCCTTAGCATTTCTTGGAAGCCATGTGGGCTCCCTTGGGCTAGAAAGATTAAGAACCTCAAGTCAGAGGGAGTCATGCAGATGTCAAGAGTGTTTTACTTTATGCTTAATGTTTCTTATCGCATTCACTTTGGACACACACCTTGCACACAGTTTTATTTTCACGAAATGAGAAATCGTATGTGAAGTATGTGGAGAAGTAGTGACGGTAGACCACATTTGAATTTTGCTTGCAAAAGTTGAAAAGAACTAAGGAAAAAGGCATATCATGCAATTTTATATATGCATTCCTTTCCGCTTTAGCTTGCTTCTTGTAGAAAATTCACCTATTGATTCTTCGCTTGCTCCTACGTTCTTGGATATGAAAATCTTAAACTATGACATCTTAACATTTTGAGGTTCATGAGCTCGAAGATGATGTATTTAAACTCATGTTTGGAGCATAACAGTTGTAGCTACTTATGCATCCTGGTATTCTCAACATGTCACAAGACCTGCAACTTTTACCGCTTGTCAAATCTGTTGTTCTAGTACTGTGAAAACTTTACTGTAGCACATGACCATACACCATGTTTGAATTATTTAACTTTGCACTTGGTTTTTTATATTCTCTGTGGCTCTCTTGGAAACAAGAGGCATATTCCCATGTGCATTTTCATCTTGTAAATGGGACATTTTTTTTTTTTTTTTTTCTATCTGTGGGTTTATGTGTTGTTCTCAAACAGAAAAGTGTCTGGTCAAAGTCTGTTGCAAAACAGAGTCAGCCAGCCAGCTGCCTTGATGTATATATGGAATCATTGTTGATTTGGTGCTTTTTCAGTACCTTGTTGAAGTACCAGCCCAGAAGACATCTACAGTGCCTCGAGACTGGTTAAAGATCAGTTCGTAAGTTTCTCTTTAACAACCTGTGCATTTTACTTCCAAGACAGCTAAGTACTGTTGTGCTGTAAGGAGCTGCTTGCACTCTGCAAGTCCATACATGACCAATGCCTTGTTTCAGGACAAAAGCAGTGAACCGGTTCCGGCCACCTGCGGTTGAGTCTCTTTACAAGGATCTGTGCATTGCCAAGGAACTGGTCCTCGTGCAGAGTCGCAAGTCATGGTTTTCTTTTCTAGAGTAAGCGTGTCAGAACTTCTGAAAAATGTAACTGTTGATTCTTTGTCTGCAGTAAGTGCTTGGTAATATAGTTTGACATAACTATGTTTGAGGGACTGGTGTCACTATATTTGCCAATTAAGCTAATTAGGAAAAAAGAGCCCAGCATAGTGACTCAGTGGTTAGGGCGCTTGACTGCTGATTCCTGTCCCAAGAACCGGCCATGGCAGCCTTGTTGCGATAAGGATGAAATGCAAAGCACCCTTGTACTTTGCTACGTTGGTCACGTAAAAGAACTCCCAGGCTATGGAAATTTCCGAAGTCCATCACTGCACTATTCCGTATAGCCTATGTCATTTCTGGGAGTTTAAACCTTATAAGCCAAGTAGCAGTGCGCAAATATTGTAATTTTCGAATACAAATTGAATACGAATGTGGGAAAAAAATGCCTTCGAATGTTAAATTGAATATCAGATATATTATCCATGAAAAAAAGTAAATAAAAATTGCAAACATTGTTCATCTTGTTTATATTGAAATTCATGTGGCTCAGAACCATATACCATAATGAAGAATCCAGTACATATAAATTTTATACAAAATTCTGTATATCGTTTTTTTGTATCAGAGGGACCTGATTGAAACCTGGTGGAGCTGTCATATTGCTGCTGAATACAGTAAAGCTGAGATCTGGGCGAGTTGGTATGCATTCATACTGGAGAACAGCGCAATAAAGGCGCTTGTTTCGTCCTTGTCCCGCCTTTATTGGGCTGTTCCCCAGCATAAATACAGTAACCTCTCAGTAATTTGGCCTTCGAAGGACCACGAAATGTCTGAATTAACTGAAACTCGAATTATCGGGTGGGCTTGGAAAAACTGCCAAAAACTGTTTGCATCGCAGTAATTTTATCAGGAACATTTAAATGATGTTTGTCTTCATTTGAGATGAAACGGGGCGGGAAGGACAGTTTGTCTCAATTTCATCAAGTTCTTAGGTTTGCGCACACTGTCGCGGAAGCCCCCTTCACAAAACGGCACCATCGCACTTCGAGGGTGCTTTACTGCACAGTCCATGCAGTTAAGCATTGCAGTGAAGCGTGCAGTGCAGTGAAGTGCGTTCGAAAAGTATTGGTGAATTCGAAAGTTTTCGAATATTCATTTTTTTAACACGAATACCAGTCGAATAACAAACATATTCTGTATTCGAAATATCGAATATTTGCATGCCTCTAAAACCAAGCTACCATATTTTCGCGAATCTAAGCACCTCACCCTACTCTTGCAAAAAAATTGTTTAAAAAAAAATTTGCCATGTGAATTAGCTCCCTTTGTTTTCAAAGAAATGCGCGTATCCAAGGCCCCTAAGCGGGCTTGCTCACTCTGTTGTCGAAACGGAGCTGTCAGAGTCGCGAGTTGGCACAGCATTCGTAGGGTGATGTCCGGCTTCATGTGTTGCAGTATTCCAACACTACATGTCGGATGGCAGCGTAAAACACTGAAAACTGGCTGAAAGCATTCTTGAGAACTCTATCAGCGTGTTGTCACACGGGCCTGGTATTGGCGGCGCTCGGCAGATTTCACGGGCGTCATGAGCGCCCATTGCTTGGTTTGGTGTCAGTTGTTTGAGAGACATGACGGAAGTTGAAATGAGTTGTTTGTAGAGGGCTGCCTACAGTCTGTAATGGTGTTTGTCGAAGATGCTTGCTAAATTTGTTTGCTAAATAAATTATGTCTTGCACCCTTCTCATTGAGATTTAGCCGCAATAAGAAAGTGTGTGGGGGGGGGGAGAGGGGGGGGGGGGGCTTTCATTTTAGATTTTTCGAATCTAAGCACCCCCTCAACTTTGGTCATTGCAATCATGAAGTAAAGGGGGTCCCTATAACCAAGTAAATACAGTTTTAAGGAATAGTGTGTTTCGATCTTCATACTAAGCTTCGTCCTTCGGCGTTTTACACTGTCATATAAGAAGCCAGTCTGCAGCCATATTTTGTAATGGTTTTTTTTTTTAACCAATTCCTTTTTTTTCCCTTTCCCGACGGGTTGTTGTGACCTGTGGTGTCATGTGATGTGCTTGCAGGAAACTGAGTGAGAGGTACACTGACTATCAGCAGGCTGTGAAGAGCATAGCCACGGTGGACTGCCTGCTGTCCCTCGCTGAGACTGCATCCCAGCCCGGATACTGCAGGTTGGAACGAAAACATTTTTCTCTTGTTGGAAATTCAAAATGCAAAACAGCAAGAGACTTGCTGGTGGAACCCTATTACATTTGTTGCGAATCCTTCAGGCAGTAAATCTTCAGAGGGCCTCTGAACTGCATCTTTTTGGAAAATAATTTGGCACAGATTCGTAGTTTCAAAGTGACTTGCAAGGAATACTTTCTCTTGAATACCTATGAGAAGTTGAAGTAGCAGCATGAATTCTTTTACAGGCAGTCTTTCTGGTTAACATTCCTGCCTTCTGCCCTCCTTTTCTCCTCCTCCTGCTTCCCAAGCAGTAGCAACCTCCTTTATCAGTGCTGCTGCCTGCACTAAGTTACGGCATTTAGCAGGAGGCAGAAGGGGCACTGATTTGCTTGGTGCTTCTTTCAGTTGCTGGAAGAAAGGTTGACTTTATTTGCTAACTGTAATGCCTTTAGTATCTTAACCTCTTCGTTGAGTTGTAGCTGGTATGTGAAGCTCTTTCTGCTGCGTTTGCTGCACTTTCTGCACCAGTTCTGGCAGGATCCAAGGGGGTGCCGAGAGCGTGCAGCGCTAGTTCACCTAGTTCAGGTTTAGTTCAGGTGCAGCGCGACACTAGTGCCGCTGGCACTGCACGTTTGCTGCACTCGCCGCACTTGGCAACACAGTTCAGAGATTAGGTGAGATTCAAAAGAAAATATTTGACAGAGATCTGCCTGGTTGGGCAACCAGCATATTTAAGCCAAAATAAATACCATACAAAATTAAAAATGCTGCAATTCGCATGCTGCCAGACCTGAGGAAGGAACCAAGGAGGTCCTGAAATAGAGTACTGCATGGGCCCAGGCTGGGACATGAGTTGTCTTTCCTAGCCTGGGCTGGGCTCAGGCCTGAAGTTGCGGGCCCGTATCGGGTTTGGGCCCAAAGTTGCAGACCCGAGTCGGGCTCACACCCATACATAGAGGCTTGATGCCTGGCCTTTGATTCACTATTGTAGAGTGAAGTACACTTTTGGCCTTATAGCAGTGAGAAAGGTGAAATAAAGCCATGAAGTGCACTATAAAAATAGGGTAGGGTTTGTTGTCTCATTTATTTAATTATTACATTGCCCCGGTAATTAAGTGGTTAAAGCACTTGTCTACTATGCCGCGATGCCCGGGTTTAATCCTGGCTGCGGCAGCTCCATTTCAATTGGGATGGAGAGCACCACAGCCATGTACTGTGTGGTGTCAGTGTTCGTACGTTAAAGAACCCCAGCTGGTCTAAATGGTCCACAGCCCCTCACCACAACATCCTTCATAACCTGAGTAGACTTGGGATGTACACAAGTCCTGTTGCTACAATAATTCAATCCGTGAAATTGTGTTTATTTAAAGAATGCCATTCCACTAGCTGCGCGGATGCTTTAGCCTTCAGACATCATAAACCCTAATATATATAACTGACAAAATCTTGAAGGAATGCATTGTTCATTGCATAAAATTCTTTTCATGTGCTTCCTGGAACTTCCGAGTTCATCTATGTCATTTCTTTGCGTCTGTATGATCACTGTTCAAAAAGCCAACAGGGCAAACGCACCTCATAACTTCCTTTTGTGGTTCAAAAAAAACATTCCTCAGACGCTACTGCAATTTAGGCTTCCTTGTCAACTAGTTCATTTTTTGTGCAGCAGGCGTCTTTTTAGCTCACAGCTAGCTGTTTACCTCATGCGTTACTTTAGAGCGAGTCCGGGCTGTGTCCGGGCTTCATCCCGAGCTTTGCGAACTGGGCCGGACTCAGTAGAGCAATAATTTAACGGCCCCAGGTTGGGCCTGTTACAGTCAAGACAGGTCTGAACAGAATTAGTGTTTATTGAGGGAAGCTGTACTCTTTTATAGCGGCTGGTCGATACAGGCACGTGTCGGCGTCTGCGGCAGCGTTCGGTGGGGAATGTGGCTGGCTGGCACTGCGCATGCGTATCTTCTACAGGGCCCAGGCTTGAAGCCACAGGCCTGGGCTGGGCTCTGGCTTTGGGTCTCAGGTCTGTGCTGGGCTCGGGCCTTAGATTCAGGCCTTGCAGTGCTCTATTCTGAAACGTCATGTCTCTTCATTTATCATTTTGATTGGAACTTAGAAATCTAACTTGTAAGTGTGCATGTAGTGTGGCTTGCTTGACATAATAGTAAAACACTCAGTAATTTTGTGCTTCCTCTGTCAATCTTGTATCTTCTGCCTACTTTACATTTCGTCCAAGATTTTTAATTGACTACACACTTACTCTCCTTTCGTGTTGCAACAGCATTGTTAGCCACTTTAGTGTAACAGTGAATGTGCACACTAATTTGGCATGCACCAGTATGCTTACGTGACCGCAGGTTTCGTTTGATCCATGTCTGTATATCCCCTCTGTACTCCAAGTGATCAAAATCCCTTGACTGCTGTGTGCAGATATGAATGTGTTTACTGTTTAGTGTGTAAATAATAGTGGGCAACATTGCAGGCCTCAGATGTTGCCGAAGGATCCGGCAACAATCCGCATCACCAAGGGAAGGCACCCGATTCTGGAGCTTGGTTCCCCACAACTCGTGTATGTCAGCAACGACACTGATCTCAACGTAAGGGATTCTCACCGAGCAACCTGCTTCATTATGTGACTCTGTGAATTGCGCTTGCCTCACAGCAGAGGGTAACACTCGATATTATACTGGCAGTATGTGATCTGCGTTTTCACACAGCAGAGCATAGGCTGTGAGCATGCTGGCTTGCTAATCTAGCTGTCAGGAGCTGGACTAGATGTTTTCATTCATCACGAGGACCTGTTTGTTCAAGAGTTATGTTGAGGGGGCACGGCGTAATAAATGGTCGAAGTAGACTGTTGTGATATGAGTATGTTTTCCTTTGGTACGTGAATCTCTAAAGCCAGACCACACAACCGCCCCCTTCTATGGAGTGACCTCAGAGTCTGCAGCAGTCTCAATATCAGCGTTACAAGTTTGAATCAAGTAGCAGGCAAGAATATCCTGTTTCCGAGTCCAGATTACTCAGAAATGAATATCTCTTTGAATGAATTAGTTTTCTGTATGTGTTCCTTTATAAAAGCCTCGGCAGATTGTGATCAGTATCTTAAGGTGAGTGTCTTTTGCTAGTTTGCTTTATTATTCAAACACCATATTTGTGTCGCAGGCGACCCGGCGTTGTTGTATCATCACTGGCCCCAACATGGGAGGCAAGAGCTCGTACATGCGACAGGTTGCCCTGATTGTCATCATGGCACACATAGGATCCTACGTGCCTGCTGACGCTGCTGCGATCAGCTTGATTGATGGTGTCTATGTCAGGTGGGGATTTTTTGTGGTGTTGCAATGGTCCTAAAGAATCATATAGTTGCAGTACTGATGACAAATAACTTCCTGTTTAGTGTATTTAACTGTATTTGTATTTGTATTTGTATTGTAGTGTATTTGACATGCACACCGCTAATTCTCAGTGACGGAAGTCCAGCCACCACCTTTTATGACCGCAGTTCACGCACTAGAGCCACATGCATGCTTGCTTTAAAAGCCCTGTCTCAGTGTAATGCTCTAACTATGGCCATACATCTCTAAGAAATACTATCTAAGTTAACAAAAGCTTCAGCCAGTTATTGAGGCTTGTTTCAGACTCGGCATCATATATGAGAAAGCTCTATCAAGATCTCTGCGAGTCAGGTCTTGAGTTTACAGGCTTTCATTTGAGCGATGCTTGCCACCTTCTAAACAATTCCCTCACTGAAGGACTGCGCGCAGAAGGTTTTTTCATCATCATCATCATCATCATCAGCCTGATTATACCCACTGCAGGGCGAAGGCCTCTCCCATATTTCTCCACTTAACCCGGTTCTGTGCTAGCTGCATCCACTTGACCCCTGCGAACTTCTTAATCTCATCCGCCCACCTAACTTTCTGCCGCCCCCTGCTACGCTTTCCTTCCCTTGGAATCCAGTTTGTTACCCTCAGCGACCATCGGTTATCCTCTCTTCGCACTACATGTCCTGCCCATGTCCATTTCTTCTTCTTAATTTCTACTAGAATGTCGGTAACTTGAGTTATTTCTCTGACCCACTCTGCACGCTTTCTATCTCTTAATGTTACCCCTACCATTTTTCGTTCCATAGCCCTCTGGGTTGTCCTCAACTTAAGTAGAACTCTCTTGGTTAGCCTCCACGTTTCAGCCCCATAGGTGAGTACAGGCAAGATGCAACTGTTGTATACTTTCCTCTTGAGCGATACCGGTAAGCTGCTAGTCATAATCTGCGAGTGCTTGCCAAATGCGCTCCATCCCAATCGTATTCTTCTTGTTATTTCCTTTTCGTGGTCCGGGTCTGCGCTACTATGCATGTCATAGTAATGCTGAAGAGCTCAAGGAAAATGCGGCGAAAGTTTTATGCTTTGTGCAAATCAATGAACATTTAAGGGAAATTTCTAGCCATTGTTTGCCCTACTAGGTGGTTTTCGTTTTATGAGTCCCTATGCGACGTCCTGGATTACTGGCGGCCTATTCTCACCTTCTTGAGAAGCTCTGATGCAAAGGTTGAAAAGTGGAACCTCCGAAGTCTCATTACTAGCAGTGAGGCACCCCGCAACCTTTTAATTAAAACAAAATTCGTGAAACAAAACGCAAATGCAATATTGGCCATATTGCTTAAGCTAAAGCTATTGTCAGAAGTGTACTCTTTACTCGTACATATCAGAGGTGTCTTGACTAGGTGGGTTGGCGATAATGAAATCAACAACATTGATGTTGACATCCTGGTAAACTTTGTAGAGGAAGAAGAGTACGCTGAGCTCACCGAGATATTTTTGTCTTATTGCAAAGCCGTTGCGAAAAAAGGGAAGTTAGCGTGTCGAGGAATGCATCTGGCTGCATGACATACAGTAATTCCACTACAACATTATCGTTTAATATTCGTATAGTGAACCCAAACATAATGTCAAGTGACTTCTCAAATTAGAGCAATCTTCCCCCTTGTTATTAAAGGCATTGAGAAGTGCAGGCACTCAGTTCTGAATTCTGTGAATATAAAAGCTATGTAGTTCCCTAGAAAGAGGCACCACTTGCATTTTGGCACTCATACTTGGATAACTGGCCTGCCATAGCTCCTGCAGCACTTCACCTGCTGAGACTGCTGGTGTCTAGCGTGAGTGTTGAGAGAGCTTTTTCAAAGCTCCAACTCGTGAACAGACACTGGGCGCGACTTAATGAAGGAAACTTAGAAAAGTACCTGTGCAATTATTACGACTAGATGATGTGATTCAGATGTGAAGGCGATAAGTTGGAAATACATCGTTCTATTTTCAATAAGCTTCATCATCATATAATGTGTCGCTTATCGTTTCTGTTCACGTGCTTGTTTTTTAATGTCATTTGGTTTATGCAAAAATTTGATCGTAATAAATAATATTTCAGTTACTCCTTTGTCTAACATGTGAATTTGTTTTACATATGATGCTAATTTTTATTTATTTATTTATTTATTAGAGATACTGTCAGTCCGGTCAGGACTGATAGTATCATGGCAATAAGCATTTTCTTCCAGAAACTTAGCTTTATATATGACCAACTCTACATTAAATAAAAGTGCATAAAATAGACTGGCAAGAAAAAAAGCCAAAATGACCTCTATGTCACTTTTGACTGTACGCTGATGCAACTTATCTCACCGAAAAGAAAAATATTTATTCAGCAAAAAATAGTATAACCAAAAAGAAAAAAACAACGAAAGTTGTGCTTTCAAATAAATACCGAAAAAAGTGAGCCGAATTCTGAGCAAATAAAAACTGAAAACTCCAACCCCTAACCATAATCGAAGTACCAGAAAGCACATTGTGAGCTAGGCTCATCATGAGCCAAGAATGACAGTCAGCTTATAACGAGCATGGCTTGTCCATGTTTACTAGGGGCTGGATGGTTGTTTGTGTGGCTTATTTTGTCAAGGCCATGCATTCAAAAAGATGCAGCATTGTAAAACATTGATTAAACCTGAAGCACATAATGTCAAAAACCAGTATCAGCAAAGTAGTGCTTGTGCACACAGTGGAGAGGCACAGTTGAAGAGTGTTAAGGTGCAGCACAATCAGGATGTTTTGATGTGATTTGTTACGGTCATGAGGGTTCAATGTACCACAGTGGGGGTCCTTACAATACTGGCTGAAGGGTGCATCTCTTTAGGGTGCAATAAAGGATGCATCCTTCTGGCATCAATGGAAGGATCGATGCCATTCACCGCACACACAACCTTCCAGATTGCCTATTTCTTCACATCATTTTGAACATATCTAAAAGCACTAGAAAAGTATAGACATTTTGTCCAAATTATGCCTTTTATGTTATCATCATCCTTACGATACTTCCTAATGCGAAATTTGAGCCCAACTGTTTAAGCGTTTTTGTGATACATTGAGGCACAGAATTTAAGGATGCTTGTTTTTATTTGAGTTACAAAGCACTCTATTTTTCTCACAAGCCAAAAAATATTTCTGAGAAGAAGAGAAAGAATGAGCCCTTTGGCGCACGACTCTATCATGGCTCATGGCTTTCGACTTCCTTTCGCTCGGTTACACCGGCAACAGCACCAACGGCGACATGGCTCAACTGCCGAACATAAGAGCTGCTCTAAATGCGCATGAAGAACTGCATGCCTGTTTGTATTTCACTATGCATTTAACTTATGCTTCTTACATTAAACTTCTACCTACCCTCAATTTGGTGCTGTCACCCCTCTGATAAATGTACTCTTTACCTTGGCCTTGTTTGATATGAGCAGAATGGGTGCTGAAGATGACATCACCCGCTGGCGAAGCACTTTCTTCAGTGAGATGCTGGAGACCACGGAGATTCTGGATAAGTCCACCAGCCACTCTTTGGTCATCCTGGATGAGCTAGGCCGTGGTACGGCCACCCATGATGGCACTGCCATTGCTTGGGCTACACTTCGGCATATCATAGAAGAGGCAAGTCATTAAGCATTGCTGGTGTTAGAGCAGTTTCTTGCCTGTCCACCTTGCAGTGTACCATCGTCATCATAAAATATTTATTTATTTATTACACACACACACATACGTACATACATACTGCAGACCCTTGGGTTCAAGCAAGGGGGCATGGATGCATACGAACAAGAGCGAACAACAACAAAAATATAATACAAATTTATACAATATTAGTTGCACTGCATAGCCATCTGCAAAATATTGTTCCAGTCTGATATTGTCTAAGGGGAACGGGAACGCTTAAACTTAAACTTAAAATTAATAATTCATGTGAAGAGCGTTGCACATGTTTTTTGCATCAAGTCAAATAAAGAAGTTTTGGAAGAGCAAAAAATAGCACAATAAAGATGATCAACACAATGCAAAAACGGATCTGTAGAATATGTGTTGGGGATAGCGCTGGTCAGTATAAGTAGACTCCTTATCCTGAAGAATGATAGAAGATTGAAATTGACTGATGCAGATTTTCTTGCATATGCAACGCGGTATTTTTCACTTCCTTTGCTAGCTGATCTTTGTGCCTGGAAACAACTTTTCTTTGTTCAGCTTTGGCATGCGTGGGTGTTTGCGACAGATTGCTTTTATTGTTCGGCAGAGTTATTTGTTATCCACTTGAGTGGTTTCTCTAAATTCCTTGCATATTATCAATTTATTTTTTTGCTCTGTGTCCCACTCTTTCAGTGGCACATGCAAAATTTTATATCATTGAAAGTGCTGTTCGTGTTTGTTCAGCAAAATTAGTGGGTAGTCGGCATGCAGAGCTCAAACGTGATCGGTCCAGAAATATAAAATGCCGTTGTTTACCTAAGCTATCTAATATTGTCAGGGAGAAGAGGAGAACCTTTGTTAAATATGTGTTCCTTACCTCTTGTTGCCACTCTCCCTTTTTTGTGCATGCAGAAGGAATGCCTCACCCTGTTTGTCACGCACTACCCACCTGTTACACAGCTGCAAAGCTTGTATCCTGACAACATTGTGAACTACCATACAGCATTCGATGTAAATCATGAAGGTAAGTCATAAACCACCCTTATTGTAGATAGTGTTTCGTGACAGAATAATTAAGCGCTTCTATGAACTTTTGTATACGTTTCATTATCTGACCTTTCATGTGTAGCTAATTTCGCACATAAAATGATATCGCAGCACTGAGACAAACCGTCACCTGCTGAGCTGAAACTTAGGGCTCAAGCAATGCATAAAAATACCAACAAATGGGTTTGTGTCTCATGATGTTGCCTAATCTTATGAAATGTTTCTCTGCTCTCTCACCACCTCTGCTTGCAGAGGTGGTGACATTTTTGTACAGCCTTCAGCCTGGCGCAGCCGAGAAGAGCTATGGACTCAATGTCGCCAGGCTGGCCAAGATTCCAGAGCAGGTCATCAACCGTGCTCGAGAAAAAGCGATGGAACTGCAGAATGCGATGAAAGGCAGGGAGAAACTACAGCTGGAAACATGTCACAAAACGCTGCAGGAAGCTCTTTGACAAAGCATGCAAGATACCCTGCGTTCTACACATTTTCAGTTGCTGTTGTGTAATGTATTTATTAGCTGTGAAAAAAGAAAAAGGTCAAATAGTGTGAAAGATTCAGGCTGTATGCGATCATTTTTCACTCATGGAGTCAACAGTCATAACTGAAGCAGCTCACTTTAGGTTCACCTCATGGCCCCCTTCCTTTCATTAGGGGAAGTTGTGAGCATGATGAGAACAAAAAATAATGAAGGCATAATTTTGGAATGTTCCTTCAAAGAAATTCTGGTTGCAATTGCATGCTAACTAGGCATTAAAACATTGTTTGCTAACAAAATGCTAATACTTTAGAATAGGAATCTCAAACTCATATTGCTATGCGGGCCAAATTGAGGAAATTTATTCCTTTATGGATCAAGGCCTGGGAAACAGTAAAAACTAACAACAGAAGCAATGAATAAAAACAGTAAACAGCATCAATAAAATGAAACAAAAAAATCAGTAATGTATTTTTCTTATACCTTACTTTCCCCTTCGTGAAAAGTAAAATCACTGTTCTCTTTTCTGCCTAAAGGCCTTATGGTCGCTGCTTCAACATGGCTTGCTGATGGCCACTAATAGGGTACTAATAGTCACTTATCGTGAAAAGAACAAAAATATTGGTTAGGTGATGATTCTGTCTGGCATCTCACTCCTAAATACAGCCAATACCTGTGCGAAGTCCAAGCAGGTTAAGGGGCTTTTCATTTTCACAAATACATACCATCTGGAGATGATGCATTTTAACTTATTGTTGGAAAATGAGTCTGATAGTAAAGATGAGTCATGACGCTAGCACGTGCTTTCAAAGCAAAGGCTGAAAATTTTTAAGCTAGCATGCCCCCACATGCAGCCCGCAAGCCACATGTTTGAGACCCCTGCTTTAGGCTTCCAGGCCAGGCGACAGAGTTCAGAAACTGAATTTTCAGTGAGTTTGCTTTCAGTAATTTGACCTTGCAAATTACATAGTGTCAAGTGCTTCACTGCATGTGCTTGTCAATCCCCAGCTTAGAAGAACAGAGGAAATATGTCGGGTGGTGAGTGAAGAGGTTGGAAGGGGAGATATTCCAATCACTGTATGCCTTTATTTCATTTTACACCCCCTCACAGTTTTGCAGATTTTGAATGCTAAATATGCTGCCCCAGCCTAATTTTATTGCGTAAAAAGATCAGAGTCTCTTGTTTGGATAAGGGTCTTTATGATGGTAACATGCATGCTGCATGGTCAGTCTCCGTGTGATGTCACAGCCAATGCATGATGCATTCTTGCCCAACAGTGGCAGTCTTTCACAGTACCGGCTCTGGAGTTGCAATATCGTCTTGTGCACTGCAAAGCAAATGAGTAAATTTATTTTTTGGGCTGTAAGCAACCAGGCTTAGCTGCAGCAATATAGAAAGCTGAGCAGAGAACATAGTATTCAGAATGCTGCATACTAGTAGTTAACTGTGCTACTATACTGTTTACTCTTATTATGAAGTAAGCTTACAGCATACTATAGGTAAGAAATTGTAAAATATTTGATATAGCCAGAATTTGCAAAGAAACTTGCACAGGAGAAAGGCAGTTTTGCCTTTATTTCATTTACACCCCCTCACAGTTTTACAGATTTTAAATGCTAAATATACTGCCCCAGCCTAATTTTATTGCGTAGAAAGATCAGAGTCTCTTGTTTGGATAAGGGTCTTTATGATGGTAACATGCATGCTGCATGGTCAGTCTCCGTGTGATGTCACAGCCAATGCATGATGCATTCTTGCCCAACAGTGGCAGTCTTTCACAGTACCGGCTCTGGAGTTGCAATATCGTCTTGTGCACTGCAAAGCAAATGAGTAAATTTATTTTTTGGGCTGTAAGCAACCAGGCTTAGCTGCAGCAATATAGAAAGCTGAGCAGAGAACATAGTATTCAGAATGCTGCATACTAGTAGTTAACTATGCTACTATACTGTTTACTCTTATTATGAAGTAAGCTTACAGCATACTATAGGTAAGAAATTGTAAAATATTTGATATAGCCAGAATTTGCAAAGAAACTTGCACAGGAGAAAGGCAGTTTCACCTGTAGAATGGCAACAGCTGAGAGCAACCTTCTGCGGAGTGCTAGCTTCATTAAGAAGCAGAAACGAGCGCTTAATGCCAGTTTGATTGTTTTTCCTGCACAGCACCACCAGTGCACACCGATGCAGGCTCAACGCCAGCTAGGGCGACTTTCCCGCAAGCGGCCGTGTTGCATGAAAGATAGGACAGTGAAACAATTGCTTCCGCCATTTTCACCTCCTTCATTATGCCGACAGGAGCACAGGATGGTTACTGAAAGGCTACTGCTGCCCGTGCCACTTGTTCTGAGACACCATCATTGGGTTCAACAGGTCCACATGAAACAGTGCTGACTGCCTGGCTACCAGCTATTCTTGCTGCTGTATCCTCTGCAGCACTCTTGGCAAAGGCAAGATAACGTATGAACCATGGTATGAACACTTGCCACGCCACCACCACTCACCTGTGTAGTAAAGGAAAGTGTACCAGCATGTCATCCGAGCGGGCACATGGTGCTCAGCAATTTGACTTATCTATTTCACAGCAAACTACATTCGATATGCAAAGTAAGAATTTTGCATGTTTGTTTAAAGAACTTAAATATATTTAGAAGCATTTGATATAGCCAAAAATTTGCAACTTCTTTGTTCAATCTTTTGAGGCTTGACTATTACTTTGTCCCAATTACGGTGATCTTCATGCAGCTTCTTAGCAGCATGCTAAAAAGCTCTCATGCATGTGTGGGAAGCACATCGAGGTTAAGGGCTACTGTACAGTCAAAGAAAAAACAAAAAGAGCACCTCACTATGAACAAATTAATGCTGTTCTTGTTTCTTTCACAGTTGTTGTACACAATAGAGAGCCATTAAATTTTTTTTTTCGAGCTAACTTCCTTGCCACAAGGTTCAGTGCCGGTATCGTCTATAAATCTTGCCTTGTGATTATTTTGTATAGCTCACGCAACATCGCCCATGAAGGGCCCACATTGGATCCTTAAAAACCGGAACAATGCCTGTAGATGAAGCAGGCAGGTAACTGTCATGTTGTGACAAGGGGACGAGTGGCCAAGAAGTAAACGATGGAGCCGGGTTATGTATTGTTGGGTGATGCTTATTCCCTGCCTGTAATATAAATCTTTCTTCAGGCTGGTTGTGGCTTATGAATAGAGAGAGAAAACAAAAAGAAGTCGTTTTAAATGATCGATGTCTCGGGTGCTACATAAGCTAGACTGAAAAGTTTTTACAGGAGCATGATGGATGATTTAAAATTTTTATGTCTGGGGCCCTTTAATGCAGAGAGTATCTGGGCCAGTTGGTACAAGATCATTAAGAAAAATGGCGCACTTTCGGCAGGACACAGGGTGTAAAACAACACACAGTGCTATGTTGTCTTACTCCCTGTGTCCTGTCGAAAATTTGTTTTTTTTTTTAGTGGCCCTTTAATGCAGTGTATTAGGGCATGGAGCTCTGTCTGCAGGCAAAGTGAGAATGTTACCTTCATGGAAAGCTGCATGGACACAGTACTTTATTTGTGCCAGTCCAGGCGCCGATCTCTGGCTCAGAGATGCACTGTTTGAATGTGCTAGCTCTCTAGGTATTAGTGACCAAATGAAGCTTTGCTTTCTGCATACTTTGTACTGCCTTAGGCAACTCATTTGCTTGCCATATACTGTGCAACAATGTGTAACACCTGTCAATGTGGTGTTCAAACCAGAGGGATTTTAACATCTGAACTACTAATAAAGAATAAAAATAGCACTGCACATAAAGCATTGTTGGAAGGTGGCACCAGCATGGATTGATAACTGAGCATTTTCGTTGCACGTCTGGAAAGTTAAGGGGCAGGAATTAAACCAGCACAGCATACTAAGCCACATACACTCCTTTAAACGAGACACAAAGGACAACTTCCTCCTCGATAAATACCAATTTTCACGCTTCTCCTGGCTCTGCTTCTTTATGCCTAGATTGAAGCAGACGCCACATTTCGATAGTGGATGGCTGTGTAGCCTACCTTTGGGGACCCGCATACAAAAAGCTAACTTGTCACACCACAGCTTGCCCGCTGTATCAACCAGTAGTGGCAGCAACGCCTGTTTAAAGGTGTTTTCTTTACTTTTATCTTGCTTATAACACCCACGTTCAGTCAAAGTGGCCTCTTGATCATAGTAAGTGAGTTGCTTTGTTTTGAGTGTCCCTTCCTGTGGCGAAGTCTGGATACTTAATGTGTCCTTGAGATGTGATGCAGTGTGCTGAGAGCTTTATGTGTGAGTTGAGTTGAAAATGTCTCACGACTTACCTTTTGCATTTTTCGTTGCATTCGTTGAGGCTCTTGAAGTTGAGTGGCACTGGGCAGATGGTGGTGTCCCTCACACAGCTTCCTTGGAAGTAGACCGTCTTGTAGAGGTGCATGGACTGGTCACACAGGCCAGTTTCAACCATCTCACACTCCGGCGGGTCGTCCTCTAGCCCTGCGATGGGGCAAAAAAGCAAAGGGCCTTGTTTGTAAAGCATAGGGCAACTCTTTAGTGGCCTACTCTTTCGATGGCTTGTCCAAACCATGTGATCAGCGATTGCATCACTGTGCATTATTTTTACAGGGGAGCTGTCTCTTGGGAATTAAGAACAAGAGCAGCGTCATCTCATTCGGTTTAGTCATAAGTCAGTTTAGACGAGATCTCTGGCATCAGGCATTTGTTTAGCCAGTCTGCCAAATAACTTGCCGACCTGCATCCTGAGCTGTGCTTGTTTGGCTAGGTGGGCAAATTTTTCTGCAGAGCAGGAACTTTCATTTGCATGATACACTGGTGACTTGCGTACAGTGCAAGAGTTCTGAGCGTAAAATGAGTGATAATTTATTTGGATACTTGTGCTCTGTGCGTACACTCAAGTAAGCACTTGCGGAAGTTGTTTATGTGGCCTAATAAGTTTACAGGATGTGCATTCTCGGAAGATACTATATATGTGTAGTACTGGGTTTTCCAGTGAACTCTTTCAAAAATTGGTAAAATAAGGATCTTGAAATAGAAAAAAAAGATTGTTTTCAGGAACAATGACTTAGCTGTGGTGGGTGTAAGTTATTGTAGAAACTCTTTTCTTACATAGTAGTAATAGTTTGTATCAATGGGAATTCGAAGCTGTGGACAAGACCATATCATACCTATTTTTTTTTTTAAATAGAAAACAAAAATGAAATATAATAATGTCTGCCTTAAGGTTGTGATACAGTAGTGGCCCGTGGTCACCTGGAGTGTTTTCGTACTCAATAACCGAGAAAAGATGCATGTCTATACTGTGAATGCTGCCTCTGAATGAAAAACAAAAACAAAACAGAGCATCCATTCGGACGCAGGTATTGCAGCACATGGGTGGCGGAAAGAAAGAGTCGGAAACCACTTACATGCTGTGAATGCAAAAGCAGTTCACACTCCAACCAACTTAATTTGCCCTAATGCACCTAGTCTGATCTTAGTCCAACATAATCCACGTTGATCCAATCTAATCAACCTTAATCACCCTCAAGCCATCTCAGTGCAGCTTAATCCATCAGGGCAGCCACCCCGTTATTATTATTATTATTATTAATAATAATTGTTGTTATTATTATTATTATTATTATTATTCCAACTTCTCACTTCATCAACCCTTAATGCAACTTAGTCCAGTGCCATTAGCTATTAGTATTTTCAGTTATTTTTATTTCCAGACATCCATGGTTATCTCTGTTTCTGGGCAAGACACCAGTATGACAGGTTTGTTGGCACACCTGTGAACCTGTGACAGGTTTTTCAACACAAGCATAATGATGATCTTTTGACCCGTGACGCCGTTTTCATTTCAAAACTCATTCTTGGAAGCCCTGTGGTGCAACGACATCTGGCCCTTTTTACCTCACAAAATTGAAACTGAGCACATGAGATGCACTAGTAGCTTATTCTAAATGTCATATCAGGTGATGACATCTTGCAGCGGCTCCAACGCTCGGTTAAAACTGCATGCACAGTATATTATGCCTCGCCGAGAGCACTGTCTTGGCCTTGCCGTTTGGTGTGAGAAAACGGGCTATCATTGCCATCGACGTGGCTGTTTTATAGAGTGGTGGAGTGAGAGAAAATGTGTGACCCAGCACAGCAAGGTAGGCAGTTCTAATCAGACACCGTGGTCACTGCAGCACGTCAGCACCAAAAGGGCTACATTTCCTCACACTCCCACTGCCAAATTATAAAAAATGAGTCTCTCTCTCTGTATCAAAAACCGACATGACACTGTCTTGTCCGTAGCTTCGAGCTCCCCATTGGCACTCATAGCCCAGCTGTGTTAATGAAAATGTTAGTCAGTTTTAAGAAGTATGTCTTTTGTATTTAGGAATTTTTGTTCATGTTTGCCGATGCATCCCATCCTGAATGCTGTTGCACTGCCTCGCAACCAAAGTACCTAACTGATAGAGCATGCTTGCTCCCACAGAGCTGCAAATAGTTCAAGTGGTTGGCTTACATGGCTGGTTAGAATTTTTTCTTTTTTTTTTTTTTTTCGCACACCCATATACTTTTGTGACCAACATGTATGTATGGCAAAAGTAGGAAGTGCAGCCTTTGCCAAGAGTAAAGGGGTAAAGAAGTCGTGCCTTTTTGTTAACACAGCAATTCGATGCAGAATGAAACTGAAAATTGTGATTAGGCCACCCACTGTGCGTGGTTTGCGAGACTGAAGGAAGATGGCAGACGCACCTTTGCACTTGTCCAAGCACTCCTCCTCAGAGCTGAATCTTGGTGATGTGAGGCAGTAGCCCCTTTCCACGGCTAAGCAGTAGCCGTGGTACTTGTAGTATGTCGACGAGTTCGTGTCAATGCCTGGAACACAGGTTCGCAGCTTCACATGCTCAAGGCAGCGGGCCTCTGGTTGTGCACCACCTGCGATCAAGCACAGATTCACAGATTAGTACCAAGGAGAAGATGTGTTGTGGCAATCCAGTGAACACTGAGGACAAAGTGGATCACCGAAAGGAGAATGGGAAAAGAAGCAAACTGCAATGAGTCATGACAGGTTTCCTGCACGAATCTCCTTTCCCAAATAAAAATGGGCACTTAGTAAGCTTTTGTTAGTGGTACCCATTCCAGCCAGGAAAACACTTTTCCAGTTCAATAGTCCAGCTGGAAATGGATTCCTCTTTTTTTTTGCTTAGGAATTCACTTCGCAACAAGTGTCAAGGGGGTCATTGGTCTCAGAGTCAGGAGTTTGTGGTGAAAAAATAATTTAATCCAGTTTTTTTGCTAATAATGTATGAATGCTTCTCCTAATGCCAGAAAAACACTAGCATGTCCAGGAAGAGCTACAGAATTGATATTTACAGCAACTTAATATACAACTGTTCTTGTTTGTTTTTATATGCTATATATAGACTCGCGAGCAAAAGAGGTAGCTGCCACAGTGACGTATGTGCAACCCCTACACATTCCCGATAGCCAGTGCATGGACCACATACCACACTCTACTTGGAAGCAGCAATACTTTTCATGAGGTTTCTAACTAAACAGCAAGATGAAATTGAAATTGAAACTTCCTGACAGCATTCCTGAAACATACTGTAACAGTCCTGAAGAAGATGAAGCTTACAGCACAAGTCAAGGAGAAAGACTTTGAAAAAAAAAAAGGAGTCTCGTGCCGGACGCGCTGATGTTGACCAGCTGAGCTCCCTGCCCTTTCGACCTGTTGTTCAGCGCTCCGACGTCAAACCCCTGTCATAACAAATTGGTGGAGGTGCTAGGTATGACTGCCCTCAAGACGCATCATCAACCGCTGGAGCTTCGTCAGAGCCGTCGCCTCGCTGGTCTCCCGCCCTTTTCAGTAAGAATCCAGCAGACTACCGAGCAGTCTTGAAAGTCAACACGGGACCTGCCGTCGACCACCACGAATGCGACGCTACCATTTCATGAGCCTCGTTCCCTAGAAGTGAAAAAGAAAAATGTCCTCCTTAAATAAGTTTTAGGGCCTACTGAAATGGTACGTCTTGAATTCGGCATTTCTAGATGCTCAAACATTTTAGAAAAGCTGCTCTGAAGCTTGTGGGTACCTTGACAGCTCCATAATTGCACCACAGAGCAAGGGGGCAGGAGTGGGGGTGCATGTTTGTGAGGTGTCAACCTTTTCAGACTTCATCATAGTGCTGCCAAGAATTCTTGCACACAAAACAAAAAAGGTACAAAATTAGTAACTGGCTCTTTGAAGTGTTGAAATCTCTTGAAGGAAAAAATTTAGCACAATTTAGGGGCCCGTTACGCAAACCAAAATCAGGATTAGCATTGTGAGCACAAAATCATGCCTTCTGGCAGGAAGTAGTTTGCAGGTGACATGACCGGGCACTGATTGTTTAGCGGGTTGTGTGATGTCCCGAGACTGCCAAGTTGGCAGGTGCTGCCAACTTGGGCAGATCCTGTCATGTGCGGGGATAAAATGGTTTGGTTGGTTTGTAGGGTTTAACGTCCCAAAGCAACTCAGGCTATGAGAGACGCCGTAGTGGAGGACTCCGGAAATTTTGACCACCTGGGGTTCTTTAACGTGCACTGACATCACACAGCACACGGGTGCCTTGCTTTTCGCCTCCATCGAAAAGCGGCCGCCGAGGCCGGGATTCGATCCCGCGTCCTTGGGAACAGTAGTCGAGCGCCGTAACCACTGCGCCACCCCGGCGGGGTTAAGGGGATAAGATGAGAAAGGAACATATGTTCGGATCCTGAATCAGTATGCTACCCCCAGGCCACTCGAGCACATTTGTACGACTTTGTTAAAGCAGGGCCTTATATCTGTGTCTGGCTGTGTTTGACAATGGGGTGGCCTAAGGCTGATTGGTACATGTGAAATAATAGAGACAGAAATTAAGGGATTAGCGATTAAACGAGTATCAAAGCACTCGAATGAGGATTCACAAAAGTTGTTATTGATGGGAGCCATTAACACTGTCGCCTCATACGTTTAAAAGCAGAGCTGGTGTGTCCCCATTTTATATTAATTTATTTATTTGCAAGATACTGCCAACCTCAGTCTTGGGCCTTTGGCAGGAGTGGGAAGAACAAAACATGAGAGAAGAATTAACAATATGAAAAGCATTGCATGAATCCAACAACAAAAGAAAAATGCGGTGATACAACCACAAGGAATAAGCTTGCTCAGGACGGATGCAGAAGAAGCTGCTAGCCTAATACAATCAAGCGCAAATTCAACTGACCATTCCAGCAGTATGTTATCAAAAAAAGAGAAAAAAACTAATGGAAGGAAGAACTCCAGCACTAAATATGCAGACAAAATAAAACGCGACATAGAAAACGTGCCACGAAAACTGCATGTCGACGAAAAAAAAAAATTTCTTGTGCTTCTAAGCACATAGCTTGGCCTTTATCACCTTAAAAAATTTGTAGGTATGCTGTCTAAGTGGTTTTTATGGTAACTGCAGCAATAGAGATCATTTTGGTACCGGTTAGAGTCGCATAATCTGATTAAGTCTGTGTTGCCGAATTGGTATACTTTTGCATACTTGGCCCACAGAATGATGGCTAACTGTCAAGAGATAACACCATGATGGCTACCGCCACTGCTAGTAAACGTGGAGAGGGTATGCATGTGGCAGTGAGGTGACCTTCGGCATTTCCATTTAAACACTGGGCTGTGCGAGGCAGTTATCACCTGCTCATAGAACAGGAAAAATATTGGTTTGCCCCATAAATATGCATAGACAACTCACAATAATATGCATAGAATTATGGACCAAAACTTTAATGCACTAACACTAGAACTCTCATTCCAAAACAAGCTGTCTTTTTTGTGTGTGTATTTTTGTCTGGAGTCAGCTAGACCCGCAGAGAGAAATGAACCAGACATGGCCATACTACACCACCGAGCCTGAGTTTCGAATCCACAGTGGCGTGAACAGACCAGCTTAGTTGGTACCTGCATGAGAGCACTGTGCTAGCACCACAACCGATCACTCTTCATGGTTAACTGCCACTCTTTCCCACACTTCATTGCATGTTGTCATCATCAATTGGTCATGACTGTGCACAATGGAGCCAGAACCCACCACTATCGCATAGTGTTCTTAAGGTGATGCATTGAGCCATCATAGGATATTATTGTGCGCTTTACTGAGGTCTGCAGTCATCAGTTCCACTGATCTTTGTCTAATGAAGCCTAATCATACCCTAGCCTCAAATCGAGAGCAAATGGAAACGCAATGTGCTAGTACACAAATTTTGCATTTGGCCAATTTAGCTAAATCTGGTGCAGATATTTTTTTGCCCTCATTGCATTTTCGCCTTTTTAATATAGAAACTGCTCAGAAAATGGATAGGTGAATACGGTCAAACCCACTTATAACAATATTGAAGTGGCACGAAAATTTCATTGTTATAACCAACAATGGCTGTAACTGGGCTAAGCCAAAACAACAAAGAAAACAAATTTTATTACAGAGGAAGTAACTTACACTTTTCATTTATTTGCAGGCAAAAATATGTAATCAGCTTAAATTTGACTGCTTCACAGCAATATTGTTTGCATCTATCTGCAGGGCATTCAACTGCTGCACAAAGCTGAGTATAAAATGTTTTAGCACAAATGATGTCCCGAAGGGACTTGATCATTCTTAGGACTTCGTGACATAGTTTAGCTGGCATGGTAGCAGTGTTCGTGGATGTTTTTTTTTTTCCTTTCCTGCTAGGGTTCGCACTCAGTTACCAAGTTTAATTTTTATAACCAATAACCTACTCTTACAGCATTGCTATATGCATTTATTTTACCATAGAACACACGACAAAGTTGACGGTGCTACGGCTCTCCATTGTTATATCCAATATATTGTTCACAGCGGTATATTGCTAAAAATGGGTTTGACTGTATGCACTGGACCAATTTGGCTGCTTGTTGTTGCATTAATCTAAACTTTGATAAGCACAAAAGATTGACTAATGCAAACAGACGTTTTATGCATTTTACAAGAAATACAGCAGTGAAATATTGCAATAAAAGTGCAAATTTCTTAGTGACGACCCCTTTTTTTGGCGGGAGGGGGGGGGGGGGGTTGGTTTAATTGGTGAGGCGTATGTTTTTGGCAAGCCGTTCTGATATAAAAGGGAACAGCCAGTTCACACAAGAACTGATTCTGTTATGTCTCTCAAGTATCACCCATTCAGAAGAAAGCTGTGTAAGCACAGTGAAAAAGATTTTCAGTTGTTCATAGATTCATTCAATTACCCCTGAACACCCTCAGTAAAAGGAGTAGGGGGATGGGAAAGCACATCAGAACATGTATTAGCTTGTAATTCTAATTGCAGCAAAAACTGAAAAGACCACAAAATTCGCAAAAATTGCCAATAGATGTAAGTTCAGAATTTAATGTTAGAAGTAACTTGAATTGCAGCCGTGCTTATGTAGTAATTATTAATGCAAAAGCATTACTTCACTATGTTCACAGATTTCTGTCTCTAGACCATGTCCGCAGAATGTCTGCAAAATTGTGTCTGCAGCAGTTGTGAGTAATTGAGAAGTGGTAGAGGTTAATGAGTGGTGTTAATCGATAGATGGTAACATAATGTTGCTGCAGAAATAATAATTAGAATAACTGATTCACAGGAAAAGAAAGGCACAGTATCTGTCACACTTATTTGTGGACGCCTGAGCCGCACCGTAAGCGAAGGGAGGAAGGTGGGAGTGAAAGCGAAAAGAAAAAGGGGTGCCATAGTAGATATGATGTCAAGGATGTAAGGTCAAGCAATCGGAAGTAGAGCTGAAAAAAGGACATAAGAAGGGATTGACACGCAATTTGAAAGTACTGAAGACTAAAATGGGTAAACATGAAGTGAATTAATGTGAGGTAGAGGATATGACTTCACGCAACCGGAAGTAGAGCCGAAAAAGGGCATAGGAAGTAATTGGTGCGCAATTTGAAAGTACCAAAGACTAAAATGAGCAAAGAAGTGAATTAAGCGACTAGAAGCAACCAACAGCAGCATCCGTGCTTTCGTATTACTCCAATGCAGATTCTGCAGTGCGCTTTAATTTTTTGCCTGAATGTAGTCAACATACTTGAAGCTAGGAGACGTTTTATCAAATTATTTACTGCACAGCACTATGCGTAGGGGCACACCTTAATATCAAAGCGTTGTTCGTATTCATTTTTTTTTCTTTTTACAACTCGTTTTATGGACAGTTTTGCTCGGGACTCAAAGTGTCTAACTTCACAATGCTCAAGTGGACTACCTCAGTGAATACCTTGAAACACAGCAACAGCACAGTAGGCACTCTGTATGCTTACCGCAGGAATGGAGGCAGCTGGCCTCGTCCCGGAAACGGTTGTCACCAAACAGGCAGCTCATTTTGGCCCTCCATATCCGGCAGCGGCCTTCCCCGCGGTCAAAGTATACCACGCCTTGCCCAGAGCCTGGCAGGTCACGGCAGGCGCCCATCATAGGGTAGTCGCATGGTGCTGCACGCGGCATGCCAATACATAAGGGGGCACTGTGAAATGGCCCTCCACTCAGTAAGTGATTCATATGTCTAGGGTTCTTAAGGCTATAGGGCAATATTGTCAGATGAGACACCGATTTAGGTTTCTGTCATTGCAATGCCACTGCCACCCAGAGAGACAAAGATAGTGACTGCTACTTCTGGTATTGAACAAACAAAAGAGATAGACGCGGATGCCATTAAGAGCGGTCAGAATTGATAATTTTGGGTTAACAACTGAATGGACACTGAAACTCCCTTGGACGTCCACAGGATGTCCAACAGTTTCCATGCTCATTGAGAAGGTTGTTAAAAGCTGAACGTAGTCATCATGGTTGTCAACTAGGTTGCATTACCGGCTCGAAAAAAAATGTAATAAAAAAATAAGCTTTTTAACAATGCTGTTTTACTCTGTTGGAATAAAAAGTGTCCGTGGTAAAAAAATATGTCTGTGGTTCAATCTGGCTGAACTTTGTTTACAGAGCAGCTCAGTTAAGCATCGTCAGACATGGTTAGGTGTGGTTTAACTCCTCCATAGCTTTTTGCGTACTTCAAAGACACTACAGCAGGATCTAGACAACACGAAGATGTCGAGGGCATTTTGAAAGGGGAGGTTCCAGGAGGTGAACCAGATGGCCAGTGGTGGCAATGGCGGGAAAGAGTAAACAGGGAGCTGGAAAGCTGTGTGGCATTGTGTGAGACAATGTCATATATTAGTGAAGCTATGTACCAGTATGAATTAAGTTTGGCAGTGCGTGAAGAAGCAGCAGCAGCAAGTGTGGGAAATAGAATCGAAGGAAAAGTGAGTGCTGCTGGCTGCACACACTGCACGTGTGAAGAAGCCGGCACACTTGAGGCCAAATCTCGACGTCGGATGACCACGAATGGCAGCAGTAGAGCTGACACTGAAATTTGCCAAAGTCAGCCTCTTCAAACTGTTACTATAAAATGGCAGTGTACATCTGTACAGTTGGTTATATTAAAAGAGAGGTGACAACTTACTTTCATAGCAGTGCAGTGCAATAAATGACATCCTTGGGTTCTGAGATTTGAAAACTGCTTCTGTTTTCAAGCATATAGTTTTATACTTCAAGAAGTTTTCCTACAAGCCAAACAAGGTAATCGTGCAAATTTGAAGCACTGGTGTCCTTAAGCTACCATGCTGCATTAGTTTGAAAGGATTGCCTCAACTCAATCTGTCTGAATAGCAGACTCAGAAGATATCTCTGTGCTTTGACGTGTGTGATCTGCTCCAAAGAAACCTTAGCTAGCCAGTTAAATGTAGTCAGATGCACCAAACAACCATTTCAACTACATTGGACATGACTAATTTAGGCATGATTAAAAAATCCACCTCAGCTTCTAACAGCACCACACTGTGCATTCCCTAGATGTGTAGTATGTCTTCAGTTTTGTGTGTTCCTTCTGTGGTTCATTACACAAGCTACTTCACTGCTTTTTCTGGGCAGTAGGTACTTGCAGACATGCCCTTGACCTGCCAGCTGTGTGACTGCCACATCAGCAAACAGAGCCGCACGAAGCTCTAAACTGTCTTTGCAGTAAATATTGCTCCGACT
The DNA here is from genome assembly GCF_055883805.1 of Amblyomma maculatum. Classification (NCBI taxonomy): domain Eukaryota; kingdom Metazoa; phylum Arthropoda; class Arachnida; order Ixodida; family Ixodidae; genus Amblyomma; species Amblyomma maculatum. The sequence continues at coordinate 6,719,259 of NC_139353.1, read as the reverse complement.
GGTCTGGTTTAGGCGAATTTATGAATTGCAGCATCGCCTTTCAAAATACTGGTAAACCTCTCACCTGCCAGTGATTTTTTTTGACAGACGTATGCATGCATGTTCGTGCTATATATTTATTGTGTATTGTATTATTCATAACTCGTCCAACTGTTAAGCACTTTCTCGGCATATGAGTGCATCATGAAGTCAGTTTTTTTTTTTATTTCTTATCTAGAAATCTAGTGCGGTAGGGCTCTGCACTAATTTTTTTTCATGAATCGCAACGAATGGCAACCAATTCAGGAACGCAGACACGGGAATACTGCACTGTATGCAACACCTCTAAAATGCATACAGTTTGCCAACACATTTATTTCCTGAGGTCGGAAGGATGAGGCAGAACCTGAAAAAAATGCGCATACATCCTCAAGGGTCCTACTGTACAGTGATAGATGCAGTCAACACATATTTCAGTGGCCTTGTTATGAATAAGTCCCATTTCCTGCTTGATTTTTTTGCCTTTTTGTCAGTGACAGTTATCGCTGTGATGTCATGTTGATTGCCAGTAAGCGCTGTGCGTCGCTTGCCTTCTTTAACCCGAGGATCACCACATTGCTCGCTGGACTGTTCTGCGCATCTGGCACTACCAATATCACATATCTTGCTTGTGCCCTGTGTGCACAGTAGCCCAGCATGCAGTGTGATGGTACCAACGTTGTAAAGGTCAGCAGAGGAGTGCTGATCAACGGTAAAGAGGAACAATGCTTAAAGAACTACAAAACACAGCCCCCGCAAATGTGTGTTACTGCACAGTTCATGTTCAAGTAAAAAAGGATGTGTTCATTACCGACCACTGCAGGAATTGTGGCTTCCGTAGTCATTTCTGCAAATAGACAACAAAATGTTAAATGTTAATAGTTTCGAACCAGAAAAGGAGTATTCGAAGTGATGCAGAGAAAAATGAATTGAGTCCCATGGTTGCAGCAGACTAGTTGAGAGACTAAACGACAACAACAAGCAGGTGACGACATTGACCGATGCTTGGATCATCGTCCAGCTTATCCCCTATTTTACCACTCCAGATTGGCACTCTCGTTTCCTTCGTTATTTCTGCGGTGTTCTTGTCGCCTAATTTTTTCACTTGGCGACAACATTGGAAAGTGCTTGAACGACCTTCTGCATTGGTGGTTTAAATGGCACTGTGGCAACGCTTTGGAACGATGTATAGCTGACGCAGGCACCCTGCAAAGAAGAAAACAAAATAATGCTTTCATTGATCTGGACACTTGAAACTCAAGCACAGTCTGGCAAGAGTTAAGTGGGATGCGTGATCTCAGGGACGAATTTATTGCATCCATTATTCTTTGACCAGCTGCCTGACATTTATTGCACTCGGTAGAGCATTAGCATGCTTCCATGACAGCATTGGAATATTTTCCGTTAATTGACATTGTGCAAACTGCTGCTGCCGACTGAATGGGTTTGGACACAGTAGGAGCTTCATATTTAGTGTATGCAGGGTGTCTCACTGTCGGGAATATATAAAAATAGGCTTTTTTATTAAGAAGAGCTCACTCTTCGGCATAGCGCTGTCAGCGATGGTGTGCAACAATGTAGTACAGCTAAGATGTATTAGCTACCTGACTGGTTAACTAATACTGAACGCCTGACTTTCCAAATATTGCAATTAGGTTCCTCATTTATTTAAAGCATTGTAGTGCACCTGAAATGTCCATATCAGTTTTTACATACATATACAAAAAATGGCCTTATCGTCACTGCAGTGCAAGGGCTTTTGGAGCTTCTCATGGCAGAAAACAAAACTGTTAATGGCCTAAAAGTGCTAGCCAAGCTGCAGTGACACACCTGTCGCATAAGAATGCTAAATTGGGCGAGTTGGTGCATTCGCATTTTAGGAAACGTAGCGCAAAGAAGACAAGGACAAAAAAAGAAGGAAACACACACGAGCGCCTGTCGCATATACTGTCTGCCTGCTTGCCGCTCCCAGGTGGCGCTGCTAAAGAGTGTTGACATCACGTGACATTGCGGGGGCAAATTTACGTGCAATTAATCACGATAACCAATTGATGCCATTGGCTGGAGGCCTCTGAGAGGTATTCGCAGCTTCGGTCTTGCTCGGAAATGTTAACACTGCCATTGGAAAGGAGGTCTTGACTTACAAAGTTTTGTGTCATTAGTGCAGCACACTAGTGGTAAAATGGAACCTGGCATATTAATTAATGTTATAGATAAGCACTAAATAATGTACTACATATTATGTGTTGAGAACTTCAATGTCAAAACACCTGCATGATGGCACTGCAAATCGTCCCATACTGCGACACCACCTTTTAATGCCTAGTTGAAGAAAGGCATGAAATTGCTACACTTGTTTTGTCAAGCGGATTATAACTATGCTTGTAGGAAGCTAGAGTCTCTTACATGGTAAATTTAATTGCAGAAACATATATGGGGGGGGGGGGGGGGGGGGTATTTAGTGTTTTTGACATGCATTTAAGACACATTGTCATTTCGATTTTTGAAAGAACGCCTTCAGTCAAGTCGTCGATATTTCTCGCGCTCTATTTCTATAGCTGACTGGTCAAGTTGCCTGTGACTCCACTGTGAGGGCCCGTCTGGTGTTTCAGGTGATGCTTGCTGTTAGTGAAGCTTCGTCTGTATGCCTTGTATGGGTCATAATGGCGTACCTTACTGAAACTAACTTGATGGAACTGTAGTGAGAGATATTCAGTCACATTCATTTATGAAGTCGTGAGGGGCTTTCATAATTTTGTGACGAAATACAAGCTGCTTGGCACTGTGAAAGCATTTGTGGTATGGAGCTTATGCTGCTTTATGGCTGTGGTTGAAAGTGACTGTATTATACGTTTGGGGTACTGACTACATCCATCCTATGTCTGCAGTGTGCAATGAAGAAATGGGCAACTGCCTTCATTAGTGACACTCATATAAATAAAGCACATGGCTATAAAAGCAAGCTATAGAGCTAAATAAGTCATTTGGTTCTGAACACTTTCTTTACAGGGACACTGATAACAAACAAAAGTTGGTTGCATCGATAGAGTTATCACATTCAAATTACACCAAGGCCACCCACACCTGTAACGGAGCTGTCATAAGCAACAAAAGAAAAATAAAGTTGAAACAGCTGCGGCTATCACCAGCCAATTTCGCAAATAAAATGTGTGCATCAGTACCAAATGGCATATTGCACTGCCATTCATTTCAATACATGAGCGTAGCCAGAAAAATTAGTGAAGCTATTTTTGTCTTAAATAGTATGAGTAGGTGGAGTTGCCCTCATTTTCCCTTTAAGTATGCTGCTGACGTTTTTTCAGTCTCAACACTATGCTGAATTTAAGTTTTATCGATTACACAGTTTTAGCATGAGACACAATTGTGGGTATATACTGGACCAGTGGGTTAATTAATGTGCGTGTGCACTAGATAACTGACTGATCCAATATGTTATTGATGCAATACATACTCTAGCATGCATTATCTCTTCTCTATGCGGCAATCTGAGCACAAGGAGTAAAAGTAGACTTACCAGCACAGTAATTGGTCTATCCTGTAATCCTCTGCAGCATATGGTGATCCATTGTGTTTCATTGGTAGTAAACGCTTATAATGTCGCGACCCGCTTAGGACGAAAATTTTTGATGCAAACGAGCACAGCAGGATTGAAAGATAACGTAATTGCAGATCGAAACACGCCAAGATGTACGGTGCTTCTGGATGTGTTTAATACAAGTGCTGCATTTTTCGCTGCTTTGTCTTTGAAACTGGAATTGAAGCCCTAGCTCCTACTCGTTAGGAGCAATAAAAAAAACTCGCAGGCATATTTCTGTTTACACTGCCTTCCCCAAGCGCAGAGCGCGATCTGCTACTGTGCGCCTTGCGTAAGCGCTGATTAGTCCCGACGTGTCCAGCGGGCGCGCCGCCGGCCAACGTGTAGCGCCATCTGGCGCCCTTAAGGCGATCTGCGCGTGCGTGTTGAACTTATCGCAAGCGGCCAGACGAAGTCGGCAGTGAGGTGGGGTGATCCGCATTTCGTCGTATGCCCCACGTAGTGACATGCATATGTTCGCGAATCAGTCACGAATCCGCTAGAGAGGTATAGGCATGTCCATAGTGTGTGCAACTGTTTCAGCAAAAGTGAAATGCTCTGCCGAACCATCTTTCAACGACTGCTTCGCAAATCGGAGTAGCGTGTAAACACGAATTTGAGAAGAATTTACTTACATGTTCTTTGTTGGATTTCTAGAAATGTAATAAAAAAGGATCAGAACAACTACCCACTGTTAACACCAGAAATCAAATGCCAGCCTAATACTTACGCTGGACAGTCTTTTGCCTTAAAAACCTGCCATGATTGAGCTAAGAGGGCTGTGAATGCATTGTGCATAAATGCGATTAGAGCACGCGCTGCATAGTGCAAAGTGCGTCACGGACTTTTCACGCGTTTGCTAAGCCTATATATGTCAAACAGACGTAGACCGGTCACTGAATGCAGGACAGTGAAGTATACAAACTTGCGCGCCCTAATTTATTAACTTACAGCACGTTCCGTCTGAATTTTAGGAGCAGGATATAAGTCAAAGTCGAGGTAGCACTCACTGCCGCAAGATGCCAGACAGATAGCGAAGCTGTTTCAAAGCTGGATCCTAATCAGATGACACGTTGTCGAAAGCCCGGTTTCGTTCGGCCACGCAGGTGAGATAACAGATATTAAGCTGTTAGTAAGTCTCGAGGCTGAGCCGTAACTTTTGGGGACCCCTGCAGGAATCGTCCGGACGTCGCGGCCGCAATACATGCCTGCATCGTTCGAACCGCGAGCCAGGCTCGAGCTTTCATCGGAATGATGATGATGGTGGTTGTAAACCGCACATCTCCGTGAGCCAAAGTGCTTATAGCTCTCTGATAGTGCATTTCCGTTTTCGCTACGCGAATATGCTGGGTGCGTGGTTTTTTTATGTTTCTAACGAGATGAAAGCCAGGATTGTCCAAGTGCACAACATATCAGCAACATGACGGTTGTGTGACCTTATAAAATTTCTGTCTCTTGAAATTCCTTAATTGTCTTGTCAATTTAATATTATTGTTTTTACGAGCGGAGTTTGGATACCAGACAGATAGTATTGTACAGTGATCGTTTTGACCTGGCGCGCCGTTCCCTATACACAATGACGCAATTAAATTTGTATCACGTGTGTGCACTACAATTTCGATCCCTGCTTCTTCGGTACGGTAAAGACCAGCAAGCAACACAGGAAAGGCAGTAATTAAGTATACCTCGTGAGTGGTAATTTTTTTAGCAAAGCTGCTGTAAACACAAAACATTAATCTCTTGGATGTCTTTGAAGAGGAGAACGGCGAAAGCGTATACCCTCTCTCTTCTATCATTTGCCTGTCATCGCTAAGCATTTTTACTCCTTTTCAGTCAGTTGTGGTCATTCAACTTCGTTTGACATATTGGTTGTTTTGTAGTCATTAGCAGTCATGATCATGCCTAGTCTTTGTAGTCATTACCGCTCATAGCTAAGCATTATTTACTCATTTCCAATCAGCTGCAGTCATTAAAGTTGTCATTTGACATATTGTTTGTTTTGTAGTCATAGGCAGTAATGATGAGTAATGCCTATAGTAATTTTACTCTACCATCTCATCGCTAAGAATTATGCATTTTTACTCATTTCCAATCAGTTGCGGTCATACAAGTCGTAGTTTAACATATTGGTCATTACAAGTCATTTTAGCCATTATTAATCATTATCTGTCATAACTGTTCCTATCACCATCAATTGCTTTCATTCGTAATCACCCTCCTCACGCGATCGTTATTTGCGAGTGACACAGGGCGCCAGATGCGACACACAGATTTTCACTCCAGGCAATTTAAAACACCCGAATACGAGGCGTTAGAAAATACTGAAAATGATGTCGAACACACTGTAAAGATGCATCAGTCTCGGAATGTTTCATGGGAGTACACCCAGGGCCGGAATCTGAAGGCCCTGGGCTAATATGCATGTAGTTCCCCTCCCCCTTTCCCCTCTCTCGGTGGTCCCTATACCATCCCTTTACTGCACTACTGGAATATTCCCCAAATTTAATTTTATGTGCACTGATAAAAAAATTTCAACTAAGGTTAAACTGTTTGACGTCACGGTTTATTTCGGTTTAGCTTTTGGTCGGTATATTTGTTGTGTGTTTTTTTTTTTCTTTTTGTTTCTTTGTGTAAGTTTCTATTTTGTTGCGCTCTAGGATATACACATGTTAGGCAACGTGTTCATGTTTACGGCGTCTCTCTCCTGTTCTAACTGCGCGTTCCTGGCATGGTCTGCCGTGCCGTAGCAATGCAGCGCGCCTATGCAGGCTACCATATGGCGCTCAACAAGATTCCATTTGCATCGCGTCGGGGCTGAGTCACTGTCGGTGCCACACGAGCGAGACAATCCTCTTGTCCGGCTGAACCCTGTCCCGAGGTGTGACGGAGGGGACGTTTGTCAGCGTCCGTTGACACGCATGTTAAAGAGGCTGTAAGCGGCCCCCTCCCCACCTCCTTTTATGCAGCAGGCCCGCGATGCAGCCCTCAGTTGGCGCTTGACTACGGGTGAGCTGTTGCTGCTTGGTTTGGCAAGGTCACACTCAAGGACAAGCCACGCACATCCTGAAGGCCCGGTTAGACCTCGTGCAATATATTGCATTCGTACTAAAATTAGAGGTGACAGCAGAAACTACATTGGGAGAATGTGAAAGCATTAGCGCAGCGCTACAGCGACATTTTTGTAATTTTTACTGTTTAATTTTTTAGTGTTTTTATTTTCCTTTTTATTTCTCTATTTTTAAATTTATTTTATTTGTTTTTCTTGTTATATTTAGTTTTCATTCTATTGTTTTCTCCGACTAATTATGGATTATTGTTTTATTAGTATTTGTGATTAATTGCCATCATCACTATTTAGCATTTTTATATTTTTACCCTACTAGTGCTTTCATTAGTAATTGGTTTACAGGAAAGGAACGGCGCAGTGTCTGTCATGCACATTCTGAAGGCCATGTTAGGCCTCAGGAAATATTGCATTTGCACTAAAAGTAGAAAACGCGAACACTGGGAGGCGCACGACACAAACGCAACTACTCTAAACTCCATCAGACTAGGATTGGTAAACTCCATCAGACCAGGATTGGTTTGGTTTGTAGGGTTTTAAAGTCCCAAAGCGACTCGGGCTATGAGAGACGCCATAGTGGATGACTCCGGAAATGTCGACCATCTGGGGTTCTTTAACGTGCACTGACATCGCACAGCACACAGACGCCACTTCGTTTGCCTCCATCGAAATGCAGCCGTCGGCAGTCGGGATCGAACCCGGGTACTCTGGCAAAGTAGTCCTGCATCTTCACCACCGCGGCGGGGCGCTATCAGACCAGGAGATTACTAAAACCCGAGATAACAGGGGACTTTTCCGGGATAGGGTACCTTAATGCGCGCCCGCTCTCTGCTGAGCGGAGAGCGGGCGCAAATCGAGGCACCCTATTTAGTCCGGGAGGCACTCTCTATTTCCCTCTCCGAAAGCGGGAGAAAGGGATCGTATCAGACCGTGGAAATAACAGCTAGGGGGCTTGTCCGGGAGGCGCTTACTTTCTATTTCCCTCTCCGAAAGAGGGAGAAATGAAGCGGTGGCAGTTAAAGTCCCTTGACAGTGCTTTAGTGGCAGTATTTGACATGAGGCTGACTGTGGCGGGGATAAGAAATATTTCACATTTTGTCCCAATTCTATATTTTTTTCTGTTGTCTAGCTCCTCACTCTCTCCCGACATCACTGAACAGAGGGACTGACTGCAAACCATGAAAAATGGTATGAGGTTTAAACTCAACCTAGTTAGGCGAAGCGAAAGCGTTGTTTTGCTTGGTTTTGCTTCGGTTAGGTTTAGAAATGATTTTGCAGCGATTAAATTTCCCAGCCTTGAGTCGACGGATGCCGTCAACTGCAAGAGGAAACACGGGATGTGTTTGCCAGGTACGTCTACTGATAATAATGGTAAAGCTACCTATATAGTCACACTGGGACCTCTGCATATCGTTGAAAGTAAAGCAGTGGCCGGCGTGCTAATTCGCTTCAAAACTCCAGTCCATAAGCAAAACACAGGGCGACGTAAAAAGGGGGCCTCCCTTTCGATCGTATTTCCACGACAGGATACAGGATATTTGATCAGCAATTAACGAAATTGCGTTAGGTGTCCAAGTTCCGTTATCATGTGGCTCCAATGTTAAACATGTTAGAATGAATTATGGGCCCCCCTGCCCCAGCTTTTTGAGACGAAGCCCGGGCTGAAGTCTCCTATAATTCACCTTAATCCAGTGCATAATACATGTGTTCGTTTTCGGGTAACACCCGATTTTTGCGCCCTAACGATTTTTAGCAGTGGTAGATGCAAGGCGAAGGAATGTAGATAGGAGGACGAACACAGAATGGACACGGACACAGCGCTATATCGCCATCCTTCTTGCGCCTATTGGCGCACGATTGGATGGCGTTTTTTTTTTTTTTTTTTTTTTTTTTTTTTTTTTTTTTTTTTTTTTTGGGGGGGGGGGGTGATGGTGAGTAATTTAGGAAATCGGGGGAAAAATTGAGTACAACCCGATTCTTTCACAAATTCTGAAAAAAAGAAGGAAAAAAAAGCTGCCTGCCGAGGCGGCCGCGAGAAACTTGAGAATATGCCGAGTCAGTTATTTGACGAGACCTCTCTCGATTTCCGTGACCGACGATGTAGTCTCGTTTCTTGAGGAGCTTAACCAGTACTTTCTGGAATCAAGCGCACCCCACTACATATACAATTATATATGCAGTATTTATCATTATGGAATATTGGCACGACGCAACTGTGCTGTATCCCGGACTAACAAATGCCACGTTGGCATTGTTGTGCCTAATGGTAGCTGTAAGACCTTAGAGGTTTCGTATGGAAACATAAATGCTAAATATACAGATGGTTATATATGTTAACAAGGATGCCTACAAAGTCGATGACCACTCAACTTGTGCAAATAAAATGTTGCACGTACGTCAAAACTGGTCAAGGCTATGTAGTGCCAGTATATTGTTACCAAATAAATGCTAAGTTCTGAAATGTGTTCTTAAGAACTCTTACTTTTCTCTGCTTAGTCTGAAACATACCCTGAGTTTTATACCCTTCGATAAAAAAAAAATCGAATAAATTTTTACGCCGCTTGTAAATTTAACCCGCGAGACCTCGAACTTTTGTGTGCTTTCACGAAAAACTAATTTTTTTTTCCCTATATTAAGCAGAAAATAGCGCGTGTATTTACCCCCGAATTTTAAAAATAAATATAAAACCTGAAATCGAACAATTGAATGAATTGAATACCAACCCTGGCTGGCCAAGATAGATGTTGGCGACATGGGTAAAGTGAGCTACATGGGTATGGTGGCTAGAAAGGTATACATGGGCTGGCGCAGCGGTGGTACAGCCCCGCCTTAACGTAATTTGTGATGCTGCATGTCGAACGCTTTTTAATGAACAGTAAGAAGGAAAAAAAATATCAAAAACATTCCGACGCCGGGAATCGAACCCGGGCCTTCTGGGTGAAAGCCAGATATCCTAGCCACTAGACCACGCCGGACTGAAAGTGCGTGTTAAGAAGGAGCATTATGAAGGCTTCAATGTTGTTGTTTTTTCTATTTTTTTTGGTAGTTTTGTTGTCATTGTAGGTTGCATTACCTGCTTAACTTCCTTCTAATCTCGACATTTCGCTGCACCGTCATACCAGTCATGCCATCGGCGAGTGGACGCCCCGAAAACAACGTGTGCGTATCGTGCCTTGGAGCGTATTTGCACCTCTCCTGTGGAACTCCTCGATCGCAACACTGGGTGCAACCGAGAGGTGTGTTTGATCTCTTTCGCGTGGGAAACAAGACGAAGTGACTGTATGCGGAGCTACCATGTTCGCTGCTTCTCTTCCCTGGCGGAGCCGTTGACCTTAGCTCTTCGTCAGAGGCCTGTTCGACTGGGTTGAAAGAAATGGGACCGCGTGCACAAGCGCGGTCGATTGTGTTGTGCATGCTTTTGTACTCCACTCGTGCTAACTTTATGGATACAAATTATTTTCTGCGGCCCCGTTTGTTGCCCGTTTACGAAAAGGTGGATAATCGGGGCATTTTCATGCTGTTACCATGTTTACGTAGTACATACATACGCTTGTCCGGCGTTTATTTATTCCATCTCGGATTGTTTTGTTTTCCTCAGCGTTGCCAGTGGCGTTTGTCACCTCTGCTTGCTTTGTTTTTCGTTGCTGTCATCAGTGTACATTTAGCACTGACCAGTCACACACCATAGGTTATTAATAATTATTTAAACTCGCTAGCAAATATAGTTTCAATTTTTTTTTTTTATTAGCCCACACATTGTTTCATATTTTCCAACGTTTTAATTGTATTCAGAAAGTGTTGCGTGTTCATTAATTGCAAATTGTACTTCACTGTATTTCATTTGCAGTAATCGTGAGTCTCATGACGTGGCATTTGTGACTACTGCTGTAGAAAAGTGCATGTGGCTAATGCATATTTATCGGACCTCAGTGTAGATCCCTTTCATTCTTGCGGGTTCCTCAATTGTCTTTATCACTTACGCTGCAGTTGTCCACAAAACAAAGAGGACAAACCAAAATCTACATAAGTGCACACAGGCAACTGCCATTGACATGCAAACATAAGGCAAAATATGAGGTTATAGTTGGTGGATAGACTCTTTTCTTTTTTCCAGAAAGCAGATATATCCTTGCATGCAGTATTTTACATTGAAAATGTGGTTTTTATACCATGAAAAACCTTTGCTGTTTTTTCGCCAGGGAAAGTAAACGCAATATATATTACAAGTTATTTCCTAAACCTGGGATCATGTTAATACAAAAAGTAATGAATGTGGTGACTGGATTCGTGCCACAATATTACGAGATCTGTTGAAGTTTTTACTCCCGACTTGGTTGGTTTCAGTGTAGAAATATACTGCAAGCTTTTCTGACTTAGAGAGGGCTGTGTTAACCTAGCTTTCAAAAAACTGGTGTATTGACTAGACTTTTTAGGAGAATCTGCTTTGTGCTCTGGGTACCAGGTGCATAAAAAAAAAATAATAAAACGCTGTATTTGGCACAAAGCTTTGTGTAGCCTTTCTGTTAATAACAAAAGAGGAAAAAGAACATGTATTTTCCAATCAGTTCATGACATCATCTAGCCAAGGAACTGATATATCTGATGTTGTACATCATACTAACTTTCTTTATATTGTTTCCTATGGGAATTTAGGCTGTAAAGAGTGCCCTAATAAATTATATGAAGCACACTGGGTCGTATATTTTGCGGCTGTGCCATTCCTAAGGCCTGGTGCACTATTAAAGCGCACCCCTTCACCCCCCCTCCCCCCCCTCCCTCTCTGAAAAAGAAATAAAAGATGTGATGCTTCAGTGAAATAATACATTCTGTAATTTGGTTTACATACTTAAAGAAACTGTGTTTCACCATTCGCGAGGTGTCCTTTATGCAAAGTCCTGCACATTGGCAGTAGAAACAAACAAGACAACACTTCATCTGTGCCAAATCAGGGTATTCAGTTTTGCCCATTTAACCGAGAGTGCACAAAAAAAGTGTAGCGCTGTCAGTTAATGCTGCAGTGCATTGTAATTTTGGATGTAATCAGCTGCCTGCATCATGTTCTGTACTCAAAAGATAGTTTTGTTGCACTGTCTATGTTGCAGGTAAGCATAAATCGTGAGTTACTGTAACCACCTCAAGAACAATACTATAGATATATGGTGCAACAATGAACTTTCATTTATATTGGCAATGAACAATATGGTAAAGTTGCAAAGCTGACAGTAGCAGTGGTTAGCTTAGCTGCCTTGACTATTCATCATTGCAGATGGGCCCGTACACTAATATATATATATATATATATATATATATATTGTCCACTGCAGAGCAAAGCAGCTAACCTGTGGCCATAAACCAGAATATTATTTCTTCATTTAGAGCATACTGCTAGTCTCTTGTAGGATTCTGCTGCAGAAGTAGACAAAAAGTCACAGATGAGAAGCCGGAGTCTACATACAAATGAGTAAAATCTTGCATAAACTTTAAACGGCAATGTGGAATGCAACAAGTCATTGTTATTTGAAGATTTTTCTGCATAAAACAAGGTATGAACAAGGATAACGGCACCCATGATGATATAGTATTTCATATTATAAATAGAAAAAAGCAAAACAAAGCAAGAGAATCAACGAGATCAAAGCAAAATTTCATGCCCTTGTTCATGCTACGTGTACTTTGCTGCTCAACTATTACTAATACTTTCATTTTTTTCATTATTATCCATTTCCTTAGCCTTTATTTCCCTTTATAGTATTTAGCACTCAGGCTTAATTAAGCTGCCACATTATACGAAGGACCACTCGACATAGTTCCGCTTAACTTGATCCAGCCGTACGAATAAATGTCTGCGTGGTCTAGAGATTAATTCCAAATGCTGCATTCCGATCTTCCATCTAGGCTAGGCAAGAGTTGGCAGCGCTCGTCGAATCGACGACGTCATGCCGTCTCATGACGTCAAAAACACGACGACCAGACAGTGCACGACCGTATATGTCACTCACAAACCTCTGTTATGATGGCCCCTCTAACCACCAGACCTCTGCCAGTGTCATGTCATGCGAAAGGAATAGTACTCTTAGGTTTCGAGCCTTCAACGTTGCGCGGCCGGTAGCCACGTCTTACCCACTTGACACTGTGACGTCACACCCCACGTGACACTAGGGTGAGAGCTGGGCTACCAACTCAAGCGGTCGGCAGGAGCTGCCAACTTGGGTCTCTCGTTTCACATGGGACGGTTATGTCAGAATCAGCCTACTAGGACCCTGGCATTCACGTTACCCCGATAGGCCACTAAGGCATGTTCATACGGCTTGGTTAAAGCGGAGCTTGATATGTGGGCTGAGGAAGAAGAAAAAGAGAATAACGCTCGGTCACCCGCAGCTAACGCTTTCGCTTAATATTTGGTTCAGCAGCGTTGAACTCTTCTAATTTTTTTTCATTCAACGTAGACATCCGAGTTTTAGGAGAACACTTTAACGCTGTCGCATTGAAATTCTTGAACTCTTATTTGTTTTTGTTTTTTTGCAAATAGCAAGCAAACGTTCAACAATCGACTTCTTTCAATGCAATAGCGTTAAATCCTTCGTTCTGCGGAAAATCCGGCGTTGTAAGGGAAAACTCACGGGCATGGCCCTAGGGTAGTAAATGCGGGCGTAATGAGGAGGCGAGAGAGAAGGTAAGTGAGGGAGGGGTATCCTTTTGTAAATTTGCTTGCCGCCTTTCTTTGTCGCCCCCTTTAATTTCTTCTCTTCGATGGGTAGAGCGCAGGCAGTGGCTGCTTTTTGAGTGCGATGTTGAATTCGCATGGCTCTGTGGGTAAAGTGTTTGGTAGGTGACATGGCCAAGCACTTGTAGCGCACAGTGACGCTGTAAAGCGGAGATGCTATGCTCGGCGTTCCCAGCCGGCGAAAGAAGAAAATAAAGTTGAACGTGCTCGGTGCGCACTCACGGCATGGGCTGTTCGGTTCGAGCAGCCTGCCACGCTGGTGTTTGTACAGGGTGCACCGCTGCGACCCCGTAAATTCCCTACGCACCGATTGGTGGATGGCCTGTGTGACATAGAGATACCATGTGATATTGTAACCCGCGTTAACCATGTCAGTTCTGGAGGGGGAACAAGACGAAGATCGTGCGGAGTGCGCGTGGTTCTGGGCCGCCGCTGCTTTTGCCTGGTCAAGCACCTGCTCTCTGCCTCCTGTGCCTCGGCGCCCCAACCCCGTCCTTTGACCCTGTCCTTCTGGACTGCCGTCCGGGTAGCGATAGAACCCGTGACATTCTGGCGGAGGTGTGGGGTAAATGGCGCCGTATTCACAAACACGCCTTCACTCGAATTTCTACTCCAAGCGGCCCTCGAGGCCTGTTTTTCGTTTCAGAGAGCAATCTCCACTCGAATCGCTCCTCCAGCGGTAGAGAAAACTTGAGTTTTCTTGAGAATCTCGAGTCTGCGACGACGCTACCTTGGCCGCTCCTCGACCGCCACTCCGCTTGTAAACATGGCCGACATCGCATCGCTCGCTCGCTGTGTGGAATTCGTTCTACCGGTATACCAAAAGTTTCACGAAAGAAGATACGACAAGGATGCACCGAACCTTTCGCTAAAGCATCAGCTGAGAGTGACAGTGACCCGGGACTTCTGGCACGCTATCGTTTTACGAATGTGGTCATGGCTAGCCTCCGGCCGTCCCTGCCGCTCCCGCCGAACATGGATAACCGTGATCAGCCACCGACGTCTGTGTTGTTTGATCGTCGCATCGTCGCATTGTGCGTGTGTGGCGCGGGCACATTTCAATAAGTCGTCACTGGATAAATGGATAACCTTTTCGGAGCCCACCGAGTGCAGAGTTGAGGCGCGATTTGGCCAAATGGTGAGCTCGCCCGCGGCCGGAGTCGAGCTGCGGCGGCGCACTTTCCGTGGCTCGCTCCGCGCGCTTCCGCAGACGGCGCCGGACTTGTGGGGGAACAGCGTGTTGTATTGTGCGGACATAAATGGCTTGCCCGTCGCCCGAGGGTACGTAGTACGTCTGCGGACGCGCGGCCGGTGCGGCACTGTTGAGGGAGCGCGTTGGTGTGCTCCTCCTACGGAGGGATATTCGCGGCCGACGAAGAGCATGGCTTTTCAAGCCCGTTTTCAATTAGGGCTCCCTACTTGTTTGGAAGCCGCACGCGGCATTTTCTTCTGGAGGGTCGAATTCAGCGTGCATGAGCTGCAATGCGCTGCGAAGCGGCACGCATGTTTAGGTGGATACTATGATGAGGGGGAATGGGGTACTGGGCACGACGTATGCCCATAGAGAAACATACGTATGCCAGCCTGAGCGAGCGGCGGCTCTCTTGGTGTTTAGCTCGCCTCCGAGCAGGCCAGAGCCGTGCTGGTAAGAGCGTAGGAGTTCGCGGCTTGTACTTTTTTTTCCTGCAATGTATTTTGACGCCCGGCAATAAAAAAAAAGCATGGTAAAAAAAAAAGTCGGTCAAGCCTGTCAAAAAAAAAAAAAAAAAATAAAAGCGTCTGTCAAAGCCTGGCAATAAAAAAAAGCAAAGCGACAAAGGCCGAGCGTAGATCTCACACCAAAAAATAAATCGAAGTATTCACACCATTTCTCGAAGCTGACGTCACCAGCAGCGACTGTTGCCAGATGCGAAAACATTTTCAGCCATTTTTCACAGCCGCCTTTTTCATCCAGCCCACAAAACAAGTTATCCTATGCTGTTAACGTCGAGGTCGGCTGCGAAAGTTGTTTAGAAGACTTGACATGAAAAACTGAGTATGTTACATGGTTCAGCACGCAGTTTTCGGGCCAAAAGTTCATCTTAATCTCGTCCCCATATGCCACTTGGGCTGCTCCGAGTGGAGGAGGTATTCTCGAGGAGAACTCGTCGGAGGAAACGCCGAGGGACGTTTATGAATCCGAATCGGCCCTGGAGTGGAGTAGCGGCTGTATTCTCCGCTCCAACAAGTGGAGGTGGAGCGTCGAGTCGAGGCGCGTTTGTGAATACGGGCACCCCCAAGTCTCAGCCGCCGCCCCTTCGACGAGGAGGCCGAGATACGTGCCAGCCGGCGACTTCAAGGGCTTGCTCCTGAATTTGTGTATGTTGCTGAACTCCGGCTCTTCACGACTTATAATGGCCAGGAGTACCACGACCCAATGTCAACAGACGGACTCGTTTCTCGCACCGTCCGTGGTGTATCTACCGATGGCTCCTCGAGCGGCTGCCACGTTCCATGGCGATGCCTCCGAAGATGTGGAGGATTGGCTGGAACAGTACGAACGTGTGGCCCGCCACAATAGCTGGAATGCCGAAAACTGTCTTCAGAATTTGTATTTCTGCCTGGACAGTACGGCTCGGCACTGGTTCGAAAACCACGAGGCCTCCCTTACATCCTGGGACACCTGTAAGGAAGAGCTGCGACGGACGTTCGCCAATCAGTATCGGCGACAGCGAGCAGAAGACCTTCTGCAAACAAGAGTACGACGACCCGACGAAACTGTAACAAGTTTTGTTCGAGACGTCTTACGACTTAGCTCCCGGGCCAACCCCCGTGCCACCAAGGAAAAAAAGGTGCGTGCACTCATGCGGGGCGTCAAGAGTGTGGGCGATTCCTCTGCCCGAGGGATGCGCAAGACAAATACACAGCGGGCCGTGTAACAAACATCTTTAATCTCACGTCCAGAAGGGGGTCGTCCAAGGCGGTGCGGGGTCGTCGTCCGGGAAGGCAGGCAGCGAACCGCGGGTCGTCTCCGTAGTGAAGAGCCAGGAGCGAAGAGAGCGAGACGGCGGCGCGTGCCTTCCTTTAAGGCCCCAATATAGTCCGACGTAACGCACGCGCGCGCGCACGTCGGCCTCCGCGACGTTACGTCGGCGAAAAACCGAGGTCTATAGTCCAACGTCACGGCGTGATGGACGTAGCGAGCGCGAGCCGACGCGGCCCAACGTCGCCGACGCGCAAATAGAATCTCGCCTATTTCTCGCCGACCGCGTCAGCCGCGTCGGCCATGCATCCCAGCATTCCTCACGCGCAGTGAAGATGGCGGCTTGCATGTAGACAGCGACCGCGCGCGCATTTCAGACACTGTTGTGGAAAAGCTGCTAGAAGGCATTCGAGAGCAGCCCTGCGTCTATGATACCAAGCGGATTGACTACAGAGTAGTTCAGAGGAAAGAAATATGCCTGGGATGCAAACTGTCAGTAGTGCGGCCGGGCACAGCTGTGACTTCTTCGCTGCGGTGCGTGTGCCATACACGTTTTAATGCGTTGCTCTAGGAGGTGTAACGATGGTGTTGTTTCACTTATCTACAGCACAATCAGTGGAAGAATACCAAAATCTGCGGAAGCGGCTTCGCATAGAGTTGTGACCTGCACACGCCGGAATCGAAGGCCGTACTCGACTTGGCCACACGGCACGTCAGCGGCTCAACAACCAGGGAATTCGCGAAATTTATGGAATTCTACAGGAAGTGCGGCCGGCCGAGAAAGTGATCCTCATTACTGTGTAATCTATAACTCTTCTGTAATCGTACAGATACTTAAATTATGATTAGTTTTCAGTAAAACACGCACGTACACAATCATCGTTCCGTCTGTAGCAGTCGTCGACGCGGGCTCAGACCGTTGCTGGGCTGGACGTCTCCACGGCTGGCTGTACATGCTTTGTGTTATTTGAACATTCGCAGTAAACACATCGCATCATTGCCTTGATCACAACAGTAATTAGTGCCTCGATAGGCAGCCAGTTCGTCCCTGTAGGTGACCTGTCGTCTGCTCGAAAATGCACACCGAAAACGTACCAGCCCTCGAGGGCGTCTTGTGCACATGCGCGACGCGGCACCGGTCACGCTAGCCGCGCCAGACTGTAGAAGCGGCAGTTTTTTGACGCACCCGTCGTAGCCGACGTGCCGTGGCCGACGTCGCCGACTGAGCCAGTCGCGTCGAAAACTTCGGACTATATTGGGGCCTTTATAGCCCCCTCGCGCGAGACCGGTTATCCCCGAACGAGAGGGGAGAGGGAAACAGGCAGCGCGCAGGGAGTATTGGGAAGTGGCGCGGCCTTTGAATGCGCGGCGCGCCACGGGCCCTACAAATATGTAGCGCAGGGCTCCCACAAGAGTAACATTTTCGGCTTGCTTATTCGAGATCTGCCGACTACAGTGGCACAATTTGTAAATGAGGCGACAAACATCGAGCGAGCCTTGGTTACGCGAGCGGACCATTATCGTCGCCTTGCTGGAGGTCCCAGCGTTTCGAACCTTTCAGCTGCTCGCTTTCCTGTTGGTTCCCTCGACACCGCAAACCTGCCCGAGATCATCCGCGAAGTTGTACGAGAGGAAATACGGCAGCTGCTTCCACCTGCTGATGCTACGGCATCCTGCGCCCTCACGGATGCTGTCCGCGAAGAAGTACAACGTGCCCTTTATCCCCAGTACTCCGTTGCTTCTTCACCTACTCAGCCCGTTGATACGTACGCGTCCGTTGGTAGTCGCCCGCCGGCGCAGCAGCCACCACCGCCGCCTGTTCGCCGTCAGTACTTGCCTGCACAGCCCCGCATCCCTGTGTACGATCTTCGTCCGCAGCAGCAATGGATGAGCAAGGCCGACGCGTGGAGGACAACCGACCAACGCCCGCTATGCTTCCACTGCGGAGAAGCAGGCCACGTCTACTGTCGCTGCCCTTACCGCGAGCTTGGTCTTCGCGGTTTCCAGCGGAATGCTCCCCGCCCGGAGTTCGGCGAGCAACCCCGCGACATCGCGGATTATCTGCGCCGTTCACCCCCACCCGACCGGTCTTCACGTCGCGACCTTCGTTCGACACCGTCCCGCTGGTACGATTCTCCCTTTCGCAGCAATCGACGGGAAAGCCTGTGTCCTCATCGGGAAAACTAAGCCCGGCGACGTCTGGAGGTGACGTTGCCGAACCCGTTCCTATTAAAGATCCTCCACGTTTTTCGCCCCGCTCCCCAACGCGAACCGACGACCTTCCCGACGACCTTCCCGACGAACTTCGCTCCGAACTTCTCGCCGAACGTCCCGCCGAGCTTTCCGACGAGCTTTCTGACGAACTGCACGACGAACGTTATTCCAGAACAAATCGTTCTGTAATAACGACAAACCTTTCGCTCAAAGACTCCTATGGCATGCGATCGCTTGCCGCCCTGTAAGAACGTCTGTTTCGGCAGCTAGTAGAGCCCATTGTGTCCTGGACGCCATTCGTCTGTCACGTGGTGGCTCCTAAAGAGATCTGACGTACCGGGGCATTGCAAGATGGAGCCGTTTAATATAATTATTTCAAGCACGGTCGTGTTCGAATTGAAAATTGTTTTCGCTGGCATATTCAGGCGTATTCTTGAAAAATATTGCGATCTGCACATATTTCGATGCACGTATTATTTCGTGATTTTTCATGCCGCTCGTTCCACTAATGGCGCGCATTTCTTGCTTTGCATTGCACTCACATTGGGCGGTATGCGAGAGGAGTGTTCTCAAAATTAAGTTTATTGCAGCACTTCCTCGCGACCCACTCAAGTGGTATTGTTACCAGCGGATATAGGATGCACGTCCCTCCATGCATTGTATAACACGTCTTAGGTGACTGAATTACGTGACTAGGCAGAAATATATTTGATACATAATTTTGGACACTCGCCTCCGGCATACTGTTGGTTGGGAGATTAGTTACAGCAGTAACATCCTGAATTTGTCAGACTGAACGTAATTTAAGCTACACAAATTAACAGTGTCTTCACTCGAAGATGAGCCGCAGCCAAGCACGCAGCTGCTTCGTACGCTGCCGTTGTCCCTCCTGACTGACCGCCTACACTCCATGCCGATTCTGTGAGTCGCTTTCGGGATGGGTATCTAAAAAACATACCCGATATCGATCGATATCCGAAATAACTCGATTTATAGGCTCTATGCGTTTCAAATGGTTAACAGGATTTTAAGGCCTCGTTACTACGAGCCACGCCTTTTTTTTTTTTTTTTTTGGAACCAAAAAATATCATCGAAGGGCACGTTTGCCGAACACTTGCGATCATTTTTGCAGGTGCGAATCGCTAATGGGTAGAGTATCGATGACTACTGCCGCGTACCTGTGCTTGATCCAAATGTGACCAAGCAGGATGTGAGGCAGGAACTGCGCATCGATTTGTTGGAGAGCTCCAAGACTCTCCGCTAAGCAAGGTGACGGGTATAGGAAAAGACAGTTTTGCCTTTTGATAGTAAAACTCTAGACATAACAATAAAATAAGTAAATGTGAGAGAAAGCCCGCCCCACTAAGCCGATTTCTTTGGGACGCTGCCACCCACCCACGTGCTTTCCTGACGTCACATTGTTTGCAGACAGGGAGAGGTGTATTGGCGGAGATATGACGACAGTGTACTGATGTAGAAGATATGCGTGGCGAACCGTCAATGCGCACGTGGCGCCACGAGCAAGCCATCTATATCTTTTAGGAAAAGTACTCACCAGCGAACATCTAATCGAAAACAGCAGCAGAAAGAAGGAAAAGGCACAAACTTTTGGTGCATGCACATTTGCTTTTATTGCCAGCCCTTTCTTGTCCTCCGCAGCACTGGTGCGCATGAGCCTAGCTCTACCTCTGAGTGCGCCCATGCATGGCTGAAGTCGGGCTTATATGATCTCGTATGTATATAATTGTAGCTTACTTCGACGGATTGGCTGTAAGGACGCAATTCTAGTAATGGAATTCAACTTGGCTTAGGTTCACACGATCAGGTCCATAGATGTGTTATTAAGGAATCCCTCCACAATAACGTCATTTCTCGATGTCTGTTGGTACATGAATCGGTGTTTAGAGAACTCATAACTTCAGTAAACTTAGTGAACCGCTGTAATGAAAGAAGGTTAAATTCGCTTGCTCTCAATTTGGCGAAGCCTGAAGACACTAGGCAAAGTGCGTGTCTCTCACGCCCTAACGTTTGAGCTTCAGGCTTAGGCAAAATGAGTAATCTCCACCACCAAGTAGCCCGAGAAACAGCCTCGCTTGTTCTGTCCACGCCTACCCTTTTAATATATCTCTGGCCTTTTGGAACCACATAATCGATTTCCGACAAAAGCGTTTGATTTCCATGGCGACACTCGCATCAGGTATATTCATTGGAGCCACTTCTCCCACGTGCGCCACATACCCGTGTCTTTCAGCCTTTCTTCGCACAGCCGACGCAAGCGTCGTTCCTGATCAGGTTTGAGGTGCCGCTTCCAGTCTCCAACCTCGCCCTTGCGGAAGAAGTTTCTGGCAAGGTTATCCAGCCGGTTCTTCTCCAGACACATCTTGCCTTTCACGGTGCTGTGGTCAGAGATCGCCGATATGGCGCTGGTCTTGAGGCTTCCGAAGGATGTCTTGCCGACAATGTAACGCAGGAGATCCTCGTCACCGCGAAGCCTTTCAGCGATGCGAGCGTCAAGGAATTCGGCGATATCTAGGGTTACGGTGACGGGACGTTCCTTGAGCGTCTCGTAATAGAAGAGCAGGACATTGGAATCGTTGCGCCGAGCGTACCAGGACAAGACGTTGTCGAAGTACGAGCCGAAGGGCACGCGTCCCACCAGGAATTCGTCGAAAAACTCGTCGAAGGTGGTGCCCGGAAGAAGACCCATGGACGGGTCGACCCGGGAGTGGTGGTAGAAGGAGACTACACAGTCGAACGGATTGCGCACGATGACCAAGTACTTGGCCAATGGATGGTACGGGGACAACCAGAAAGGAAGGTGGTGCTTGATGATGCGCGGCTCGGGGAGTTGCTCGAGCACCGTGCGGCCTGCCTGCAGGAGAAAATTATTGCGGTTGGAATTGTGACAGAACGCCTGAGGAGAGGTGCTGGACAAAACGAACCTGTCTTTAGTAAAGTAACTGCGAACATGGAAACGGACGTCGCCAGCGGGAGCTGCGCATAGGAATGCGTTCGACATCTGGAAGCACGCTAAAGTACTTTCATAAAGTAGGGTTATTTACAATAATGTGAAATTCATTAATACACACAAGCAATGACTTTGCCGTGGCCTTGAACTCACTAAAATACCGAGCCACTCGGAATCCTTCATTTGCCTTTGCTTGGATGCGATTTATAAAAAAAAAAATCGCATGTGAGCGGTGCACACACTGCTTATATACTTCAATAATAACAAAGGAGTTTTATTCTCAACAGCAGGCGATGTTCAGGGCGCGATAAAAGGCCCATGAGGCTGATTCTTTGACACTACGCTCCCAGTTATTTTGCCAGAAATTAGTAGCCAACGCTCCGGATAAGTGCACATGTGCACACAAGTAAAAACCGGTATATTATCTGATACTTTGCGTATATTGCTCTTGCACACCAAGAACGCAAATTATACAGCTCAACTGCACAGATTATTTTCAAATGTTAAAATCGGGATTCGAATGCCCATTCTCAACTTACACGAGATTTAAGTGAGATTTTGATCAATATTTAAACTTCAGTTTGACACCACAATCACAGTCACATATTTCGACATTTTCCTTACCCTGACTCGTTAAGGCTCAGGCCTATATATTCAGGCGTAATCGTCTGATTGATGACACACCGATCTCCTTGCGATACTACGTGGGCACAGTGACTGTCGCCTATGTGTGAGCTAATTTTACCTCCTCGCAGATGTCACGCATAAACTCTTGCATACACTCATTACAACAAAGTCGTCACGAAGGACAAGATCTCGGCTCACGATCTCCAGGAAGGGAACGTGTCGCATCATGATATCCCTGAAGGATGGCAGGTCTTTGTCCAAGCGGTCCAGGTTCAGAAGCATCCAGACGATGTACTGGGTCCAGGTCGTGCCCGTCTTTGGATACGTGGCTATGAACACGTCTCTGGCGCTTGCTTCGTATTGGAGTGCATCCCGAACCACTTCCACGTTAAATCCTTTCGGAGGAACCGGGAGCCCGTCGACGACGTATTCCAGTTCTATGAGTCCAGGCGACCGCGCACTTTGAATAGGCCTGGGTTTTAGCTCTTCGGGTGTGTCACCGAAACCGTCCGCTTCTGGTGTCAGCCTGTCGTTTGATCCTCCATTGCCTCGGCTTTTCGGCCGTAGCTTGAAGAGACGCACGATATTAGCCATTGTGCTTCGACCGTTCCCCAGCTGTGCTAAAAAGCAGGCAATACCTTGAGCTTAGAACTATGCGGAGAGACGAATGTGCATATTTTCTGATTGAGAGTCACGTGAGCGTTCCGAAGACTCTTGATCCTACTAGCTCGGCTAAAGGACCTCGTACAGGCTTATTAGGTCTTATCACGCCCGCAAGTGGTTTCGTTTTGATCGAGGGCAAGTGGTTGCTTTCTTAGTTCTCACGACATTCGGGCAGTTTTACCATGCCATCAGTCGAGCTATAACGATATAAATATTCACATTTTTACCGCTCAAATCGAAATTGAAAGGATCATTGACAGCATATAATTTCTAGCGGGCAACGCACCTGCTACGAGCGACTCGCCTGCCAAGCATCTCGGCTTTGCCCGGCCTACCACCGCGGCGAGAGTGGACCGAAGAGGATGGCCACAGCGTTATCGCTTGCGGCACGCTCATTTCCTCCTCGAAACTCCTGTGCATGTGAGATATTGAAGCGGCGAAGGCTGCTGCTCGCTTGACCGGCCCCTAGTGAATAGAGACGTCAGCTGCGCGGAGCATGACGGACGCCTTTACAATGGGCGCACCTGTTGACAGCGTCGCCAATGGATTTCTCTACTGGCGATAAGCGACCTTCTGCGCAGCCTCAGCAAAACCGCACTGTTGCGTAAAGAAGAGGTACGGCCTAATACAATTTCCGGAGGGAAGTTAACCCTACTGATACTTGCTGCGAATACGAAAAGCTGTGTTGCGAGGTTCATTCACTACACGACATATAAACCCTTTGTTCCCAAGCCGCAGAAAGCAGTCAGTATTGTAATTCTATGTAATAATAATAATAATAATAATAATAATAATAATAATAATAATAATAATAATAATAATAATAATAATAATAATAATAATAATAATAATAATAATAATAATAATAATAATAATAAACACGTTGCTTAAATGGTCTGGCCATAGCCTCCTGGCCCTTATCACGGAGAGACTATCAAGGCCAGTGCGAACGTCGCCGTTATTAGATGGGCTATGAAGGGTGAGCAAGTGAAACTGCGAGCACGGGTATGGGTAAAGTGGTGAGGCAGCACCTCACGATCGTGACTGCTCACCCTTTATCAGTCATCCGATAGTGGTGACGTAGGCTGTTGGGGTGCGCTGGCCTTGTCATCATTCACGGCCTGCCTCGGAACCCTGCGAGCCAGACCCAAGACCCTAAGGTCGGGGGTCCGGGTTCGAATCCTGTGTGTAACCTCCTGTTTTTCTTCAGGCGAAATCAATTACATTAAAAAGTAGAATCATGTGCGGCATGCGGCGGCCTCTCATTCGCAATGTATGCGATCTTTTAATAACTTTCGTTCCACGCACAACGTCACTTCGCACAGCGTTGTGGCGTGTTTGAAGTTCCCCCATGATGTCATGTGGCTGTGACGTCACTGGGTATCCGGAAGCCATTTCTTTCGGGCGGCACTGGATGTGGTTGCCAATGGGCCATATAACGCTTCTGCAATGCGCATCAGGAACTGAACTCTGAAGCGAGCCTTCGGAGACAATGAAACGTGTCTATCGGCGTGTAACTTTTACTCGGGGCGTATACTCCTGTGTTCTCGAACTGCCGCGGTTTTTCTACAACCGCCAGTCAACCCATACCAACCTCCTTCTCCCCATTGAGTTCCTATCGCACTGAAGTTTATTCCTATTCTTAGTTTCCTTACACAGAAACTAAAGGACCCCGAACAAAAGGTGCGTACTTGCACCTGACCAGGTTCAGAGCCCCATACAATTTGTACACAGGGGAAACAACGCGGTACAGATGAAATTATTTTTTCCACTCAAAGATGCAAATTAACAATAGAAAAATACAGCAGTAAGAAGCACGCAAAAAGCTGCGTTATATTTCAGAATAAATGCAAAAGATTCTCTCTGCACACTCTCTGGAAGTCAGTTTTCTTTCTGCATAGTTTCAGCCGCGACATCATCAGCTTATAACGCAACGCAGTGTCCTGTGTTAAGCATCGATGTTGGGCTCGATGTCTGAAATTTGGACAGTCGACACCAAACCGACTGAATTATGGGAATATAGCGGCCTGTTGCTGCAGGACTGCGTGATGTGTGCTTGTCGGTGCCCGTGTTTACTCACCGGCAATCTCATTCGGAGAAGTGTTTCGGTCGCGCACGTGTTCCTGGAGACGGCCTGTCGCCTCTTCCTTTGCGTTCCAGAAGCCGCCTGCGCATCCGCCTCTTGCGGTCCGAAAGTGGCCGGAGCCCTTTCGCGGTCGCTCAACCGCCGCCACCGCTTCGGTCAGGAGACACTGCTCGCGGACCTCTGCCTTGGAAAACGGCGGCTGCGTCAAAAGAAGTGGTGCGACAGAACCGGGAAGCCAGAGGCCCATAAATCGACTGTCGGCGCAGACGCGGCTGTTGGGACGCTTAAGTTCAAGCAAGACTGACAGCGAGCTGACAGCGGACAAGCATAGATCATCTTCGTCGGCTCCGAAAAATTCCCATTCCAAGAGATACAGCAATCGACCAGTGTCGTGGTGGGAGGACCGGCGAGAGTGTGAAGGCACCGCCTTAACGTGGGCGGGTTTTCGTCAACGAATGTGATTGATTAATTAGGAAACAGCCAAGTTCCCTCTCAAAATTCAGAACGCTTAAAATGTGACCTCATGGAATTCTAGAATCATCTTGATCCGCGATCTTGATCTTGACTCTATGTAAATAGATTGCCTTTCATTTCTAACTTCGGTGAACCGGCTGTATATTTCTCTGCACTTCGTTGGGAAACCGAGAAAATTCGTAAACCATCACGAAGTACGAAGAATCGTATTGTAACTATCGGTTTGTGTTGAAGTTTCCACGTGGGGAAATGTCGTCGCTAAATGGTCCGCCATGCTGCTTAGCGAGCGTGTTTTCCAGAAAGGTGTGTGGAATGGCTGCGTTCTTTTTTTTTTTTTTTTTTATTTCCTCCAGCTTGTGTGCTACAGAAAATCTTGTAAAGTATTTTCTTGCAGGGACCGGAGGAGGCTTCACCTCTTATCGTTGTCGGTCAACTACTTGGGGAAAATCTCCTCCCTTGCTGCCGTTATGCCCATGTTGTCACGTGACCAAGATGGTTCTTGGAGTGCGCGCTGTCACTGGGGGCGCGCAACATTATTTTATAGGCACGTGTAGCCGTCAAGATATGCTTCACAAGAATGCTGGACAGTGTCGCCTACGCCACGAAGCATTGGCCGCTTGGGTCGAGACAATAATGCCTCACTACGTCTGCGGTGTCTGGCGATAGGTGGAGCGCTGTGCGATTTTTTCGCCATGGGAGTGAGCACGTTTTTGACGAGCCCATATCGCCGCGTTTCGCTTCTGACTGTGGTCAAACGCGTGGATCGAAAACAAGCTGAAGTTCGCTTATGTGGGGAATCTGGAATGGCTTACGACTGATTGTGCGCCTTTCAAGTTGAGCTAAAAGCTGCCGCTTGAAAAATAAAATAAGAAACGCAAAATAAACGCAGGTTCTTGTTGCTTGTAATGACAGGTGACACAAATGTGCCGGTTAGAGTTGTTCAGATTCTATATTACTGCATTGTTTGGCAGCTCGCATCGGAATGTACTCACAAGTTATATGACCCGACGAGGCAACAGATCTGCCGCGTTCTAAGCAAGGAAAACGCGGTATATGATCCGTGATTGTAAAACGTATTTGTTTTCTTTGTAGCTATTAGTTGGAAGCTCTAAATGGCATCTTTCTGGATAACAAACAAGGTTTTGTACGCAAAATTCCGTTTACAGATAAATACTGTCGGACTGTCTCAAAATTTAAATCTTTAGCGCCGCGAGTACGACGAGGAACAAGAGACTGGCGCACATAAGCGCCGACTCGCAAATATCGTTTATTGGAAGGAACGTATAGAGAGATAACTTTTATTTATCCAACAGAGTGACTGTCCCGCTCTTCGGGGGTTAGACTCGGAACGTGAGGCAGTCGCCTTAGTTGCAGGAAGGTAGTTCTTGGACTCCGGCGGCATCTTCGGCCAGTCGAGCAATTTCTCTTTGGGCTCTTGAGTCTGAGCTTTGAAGAAGGGTCTCCCAGTTATGTTTAGTTATATTTTTAGCCCTGTCTGGTGACTTCGCGCATTCCCATATTATGTGGTCTAGTGATCCCCTTTTCTTACATAATGAACAGAGGTCTGACCGTATTTCCGGCTCGGTTCGGAAATGTATTTGTCTGTAGCTTTCTCCATGCTATTGCTTCCTGTTTGTTTAACGTGGGGTCTGGTGGTGGTAGGACCCTCCTGAGCAGTCTGTAGTGCGTTATTTCGCTATAGTTAATTAGGTCCTCTTCTTTGCATTGCTCCGGTAGCACTCCTCCAGCCCAGTGTATGAGATCTCGGGCTGATTTGCGTGCCGCCTCGTTTCCGGGCACGCCTGCGTGGGCTGGCGTCCAAACAAGGGTGACGTCTCTTTCTATTGGCTTTTGATCGAGGATTCTAGTCGCGGTCGTCGCTATGACTCCTGCGGTGTAGCTCCTGATTGCGCTTTTGCTGTCACTGACTATGTATTTTGCCTCGCTTTGAGCAAGAGCCAGTGCTATTGCAGCCTTTTCCGCTGTCTGTATCAATCTTGTTTTTATAAAGATTGCTGTAACCATTTCTCGCTTGCCATTGACTACGACTGCATTCATCTTTCTTTCGCCGTAGTATGTAGCGTCTACAAATGCAATTTTACCTGGATTTTCTGCCTCGAATCTTCGTGTCTGGGTTTCTGACCTTTTCTCTCGTCTTTGCTTATTATAATCAGGGCGCATGTTCCGTGGTAATGGGGGGGGGGGGGGGGGGGGGGGATATGGATTCGTTTCCGGTCCTCCCATCTCATTTCCTCTGTCTTGTTCCAGTATTCCTGCGGTTGTATACCTATTTCCCTCAATATGTTCCTTCCACTCTTAGTTTTCTCTAGCCTTCTTTGTTGCGTAGCGTGTCGCCTCAATTATTTCATCTAATGGGTTGTATATTTCCAGCATCATTAGCTTGTCCGTGGAGGTATATACTTGCCGGGAGGCGTAGTGCTCTTTTAATGCATTTTCTGATCATGCAATCGATCCTATCTTTTTCGACCTTCTTCAGGTCAAAGTATGGCATGACATACCCGACCCTGCTCATCACGAAAGCTATAGTATGAGCCTTAATAGCTTACTTTTCTGAAGGCCTCCTTTTTTATTAGCTATTCTCCTTATAAGATTTGTTGTTTGTATGACCTGTCCTTCCAGTTTCTTTATCGTTTCTCCGTTGTATCCGTTTGTTTGGAAGACCCTTCCTAGCACCCTCAATTGTTCGACTTTCGGGACCGCTTTTCCATCCACTTTTATATTTACGTCCACTTGTTCTTTTCGCCTTAGGCGATTTTTCTGAAGAACATAGAAGCAAAAGACGTGTGTTCTTCCCTGCCACTCCACGCTTGCAGAATTGGAGCCACTGGTATAAAAAAGAAAGAAAGCACGTCTCAGGTTCCTACGGTAACTATATTTTTCCGACCCGAAAATTATATCGCCGAAGATTCCGCGCGACCCTCGCGCCATATGCACAGCTTCTGTCTCGTACCCATTTTTGCACGCACTGACACATGCAAATACTCTTTTTTTTTTTTTTTCCACGAACAGTTTCTGAATGGAATGCTCTACCTCTCAGTTCCCAATTCTTTCTATTAGTCGCCGAGATGACATATATCGCGTTAGGTACGCATTTTGTTACTTTCTTTTAACAGCACGTGCTTTGCTGTTTTGCGCTGTCTTGGCATATGCTGCTTCCCAGCAATTGTCCCCTCTGCAATAACACCTTTTTGAGGTGCTGCAGCTACTTGCGTAAATAAATAAAAATAATCATTAATCCCACTCACCTCAGTTGATTAGAACCACATTTTCGAAGTACGTCGTTTCAATTAGTTTTTTTTTTTCCTTCATGATTCACTCTATTACCTGCTCTTTAGGAATCTGTATTAGGGCTTATTTTTAAGCCTATTTAAGCTCCGTCCTGTGTATGCGTATTTTAGTGTACTTACTCTGTTTTGTGTTCCATCACATTTAAGTTTTGCATTTTTTTCTCTATTCCTAGCGCTTACTGATATTTTTTGCACCACTCTTCTATTTAGCGCTCAGTCTGCAATTGACGGTAAAGAATATGAAATTAAAGACAGAGTATTTTTTTTAAAGGAGATGAAAATGAAGATGAAAGTTTACGTGAGGTTTAAAGGATTACCCTTGCATGGTTTTGCCTCTTACACAGGCTGAAGCGAGCTGGCGCACGCAGGCAGCAGCAACAACCCCCAGGGTCACTGTGGGGCCCGCGGTGGCGGGGGCTAGCCAGCCGCCGAATTTTATGTTGTAGGCCGTCATTGCACCCGTCACTGCTTCGGTGGTGGACGACGGCTGTTGTTGCGGAGCGCGTCTTTCT
This sequence comes from Amblyomma maculatum, assembly GCF_055883805.1. Classification (NCBI taxonomy): domain Eukaryota; kingdom Metazoa; phylum Arthropoda; class Arachnida; order Ixodida; family Ixodidae; genus Amblyomma; species Amblyomma maculatum. Next base: position 6,690,044 of record NC_139353.1, on the reverse strand, counting down.
CTCCCTCTTCTTTTTCCTTTCTTCTCTATTTTCTCTTCTGTCCGCACGAGGCAGCGGAGGTGCCCCGCCGGGGTGGTGCAGTGGTAAGACGCCCGACTACTGTGCCGGAGTACCCGGGTTCGAACCCGACCTCGGCGGCTGCGTTTCGATGGAGACGAAACGAAGAAGCGTCCGTGTGCTGTGCGATGCCAGCGCACGTTAAAGATCCCCAGGTGGTCGAAATTACTCCGTAGCCCTCCACTACGGCTCATCTTCCTCTCTTTCCAGTTTCACTCCCACCTTCTTCCCTTCCCTTACGGCGCGGTTGAGGTGTCCACAGCAAACAAGTGAGACAGGTACCGCGCCTTTCCCTTCCTATAAATAAATCAATCAATCAGGCAGCGGAGGTGGCTCAGCTACAGAACCGGTAGCAGGCCCGTGCATTTTCTTTCCCTTCTTCCTGCAGCCACAGCAACAACGTCATGTGATCTCCGACCGGTCGGTATCACGCCAAACACCATGTCACGCCAAATACCGGGATTTTAAGGCGAAAGCCTTTAATGCCTCATCGTTGTCAGCATGAGCTGTCGGCAGAGGATGTCACTCTTTCGAGGGAGCTTGTTAGAAATAAATAAATAAACCTAGTCTCCACAGGGAATCGAACCTGAATCTCTTGGATCTCCAGCCGGGCGCTTTACCAACTGCGCCACACCCCGGATCGTAAAACGCTCATCATAATTCCCTTTGTCTACAGTTAGGATGATAGCGGGATTCCACGAGTGACAGATACTGCGCTTTTAATTTCCTGCAAACGAATTATAGAACGGCGGTGAACTTTGATGCGTTCAATGGAATGCTGGATGTGTTCGGCAAGGGGCGCGCCATATACCGTCATCGACTGGTCATGACGTCACCAGGCGACGTCTTTCATTCGGCGTTTCCTCGAACGCCGCACCACACAGCAAACAGAAGCAGACCCAGATGTCTAGGAGGCTTTAGTACAACAGGCATCAGCGGCATTTCAAATTGATTTACAGGATAGAAAAGGCGCAGTATCTGTGACAATTCTCCGTGCACACATGTACCACGCCTTAAAGAAAGGTGGGGGTGAAAGAAGAGAGGGAGATAGAGGTGCCGTAGTGGAGGGCTACTATCCACCACGCTATAATGGCTTCCTCATCGCACTTTAGTGCTCCAAAGTGCCCTCTAGAATTTTTGTTTTTCGCTCACTATGTCGACGATGGATTTTCTGGAATGCAGCTGGAAGAACCTTGTATGCAGCTTTTCGATAGCAGACCTAGAGAGATACATGGATAGAGTCTAAAATCACATTCTTGTTGCGGGGTCCTCCCTCTCGTGTTGGAAATTAAGTTTACTTCGATCTTTACATGGCGACACGCTCATTACGCAAGACGCAACAGCAGTCGAAATGTTCAGACAAAAGGGCTTCATCGCAGGCCCAACGAAGGTTCGTTAGTATTTATTCGTCAACAAGTATACAGCATAAATTTCAGTAATATCTATATATTGGTCGTGGATATACGTGGCTTCGCCTAAAAGATGGCTCGCACACCCGAGATGTCAAGCAGCGTCGTCTCACAAGCATGAATCGAGCAGGACGCGGGAAATGAACACACGCGACGCTTTGTATGCCCTTTATTCTCTGTGGCATCGTCATGGCTGCATAGAGACCAACTAGACCAGCAAGCAACTTCACGTAAATATGGCCGTTCGGCTACAGATGGCATCTGTCAGTTTCGCGACGAATATCTAATTTCAGCATTGCGGTCGTCATTTGGTTTGGTTGTTCTAACACGTATGGGGAAGTTATTGTCGGAAAAGAACACAGGTACCGACATGCAGGCTTAAACTGGCGGCTTAGCATGTTCCGAAGAAGAAGCGCCAGAATCGACAAATGCAATTTTTGCCTACTCGCATCTCGACTGTCTGAATTCGAATGGCACACTAAAGTTTTGTTTTAATGAAGCGGTGTTCGAATGATCTTAATAATAATAATAATAATTGGTTCACAGGAAGGGAAAGGCGCAGTAACTGTCACACTTGCTCTGTGGACACCCGAACCGCGCCGTAAGGGAAGGGAGGGAGGTGGGATGAAAGTGGAAAGAGCAACATCGAATTGAGTCGAGCTCATATCAACGGGGTTTTACTGCACAGAGTTGAGACCACAAGTCTAAGACGACGACTGATTCGTTTCAACCGGATCAGACCTTGTCCACTGTGCTTCCGCAGATGTGTCAGATGGAGTTTTCGTAACATTGCTTGCGGCAATTGCCCCACGACACACAAACGCCCTTGCGATGCACTTTCCGACGGCTTACGACACGTAGCATGTTGCCGGGGTCCAGCTACCTTGAATAGCGCAGCTGTACTGGTAGTGTCGCTTGATAATTCGTATAGGCAGAAGAGAGAGCATTCTTGAAATCTTTGGGCTGGCCTTTACACGTGGCTTTTGTAAATCAGTGTTAATCTCCAGTCAGTGTTTGTTTTTGCAGTGGAACTAAAAGTGCTATATAGCTCCGTCAAGTTCCCGTCTATACCTATAGATCAGTGAACTAAAATGACACAATTACAATAGGATGCAACCATATACACTCTGCAGTAAGCTGCGGGGAATATTATGGACCCTTTTCAAGATGTGAGAACCTAATTTTGAATAAACATTGAGAGTGAAAAAGCTCGTTGATTAGCTTCAGCGTGTTGTGTACTGCATCAGTATACGCGTGGGTGGCCAGGACTTAATAGTCGGCTCGTGCCATTTGCTAACCCTTAATCTAGATAGCGTTTCAGTCAAGTCTGACCAGTTATTTTTAAAAATAGGGTCTTAAAGATATAAAGGTGGCTCCTGTGGCATAGTGATACCAATGGTGGCACACATCAGAAAGCAAGTGAATAGTGTTAATGCACTAAGCTGGTTAGATGAATTATAATAGTGAATTTGTTAGCCATTAATGTAAGACGCCGGCTTCCAATCAGAAATTCGTAGGTAAGCGCAGTAAGGATCATATCAGCTGATGGAAGCACCCCACAGATTGCACAATCAACAAAATTGATGGGGAAGAAAGTATAGATTTTTACATCAAGCTGCCCTTTGCTTTCAGTGCACATTTTTAGCCGCTTTTTTTGCGCTCTCCGTGAAAGCAGTGCAACTAATTCATCTACTGTCCCACCGCACTACTGTTTCATGAGGTCAGCAGTTCTACCTTTTTTTTTCTGCGTCTTCGAAATGTAAGGTTAGTAAGATCGGTGTTTTAGGCCGTTATTCCGCTACTTTCCTGGTGCTACAGTCAAATAGAAATTACCGTAGAGACACCAGATAGAAAGAGTTTCTAGTGGCAGTATGTGGGTCATCCACCTGGGAGTCTCCTGCGAAGACCTACTGTGCCCACTCTTTGTACACGGCTGAACAAGTGTAGCGTGAGTGAGAAACTGTGCCGTTAATGTGTGCGAATGAAGAAACCGTATAAAGCGAAATCACTCGATAAGTGTTACTGTACAGGTCTTGAAAAGAGACGCAAACTCGTCGATCGGCTCCTGGAAAACTTGTCTCGTCATGGAAGAGAATAGGCAGTCCAGGACGGGGTACAAAGATGGAAGGTGATGAATATATTTACTTGAAGAACCGAAGCTCGATTATGTTGTGGCTCGTCACAGGCAGTAGTCATGGACAGTCATTGTCCCGCATTTAACTGTAAATGAATTTCTCTGCGAATGTTTCATAGTTAAAAAAAAATCTCACTGAGGACCCTTAAACTTACCTTTACGCGTTGTTAATGTGAAAACACTGAAATCCTATCGTGTATAAAATGTCGTCCTGTCAAAGGTCCTTATTTGAAAGGTGTGAGGTAAGATCTGCTTTTCTTTGTTTTGCTCCCTGGCAGCCGTGTCGGTAGCCACCGATTTATATCATCTAAATTAACCAATTTGTATCGTTCCTTTCCCAATGAGATTTCTAATTCTGTCGAAATAAAAGTGGCTTTGGTAGAGGGATGCATGCTTTTAAAATATTCTCCGGCCGTTTCTGGAGGTACTACAAAGTTTGCCTGTAGAGCCCTGCGTCCTACCGCTCTGGAGCACCCGTAAAATAAAAACTAGCCGTGAGTGTGAATCTCTATGGCTTGCGGACTTCACGACCGGCGCCAGAATCTAACCGTGCATCTCACCGACAGTTGTCATGAGCGAAATGACATGTCATCTTTTGAGACTAAACCTACATTTTCTGTGGCGCTGTGCGATTGTAGTAAGTACAAGCAAAGGGGGATTTAAATATGGTTGCGTTTGGAGAGCGAAGACTAGAAAGAATATGGAGTGTGAGGGGGGGGGGGGTCTTAATTTACGCCCTAAAGTCTGCCAGGCACGTCCTCATCTTCGTAGTGATCTAGCTGGACGTCCTCCAGACGTCTTTGGGAGATTCGAACATAATAATGACGCACTACATATGACGCAAAATGGCAGGGAGTAGAGCAACGAGATAACATGTGTTAAAAACTCATTTGTGATACTTTTGCTCTTGCAGGGTCGGAGTCCAAGCTGATTTGATTTACAAAGACGATCCGAATTTTACAGTTTTACTACTAAACTGCTAAGCTATATATCCTGCCCGTTAAATGTTCTTTCTTCGCTTAACGAAGCGTTGGGAAGCTGTTACGGTTACCAATATATAGCTAGCCCTGAAGAAAACAAGCGGTCTACTTGAAAAATTAGCAATAAAAACTACGCCACCTTTTCCTAATATTTTCTAGCTGTCAGGAATCGCTCCAAAAATATTTTCAGGCGTCAATTCTCAGTTTCCGAAGTGTCTTCAGAAAGCTGTACCGCTTGAAGACGCAACTGCGCCTTAGCGACGTAAAGAACCGGTCGACTTGTATATTGCAGGGCGAATCTCAGAGAACCCGAATTCACCTCCTATTGCGCGTTACGAAGATTTGACGTTTTCATGCGCAGTCATTACAAATGACTAGAGTGAGGATGATGAGAATGCCAACTTGAGTCATACCAAATAAAGCGACTGAAATGGCCAGTTTGAGGTTTGGTAAGGCTGCAATTTCTGCAGTAGCTCAACTAAAATGCAGTTATTTCACCCACGCTTCGCTGCCAGGCATATTAGCTGGGTACACGTTGTTGACACTTTTTTGTTTTCTCAATTTTCATTTTTTTTTTAATGCACGTGTGGCTGCAAATGTTCGAGGTTAAGATAATGGAAATCAGTTATAAATCAACTGTTTTATCCTAAGCAATGTCTTTGAGAACGACTTTGTCTGTGTGCACTTCTGAATGTGTGCAAGTCCTCAGCCACCCGTCTGTCCTGACAGCACAGAAAACAAGAGAAGTCTAGCGTGCTCGGCGCAGGTACTTTCGAAGACGTACACATCGCGTTAACGGGGCAGGGAGCAACAATAAAGTCATCTGTAACCGAGGGTTTGGCAAGAAACTGCCAGTGCAGCAACAGCTACGTCCTTAGCGGATCGCAGCGTCTTCGCAAGGAAGCTAAAGTCTTCATGCTGCAAACGTGTATTGGCTCCAGTGACAGCGGGAGAGGACATTTATGTCCGTAACGTGCTGCAGGGCCTATGCACCTTATTTTTACTTTGTATACGCAGTACCTGTCCAAACCTACATGTCTGCTGCCCATTGTCAGCTTATCTAACCATCTTCAACTCTCTCAGAGAGAATTTTGGAAGTAAGGCAGTTGGCAGCTCCGTCGCGCTGGCACTGGCCAGAAAACGACCGGGTCTTCACAAGACAACTGGCTTTAGAGTTCCAAGCGTCCCGGGTCCGAAGTGCGCGGATTCAGAAGTAGAATAGCAAGTCAGAGAACTCGAGTATCTCCAGGACATTCGACATGTGGGGCCTCTGGAAGGCCGAGAACTGGAACGTCACGCCTTCAACGGTGTCCTCCTTTTTGCGGTTCTTGAGCGATGGCACGATGACGTCGTCGCTCATGAGAGAGCTCAATTGTAACTCGAGCTCGTACTCGAGTCCCTTTCGCACGAAGATGGGCTTCTTGAACTTGATGCGCACGTCCTTGTCCTTGGCCAGGGAGAAGGACAAGTCGAGTTCCTCCCGCTCGCGCCTGTCCTCCTGCACCTTGTAGCTGCACCGCAGCTGGCCGTCGAATTTGGGCTGCCGTACGCTGTACGAGCCTAGGTCCTGGCGGACTGGGAATCCCACTCCGACGAGAAACACATCCCTCGTCGGCACTGTGAACTTGAGCCCGAACAGCCGAAGCGGACGCGATGGCGCGTGGAAGGACACGGCCTGGTAGCGCCGCGCCACAAAGTGCTCGGGCGGGGACGTCCTCTTGGCTCCCTCCATGCTCACACCTGCGTAGTAAATAAGCATAAATAAGTGTTACAAGAAACTCGGGTCACCATATCAGCAGAATGCCATTTTTAGTCTTGATCATCATCATCAGCTGGACTATTCCCTGTGCAGGGCGAAGTCCCCTCCCTCACTCATTCATTTAACCGAGTCCTGTGCTAGCTGCATCCGCTTGACCCCTTCAAACTTCTTAACATCGTCCGCCCACCTAACTTTCTGCCGCCCCCTGCTACTCTTGTCTTCCCTTGGAATCCTGTTTGTTACCATTAGCGGCCACCGGTTATCCTCTCTTCGCACATGTGCTGCCACGCTCACTTCTTCCTCTTGATTTCCACTAGAATGTTATTAACTCGAGTTTTTTTCTCTAACCCACTTCGCACTCTTCCTGTCTCTTAACACATGCACCTGCAATTTTCTGTCCCATAGCTATCCGCGTTGTCCTCAACTAAGTAGAACCCTTTTCGTTAGCTTAAAAGCGTTAATTGTTGGGCTAGTTGGTGATCAGTCTCAAAATACATTTTGTTTAGCGCAAAAGGACATGACATACAGTAAGAAGACACGTAAGAAGACACGTACACCAAGCGCCTGTGGTGTACGTGGCTTCTTACTGTATGTCTGAGGTGTACGTGTCTTCTTACTGTATATCCTGTCCTTTTGCGATAAACAAGATGAATTTTGAGACTTTATGTTAGCTTCCATGGTTCGGCCCCATAGGTGAGTTCTGTAAGATGCAACTGGTATTGGCTTCTCTCTTGAGCGATACCGGTGAGGTGATAGTCTTAATCTGCGAATACTTGCACGAATTAGCTCTATCCAAATCTTATTATCCTAGTTATTCCCTTTAGTAGTCCGGATCTGCAGTTACTGCTTGTCCCAAGTAGACATATACGCCTACAAGCCTGAGTATGCCCAACTATTCGAAGAACCAATTTTGGTTTATCGATGTCTGTTTATAACTGAGCAGCGGTCAAGGTGCTCGACAAAACAACAAAATAAAATGCAGGTATTGTCTTGTCAGACCATTTTCGCAAGCGTTTTTTTTTTTATTGTGGGTCTCTGCGCTGGACAACACCACAATAACTCGCTTCCAAACAATGATCGCATAGCCCTTAAAAGATGTCGTCACACCATCATGAATTAGAATGTGAAAGAAAAAAATTGATTCAATTTTATTTCTTAAATTACTACACAAAAGTTGCTTTCTTTTCGTGTTGACGGAGGTCAGACCCCCAGAAAGCTAACAACGGAATTGTGCTAAGGTGTAAGGTGCAAAAATAATGTTGCCTCCAGAGTCATCTCAAAATAGGATTATGCATTTAGGAGAAATAGACAGAGGTTCCGCATATATGCCTTTCACCGGTCTCGCATACTGTGCAGTTTTGCGATTCTCGCGGAGTACTGCCCTCCGCAGATAGAGGTTGACATATATGTGATCCTTCAGCGCGTTCAAAACTTCTCCGTCCTGACGTAGTTCACCTGAATTACTGTTCGTCTCCGGTCTCAAAAATGTCAAAGGCAAGGAACACATGCCCGCAGACATCTAAGCAGCTTATCTCACCGCTGTGGCGTCCTTGAGACGTCCGAAATAAAGGGCTTAATTGTATGTACCAATGTGCCATTATACTGTGTTATGTGGTGCAAAGTATTGTGCAAAACTTACAGTCGAGCATCGCTTCGTCATCTGAAAACATGCGTCTACCTCAGCCTATTTGGTGCTTCTTTTTTCGCGGTGGAAATTGGCTTAAGCTTATGGCACGATTTAGTCGACAGCTGAGGTGCACCCGTGGACCTTATTACCTTCATTGTGTTAATGAAGCCTAGAAAAAAACAATCAGAACTCGACTTCTTTACCAAGATACTTTGTTGGGCGAGTTGGTACTTATTCATTATTGATATAAACAGCGCGAACACGAAAACAAGGGACAAGAAACAAGAAAGCCACAGTACATGCGCTGACTCACAACTAAGCCTAAGCCGTTTACTCCAAGGCCCAGAAAAACAAACATAAAGAAAACGAAACAGTCACGTGAAAAACCCCTGGGTTCACCTGCTGCATAAAAATTACTTTAAAAAATCACTTAAAAAAGACACCTCTTTGCTTGAAAGAGCAAGAGACGTCTTGCTGACACACTTATTGTCCGTAAAAATAAAATATGCTTCCACTATCTCCCTCGTTATCTTGTCTTTGTGGCGATATAAAATCTTAACACTGTCAAACTTAGGAGTGCACTTCTTCTTCTCCTTCTTCATTATTTCACATGACTGGCAATGGGATACTAGAAACGTTTTGTCCTTACCAATTTTCAAGTTGTTACAGTGTTCCTGTAGTCTCTTATTTATACACCGTCCGGTTTGTCCTATATAACTGGCTCCACAAGAGAGTGGAAGCCTATACACAACACCTGTCTTGCATCCAACATAAGGGTTTCTATGTTTCACCCCACATTCTTGCTTCTTCTCTTCTCTTTCCCTTTGAACAGCCGGGCAAATCCTCTTCATCTTGAGCGGGGCGGTCAGTGCGACGTCCACATTATACCTCTTGCCTACATTTTTGAGGCCATGCGAAATCCTGTGCACATACGGTACCACGGCAACCTTCCTCTTCCTCTCACTCTCACTCTCAAACCGGACGGTGTATAAATAAGAGACTACAGGAACACTGTAACAACTTGGAAATTGGAAAGGACAAAACGTGTCTAGTATCCCATTGCCAGTCATGTGAAATAATGAAGGAGAAGAAGTGCACTCCTAAGTTTGACAGTGTTAAGATTTTATATCGCCACAAAGACAAGATAACGAGGGAGATAGTGGAAGCATATTTTATTTTTACGGACAATAAGCGTGTCAGCAAGACGTCTCTTGCTCTTTCAAGCAAAGAGGTGTCTTTTTTAAGTGATTTTTTAAAGTAATTTTTATGCAGCAGGTGAACCCAGGGGTTTTTCACGTGACTGTTTCGTTTTCTTTATGTTTGTTTTTCTGGGCCTTGGAGTAAACGGCTTAGGCTTAGTTGTGAGTCAGCGCATGTACTGTGGCTTTCTTGTTTCTTGTCCCTTGTTTTCGTGTTCGCGCTGTTTATATCAATAATGAATCGACTTCTTTAAACATGCTCTGCTCAATTATCCGTTAATTGCACCGAGATGACTCCAAGTGACGAATAAAGCGGTCTGCCATCTTTCCAACCTTTAGGGACTCAACTGCAATCGGCGTTAAGTTACACCACGCGGTTCTGACCTTTGGGCAGAGGCACTATCCCCGGGATGGCCATGTTCATGAAGACTGAGAAGCACTCTTCCTTGGAGAGCAGGCCGCTCTTGGCCGGGCCTTTGCAAAACTCCTCGGGACTCATGGCCAGGAACCGGACGAGCGGCAGCACGGTTTCGATCACACTGCGCACGTTGTCCATGTCCCTCTCGAGGTTTCTCCGCGAGCACTCTTCCTGCCCCCATTGCACTACGGCCGAGTAGAGCGCGTACTCCGAGTACAGGTTGAGGTACTTGCGCCTCACGATGGTCTCCAGGGTGTGCAGCGCCACGTTTGGGAAGTTGCTCGATGTGAGCACGTGGTACGTCTGCCGGTCGATGATGTTGAGGCACTGGTGCACCAACGGATAGGCCTCCATCACTTGAGCGAACTCGAACACCTGGCACACGGTCTGCGGCGTCACGTGCTTCTCGATGAAGGCGAAGCAGTCCTTGAGCAGATGAGGCAGAATGTACTTCTTGGCCGCGTACGCGGTCAGCATGGCGTCGTCCACGGTCTGAAGCTTCAGGTTGTCGGTGTACGCATACCTGGAATGAACAATGGAACAGGCTTGGGATCTCACGCAGCAGCATGGAATGTTTGCTGACTCCTGTACATGAGAAAAGAGCGTAGTATTTTACATAACGGCAGTTAAGAGAGGGGGATGGGCAGCAATGCGGTGTTCCTGGATTTATTTTTTTTCCGTACCTTCATGAGCCTGTTATCTACCAACAGACTAAGTACGCTTAAAAAACTCGCCCAAACTTTCGCGCTGCAGGTTTTGAATTACGTTTCCCAGTCATATTGGGTATCATCACATCGCACTGTGTCTTGACATAACTAATTTTCGAAGCGAACATCACGACCATAATGTGACCGTGTAAGGACATTATGTGAAGTGACAAGATAATGCGTTCTCGCCAGGTATGGACCCCTCACTCTTCGGTTTGCTGTTGTAGTTATCACCGCTTCTGACTAGTTAGTGCTCTATTTACTATAGCGTTGAATGGCTGATCACTATTTACCCGCACCACACAATATGTCCACTTTTGTCTGGAAAGCTGAGCCGTTCCTACCGGCGAATTCTGCCCACGCTTCCCTGTAGCGACCCGTATTAACCTCAAGTGCAGTAAGTATCACGGCAGCCTTTATACCGCCTCGAACTCTAGCTTCAATTCTGCCACCTGAAAAAACAACCTGCGCATGTAATCCACATTTAAATTTCATGACGAATGCTACCACCGGACATAAGTATGTCTCCTCCAGCCCTCACCTGAGTAGGTTCTCGAAGCCGATGGGCGCGATGTCGGCGATGCGGATGACCTTGGACTTGTCGGCCATGTCGCCATAGAACATAGCCTCGAACACGGGGCTAGTCATGGCTAGCAGTACTCGGTGGCCCACGTATTTCTTGGAGGCCGACGGCGGCCCCACGATGAAGGTAACATCAGTGAAGGCCTTGTTCTGCAGCAGCGACGACGTACGCTGTAGCACTTTCTCACCATCGGCCTCCATGGCGGCGGCGCCCCCGCCGTCACCGCGGGCCCCACGGGGGCCCTGGGGGTTGTTGCTGCTGCCTGCGTGCGCCAGCTCGCTGCAGCCTGTGTAAGAGGCAAAACCATGCAAGGGTAATCCTTTAATCTTGCCACTCGATCATAGCATATGATAATGGCAACCAGGATTTCCGTAAGGGTATGGTCCCGGACATTCTTTGTCCTGCTTGATTGTACCAGCAGAAAAAACTCTGACATGAACGCGAGGGCAAGTACATAAAGATAGACGCAGAGCTTCCGCTGTCTAAGATATGGTAATGAATTCATAAAGTACATTTTATGTAGGCATTCAAATTTTTCTTGTCCTCTTCTCGGCTGTCGTAAAATTATTTCAAGTAACCATATGGTACACACGTAAATATATTTAATGTCTAAGCTCACTCAAAGAGTAATAAGTGTCAGTGCTTTTATAGGCGCACACCTTAAACGTGATTACTTGTAACGGACACTGCATTCGTGCCAATGAAGTTCATCTATGGTGTTCAAGGGAGTCTAATAGAGAAGTCGACGCTGCGATGGCGCAGCGGATAGGGCGCTCATGTTTTGAGCCCATAGACGCGGGCTGGATCTTGCAGCCACGGCGGCCGAGTCTCGGTGGAGGCGGAATGCATGCCGCCCGTGTGCTGTGCGTTGCGCGAAATAAGTCCAGGAGTTTGAAATTTCCGCAGCTTTTTACTACGGCATTCCTAATAGCCAATGTTGCTTTGGGACATTAAACCCATCATACCGTACAGCACCACGCCATAACATTACATACCATACCAAATATTAGACGAAGAGAAGAGTCTGCATGTGCAGAATACGCTGGATATCTATACGACATATCACGAAAACGAAACTAGAGGAGTGAATAACCGCGTATTAAGAATGTGTACCTCCTTCGCTGTTACTACAGCTGTAAATGCATTTATTGTACGGTTAAATGCCGTTACTGGCCGTCGGAGTATAGGCTGCAGTCCTAAGCCCCCGCTGGCGGCGGCGCGAATGTCCCGTGGGGGCTGCTTCGCCGCGATCTTTCAATGCATACAGTATTTTGCTCATGTGCTTCGGTCGCTATAGGTCCATGTCCATATAACGAAAACTGTTGTGTTGCGGTGTGCAAGACCAAGTGCAGGAACTCTCAAGCACGCAGTTTTTAAATCCTTTTTTATTTAGTCTTTTGTCGCACAAGTATTTGCGGGTGCTTTGGAATAACACTGCGATAATCTTGCGTCAAAAAACACTGTCGGAATATATTTCCATGTCTGTTATTTAGATAAACCTAATATATATGCAAAATTATAAAACAAGGATGACAAAAAGCTTACCTCAATTCTCGATTGAGCTATGATAGAATGAGCGACTACAGGGAGATTATAAGCTGCTGAAACCTATCAAGAAAGTTGAACCAAGTTAAAGCAAACCTCTCATTTGCCTAGCCATCTCGACTAACCCTTTTTTCTTTTTTGACACTTAGAAGGTGCTATAGGAGACGTAAACAGCAATCGAGAGCAGAAGGGGCGAGCTCATTTATCAACAAAGTTGTTTACGCATACCATAGCGCGTTGTCCTGTTCCTCTCTTGTGTTTGTCTTTTTTTTTTGCGCTTACTTTTCTCCCGTACGATACCATACCATACCATACCATACCATACCATACCATACCATACCATACCATACCATACCATACCATACCATACCATACCATACCATACCATACCATTTGATTTGACTATTTTCCGGACGAAATGTCGAAATCTGCCATTTATTTTTCTAGCGCTCGGGGAGCCCCTGAGTACACAGGGCCTAGGTCATTTGAATCCTTTGAATACTGGATAATCAAGCCCTGCCTGTCGTATAATGTTATTTATTCCTCCATCTAGTCTTCCTACACACTTACTGCTTATATTTAATTGGTTATGATATACCAACTAGCCCAGCTTTCTGCTCTGGCTGCATCTATATAGAACCGCGACAATTCTAACAGCGGAGCACAAAGGCGGCATTTTAGTCGCATTTCGTTTCCTCGTTCCTGTACTTCAGTTACACCTGCAGTCTTGATGCACAGGGAAACAAACACATTGTGGCTGAACTTTCCAGTCATGGCAGCGCGGCACTCGGAGCTACAGCACTGATTCTTCGGATGCATCGTAGACCTAGAACGACATTAATTCAATAAAAAGACAATGCGGGAAGATTAGCACTTGGTGCCCACGGAAAAACTATGAAGAAAGCAGTACAGGGAGACATGGAGTAGGCGTCTTTCGAAGCACGAGAAGTTCGGAGCAAAATATCGCATGAAAAACGCCTGATGAAAATGGACGTCTGTAGAGAGGGCAGATAAAGTATTTGAATATATATGCCAAGAGTGCATTGACTCACAGTGGCGGGAAGGGACCAGAATACTACGCAGTAAGCGTGTAGGAAGATAAGACGGAGGAACAAAGAATATTATACGCCAGGTAAAGAATGCAGAGCTTAAAAACTGGAAATTGAATGGAAAAGAAGCCGACTCTAAACCTGTATACAAAATTGAAAACGTTCTGTGACAACTCAAGAGGCAGCGGCCTTCTCTTTGAAGATAGATCAGAATGTCTTAGAACGCGAATCTACAAAATGAAGTTTAATCAAGAAGATGAAACTTGTGCTATATGTGGTACATGAGCAGAAACAGTTGAACGGCTTATACTGGAGTGTGGCAGTATCCATACAGATGTCCATGTGGACACAGTCACTCACTCCGAGGCCCTTGGGTTTAGATTTAACAAAGGAAACGTGAATGCATCTGCGCTACAGGTTATCAAGATGCATTTGGAGGATTCGTTGCTAAATAGCAGGGCGGGGACGCGAAGGTGCTAAGTTAGAATTAAAGAAGGGTATTTAAAATATAGCGAGTCTAAATATTAAGTCGTTAAAGTTGAAGGGTTGCCTAAATTAAGAAGCATAACAAGAAAGGTTGAGCATGGTGACTATGTCACCAGTTTCAAACTTCCATGTCCGTCCATCCCCCTTCCACCTATCCATCCGTTTGTCTGGTGGTGGCGCCTGGCTGACGTATGGTGTCTGTATATGCTGTAACTTGAAATCCTGCGTTCATCTGCCGCCGTCGCGCTCGTGGGTTTTACACGGCTATAAGGCTAGCAGGAGTATAAAGGAGCAGTGAAGTTTAGAGGGTGAGGAAGGTAGACAGAGTTCTGATAACTTCGACCAAACATCTTAATACGTCAGCACTAAGGCTCTCATTCACACGATAGACCATGTTTGTGTGTTTGCCGAAGCCAGTCAGAATCATAGAAAGTGTTACGACCGTGCATCATCCGCACTTGCGCGCTCTATTGTTCGCCTGTGGGCATGGATAAGCGCTGTGGATATGTGGTGTTGGTACAATGGCTCTAAGTGAGCCTGTTTTCAGGAATCCTGTTTTGTAAGCCTGTTTTGCTTTGTGGACACCCTGCAAATGCCAAATTGACCCTGTCAAGAGAACGTCTAGAAAAACACAAAGAAATGTCCCCCTGCGGGAAATAGCCGGACGTGCTTTGGTTCAATTGTTCACCCTTCCCGTCGAGAAGCCTTATCGTCCAGTGAGGAATGCCTACTGTCCAAAGGAGACGACAGAGTGACACGTCCGCTGACGTGCAGGACAAGAAAGGAGCATGACGCATACGGCCATTAAATGATTTCCCGGGAATGCAGGAAAGATTTGCAATTGTCGGAAACGGACAATGCTGGGAGCGTATGCGGCGCGCACGTGCACTTGGGTTTCTGAGAAGTAAATCCACTTGCCGGAACCAGCCTATCGATTCTTGGCTGAAGAATAGAAATGTACCTCCTCGCCGTTCCCAAGCTTTTCCCGCCAACAAGTGACCAGGCTCAACGAAACAATGCCGGGCCAGTCAGTGCTTCAGACCATCAGTGCAGTGATGTGTTCGATTGGATGCCGATATCTGAGGGGCGTGCCCTGGATTTGGTTGGTCAGCATCTTCAGAGAGGGGCTGGACATAGGGGGTTTTAAGGACGCTGCAGAGCACGAAATGAGGCTCTGAGCCCTGGGTAAACGGCTCATCCAGTCGCTTCTCGCTATGAACTCTTAACGCTTGTCATTTTGCTGATGTACCCTTCTTTTTCGTATAAATAATCATATAAATAAGTTTTCTCAAAGTGCCATTAAACCTGCTTGTATATATTCTACCAACTTCGAAGATTCAGTCCTTCTTCAACCCCGAGTCTCTGCACGCTACCAAGTGAAGGCCGGGTCGACTTAGCCCCAGCGTCACGACAACTGGTGGCAGCGGTGGGATCTGAATCTACAAGCCACAACAACTGGTGACCAGCGTTGGGATCTGGATCTACAAGCTACAACATCTGGTGATTCGAGGTGGATCAGAATCTACAAGCCACAACATCTTGTGATCGGAGGTGGCATCTCAAGCAACAAGCAGGAGCAACAATCGGCCAACAAGAAAGCAGCTCGGAACATCGATCGCATGTGTGGGTGAGTGCTTGGCTTTTCTTCTGATGTGGACCAGGTTCTAGAACAGGGTTAGATTTTAGAACTGGTAAAAAGTGTTGAAACGCCTTTAGGTTTGGTAGTTTGCACTGTTGTTTTGGAAGTAGCCGACACTCGGAGCGATCATGGACCTACAAAAGCTGCAGAAACCGGAACTGTTGCAATTGTGTGAGGAATTGGGAATTGATACAAGTGGTTTGGCACGAAAACCTTTGATTATAAAGGCAATCACAGATTTGGGAGCCGATGATGAGGAGCTCAGTGAAGCATGGAACCTCATCGCCCAAAAAAAGGAGGAGCAGCTCAGACAGCAGAAAGAGCGGGAAAAAGAGGAAAAGAGGCGTGAGCGTGAACTTGAGAGGGAAAAAGAGGAAAGGGAGCGCGAACGTGAGAGGGAAAAAGAGGAAAAGAAGCTAGACATTGAGCTCCGGAAATTAGAACTAGAGTTGAGCAAGAGGTTGGGCGATTGTCCCCAGCTAGCGGTGCCTCGTCTCAACAAGGAGGCAGATTTCAAGATGTCAAAGTACATGCAGCCATATGTGATATCAGGGGATATCGGTCTGTATCTGGCTAACTTTGAGCGAACCTGCGAAAAACTGTCCTTCCAGCGAGACACTTGGTCTCAGAGATTATTGACGGTTCTGCCCTGCGAGGTAGCGGAGGTTGTCGCGCGGCTAAGCAAGGAGGACGCGGACAACTACGAGAAGGTCAAAGCTTGCCTTCTGAGAAAGTATAGGCTTAGCGCCGAGGCGTTCAGACAACGTTTTCGGAACGCTACTAAGTCCAGGGACGAGAGTTACCCTGAATTCCTGTACAATTTAAGAGTTAATTTGGGCGAGTGGCTAAAGAGCACTGATTCCTACAGTGATAGGGACGCTGTAGTCGAGCGAATTCTTTTGGAGCAGTTTTATAACTGCCTCCCAGAAAAAGAAAGAAATTGGTTACAGGACCGAGGCAATATTAAGTCGGCAACTGAAGCTGCCGAACTCATTGAGGAGTACGCTGCCCGCCGACAATTCAGCAACCCAGCAGTGGATAGGCCCCGCAATTCCAAGTTGAGTGTGAATAACCGTCAGAAAAGGCACTTTGCTAGATTTGCAAACGAAGAAAGGAAGGCTTCTTCAGGCAAACGCCCTAGAAAGGACGGCAGTGAGAAAAGTGGGGAAGTGACAAATGCGCAGAACACAAAGAACAAGCTTGGGGCTAGGAAGCCGCTCACATGCTTTAGGTGTAATAAGCAGGGTCACATTGCCGTCAATTGCCGGAAAGGAAAGATTGCTTTCTCGTATGTCAGCGACTGCGATGAAAATATGCAGCTTTTAGAACCCTACCTGCATGACCTAGTAGTCAACGGGAAGCCTTGCAAGGTACTGCGCGATTCGGCCGCAACGATGGATGTTGTCCATCCGGCGTATGTGTCGCCTTCCGACTATACAGGACAGTGTGCGTGGATCCGCCAGGTAGTGGAGGAACAGAGTGTGTGCTTGCCAATCGCGAACGTGGTCATCGAGGGCCCTTTCGGCAAGTTGACAACCGAGGCTGCCGTTTCAGGAAAGCTTCCTAAGTGCTATCCGTATTTGTTCTCCAACAAATCGGACATGCTACTGCGAAAGAGGGGCATCCTTTTCGGAGACAGAGTTGTGCAAGCCTTAACACGTTCAAAGGCGCGAGAACTAGCTACACTGCTCATTCCAGAAAAATCCACAGCGGAGGGAACGGCAGTTAAAACAGTGGTCGATGCGGAAGATAGCGGGTCAGAAAACTTTGAGAGCGAGGCATCTCAGATAAGTCAACTTGAAAGTGAGCTTGATGAGACGCGGAATGAGGACGTTCTTGAGAGTAACCTCTTGCCGCCAGTGTCTAGTAATCTCACGAGACTTTTAAGTGGAACCCGAGAGGACTTAGCTATGGAGCAAGCCGTGGTAAATCTAACGTTAAACCTTCCCGAGGAGATGGGGGACAACTTGATTTGCCTCAGCGGAAAAGGAAGCAACGCTCAGGAGCTTCTCAAAAAGACGGAGCAGAGAGGAGAACTAAAGAAATCCCAGCTGTCCGATCTGGGCGAAATAATAACAGAGTTTGAGGCCTGCTTCGTGGACAGGCCAGGCAGGACTGATTTGACTGAGCACGATATTGAGCTGACTTCAGACGTGCCAGTGCGATCAAGGTGCTACCGATTCTCTCCAAGGCAAAGAGAAATTCTGGATAGGGAAGTAACTCGCATGCTGGAATTGGGAGTAATAAAACCCTCGGAAAGCGATTATGCTTCGCCTATGATCTTAGTAGAAGCTCCAGGTAAAGACCCTAGGCCTGTGGTAGACTACCGAAAGCTAAATTCTCTCACCAGGGATCAAGTGTATCCTATTCCGAATATTGAGGAGAGAGTAGAACAGGTCAGTAGAGCGGCATATGTGACTACGCTGGACCTTACTCGAGGATACTGGCAAGTACCGCTCACTGAACGCGCCAGCAGATACGCGGCTTTCGTCACTCTGACGGGCAGCTACCAGCCAACAATGATGAGTTTCGGGCTCAAAAATGCTCCATTTTGTTTTTCCCGACTCATGGATAGGGTTTTAAAGGGGTGTGAAACATTCGCGGTGCCTTATTTAGACGACATTGCGGTTTTTTCCGACTCATGGGCGGACCATATGGTACATCTAAGAGCTGTACTGAGCCTTTTGCGTCAAGCTGGACTAACCGTAAAGGCCGAGAAATGTTGCCTGGCAAGGGCGACCGTGGAATACTTGGGTCACAATGTAGGTCAAGGTTTCAGGAAACCCAGCGAGATTAAGATTTCTGCGGTAGCAGACTACCCGCAGCCGAGCACGAAGACGGAAATTCGAGCATTCCTGGGTCTGACTGGGTACTACAATCACTACATCCCTAACTATTCAGCTTTGGCTAGCCCTCTGACCGACGCTCTCCGCAAGACAGAACCGACAAATGTAGTCTGGGACGAACAAAAGGAAGCCTCCTTCGTAAACCTGAAGGCTGTGCTGATTAGCCGTCCGGTATTGCGAGCTCCAGACTATGGCCGAGAATTCACGGTCCAGTGTGATGCCAGTGATCGAGGGTTAGGTGCTGTTCTCTGCCAGAGAGATGACGACGGTAATGAGCACCCCGTGCTCTACCTGAGCAGAAAACTGAGTTCTAGAGAGAGGGCTTATTGCGCGTCAGAGAAAGAGTGCGCTTGCATTGTATGGGCCATTCAAAAATTGCAGTGCTATCTTGGAGGGGCCAAATTCACCGTAGAGACGGACCATTGTCCCCTGGCTTGGCTGCAAACTGCGACATCGAAGAACAGTCGCCTTCTTAGGTGGAGCTTGATTTTACAGCAGTACAATTTTGAAATAAGATACAAAAAGGGGAAGTTAAATGGGAATGCGGACGCGCTTAGCCGCTCTTTCTAAGCGGTCCGAGGTGTTCCTCACCATGTATCCAAATTGATATTCAGGTTTTTTTTTTTTTTTCTCGTGCACTTGTACATGTGTGACTATGTAAAGCAGCACATTTGGTTTTCTAGGAATACATGGGTCCTGAACGTCTTGAGAGTGGGCTTTTCTCGAACAACAATGGCAGTTTTCTTTTAACCTGGTCTCTTCAGACGGGAGCCGAGTGCTTGCTTCGACATGTGGTTGAGTTTCAGACAGCTCGAGCAATTTGGCCTACGACAATCAAGACAACGCGACAAGCAACAGCGAGCTTCAAGCGTTATTGTGCAGGCCATTAAGTCGTCTCTTCATGCAGCAGCTGCGACTGCTGCCCTCCGAGACTCTTCTGGCGGGGGAGGAGGCTGTTACGACCGTGCATCATCCGCACTTGCGCGCTCTATTGTTCGCCTGTGGGCATGGATAAGTGCTGTGGATATGTGGTGTTGGTACAATGGCTCTAAGTGAGCCTGTTTCCAGGAATCCTGTTTTGTAAGCCTGTTTTGCTTTGTGGACACCCTGCAAATGCCAAATTGACCCTGTCAAGAGAACGTCTAGAAAAACACAAAGAAATGTCCCCCTGCGGGAAATAGCCGGAAGTGCTTTGGTTCAATTGTTCACCCTTCCCGTCGAGAAGCCTTATCGTCCAGTGAGGAATGCCTACTGTCCAAAGGAGACGACAGAGTGACACGTCCGCTGAAGTGCAGGACAAGAAAGGAGCATGACGCATACGGCCATTAAATGATTTCCCGGGAATGCAGGAAAGATTTGCAATTGTCGAAAACGGACAATGCTGGGAGCGTATGCGGCGCGCACGTGCACTTGGGTTTCTGAGAAGTAAATCCACTTGCCGGAACCAGCCTATCGATTCTTGGCTGAAGAATAGAAATGTACCTCCTCGCCGTTCCCAAGCTTTTCCCGCCAACAAGTGACCAGGCTCAACGAAACAATGCCGGGCCAGTCAGTGCTTCAGACCATCAGTGCAGTGATGTGTTCGATTGGATGCCGATATCTGAGGGGCGTGCCCTGGATTTGGTTGGTCAGCATCTTCAGAGAGGGGCTGGACATAGGGGGTTTTAAGGACGCTGCAGAGCACGAAATGAGGCTCTGAGCCCTGGGTAAACGGCTCATCCAGTCGCTTCTCGCTATGAACTCTTAACGCTTGTCATTTTGCTGATGTACCCTTCTTTTTCGTGTAAATAATCATGTAAATAAGTTTTCTCAAAGTGCCATTAAACCTGCTTGTATATATTCTACCAACTTCGAAGATTCAGTCCTTCTTCAACCCCGAGTCTCTGCACGCTACCAAGTGAAGGCCGGGTCGACTTAGCCCCAGCGTCACGACAAAAGAAAGAAAGAAAGAAGGAAAGAAAGGAAGGAAGAAAGAAAGAAAGAAAGAAAGAGAGAAAGAAAGAAAGAAAGAAAGAAAGAAAGAAAGAAAGAAAGAAAGAAAGAAAGAAAGAAAGAAAGAAAGAAAGAAAGAAAGAAAGAAAGAAAGAAAGAAAGAAAGAAAGAAAGAAAGAAAGAAACCCACATTCAAATAAAGCTAACGAACTAGGCGGGGGAAAGGGTGGTGGGGGGGGGTCAAAGTGTGGCGAAAATATTCGACGAAAGAAAGAAAGAAAGAAAGAAAGAAAGAAAGAAAGAAAGAAAGAAAGAAAGAAAGAAAGAAAGAAAGAAAGAAAGGAAGAAAGAGAAATGAACATGGCCAAATTGGGCCAAGACTGAATTTCGAACCTATAATGGTCTGAGAACAGATCAGCTTCGCTGGCCACTGCAAGAAAGCGGTATCTAGCTCCGCACGTGATCACTCCTCGTGCTTGACTGTCACTCTCTCACATCGTGCACTGCATATCGTTGTCATCTTCATCTTTTTTTTTTTCTTGCACAATGGATCCACAACGCATCGCTATCGCAATACCATCTCGAGATGCGTTAAGCGGCCCCAAAATTTTATAGCGCCTACCACTAAGGCGCTCAAACTCCGACTTCGCCTATCTTTGCCCGAAGCCTCACAGCAAAACTCTAGCACCGAACCGAAAGCAAAATGAAACGCGACGTGCTAGTGCGCATACTTTGCACTTGGCCAATTGCGCTAACTCTGCGCACATTTTACGCGATAGCGTACTCAGCTCGTCGCGCTGTTCAGGACAAAAAACCACCGCCGCCGTAGAGGCTGGTCGGGAAAAATCCTGACTGGTAGGCATGCATGGTCATGACGTTACAACCGCATGGCCTCGCTTCGGTAATTCAAAACCCACATTCAAATAAAGCTAACGAACTAGGCGGGGGAAAGGGGGGGGGGGGGGGTCAAAGTGTGGCGAAAATATTCGACGAGTTTCCAATAATGAGGCTATTTCAGAATATAAAAGTTGGTTGGTTTGGGGGATTTAACGTTCCAAAGCGACTCAGGCTATGAGAGACGCCGTCCGGAAATTTCGACCACCTGGGGTTCTTTAACGTGCACTGACATCGCACAGCACACGGGCGCCTTGCTTTTCGCCTCCATCGAAGAGCGGCCGCCGAGGCCGGGATTCGATCCCGCATCCTTGGGAACAGTAGTCGAGCGCCGTAACCACTGCGCCACCCCGGCGGAGTGAATGTAAAAGTAATTTAATAAAAGGTATTTCTCGTCATTGCGGTTTGATTTTAGGCCCTCTGCATGCCCGGCGCCAAGTCAAAAAACAAAATTCTACATAATTGTGTCAAAAATACCACGAAATGTTCTGTACTGTCATACCGTCAGACTTCTCTTTAATTTGGTGGTACTCTTTGTTTTTCTGCAGTTTTTCTCAGATACCCCTATTTGCTCTGCAGTTTCGTAGTATTTGTAGTAGCTACACACATTTCTGCCGTTAATTAGAAATTTCTGCTGTCACAAGAGGTTCACGCTTAAAAGCCGTACAAAGAATTGCCTAGTGAACGCGTTGTGGCACGCATGAGCTACTAACTTGTTTTGGGGTGTTTACTCATGTTACAGTAATAATATTGTTAATGTTGTGCAGAATTATGCAGAAGCAGAGTTAAAGGGAATATTTAAACGTCCTCCTAATTTTTTGTATTAAAGATTTCTTCTTATTCCTGAGCTGTCTCAAGTCAGCTGTTTTTGGTGGAGCATGTGGTGTAGGCGACCTGTTAATGTTAAGTGTTAAACGAGCTTTCGGTATGCGTTGTTACCCAAATAGTTGTTTACCTCTACAGTGAAACGGTTCTGTGATGCTCAAACGACGTCGACGTTTTGCGTGATCAGCGATTTCCGACCAAAGTGGACTACAGTTTTCGTTAGAAACAGTACCCGTCAAATGAACAGAAAAATTTGAGGTCGTCGCGCACAGCGGTCATTTTTGCAGAGCGAGGCTTAATAGGGCACACGTAGAAAGGCTGCAAGTAGCTCACACGTGATTAACCCTCACATACGTGATGCAAGCTGTTAAAGCGTACTGTGCGAGCCCCAGCAACGGAGCCGTGCGCTGTTTCGCACTCCACAAACGCCGCAGGCCTGCGAATGGATCGCGCTCCAAGCTCCACTAAAAGGGACAGTTCCCTGGCGGACGCTCTCTCTCCTGAACTCCCTAGGGACCTCTTTGCGATGACCATGCTACGACGCTCACGTCTGATTGAGGACGCAGCTAGGGCTGCGACGAAAACGCGGCGCGTAGGCGCGCCCGCTCCAACGGATTTCGAGGCTAATTGGAGCTTTTGCCTCCCCTCTTCCCCCTACGTTGAGGGATTGCGGGTAAGGTAGGCACTACTAATGGGGAAAGGGAAGATTGAAGCTCTAAACAGGGAAGTGCGTGTTCACAGATGAAGTGAAATGGGAAGGTAAGCGAACTAGGACAGCGAGCGTTCGTGGAGCATTGGTGCAATACTTGGAAGCCGAAGAGTAACTTGCTTCGATCTCTCCGCGTGCGCAGACACTTTTCGTGTATATTGACGTCACTCTTTTGTCCCGAGTCAGAGCATGGAGGTTTTCGGACGTTTAGAACAGATTCTGCAACGGGAAGTGTTCTTTTCTGTAATGCAAAAACGCAGCTTTACGCAGCTGTTTTATGCTGCCGTTCGAATTCCTATAGAATTTCAGTCGGGGAAGTTTCCGATGGAAACTCCCCTGACTGAAATTTCTGTATTGTGCCACGCTGACTCAGTTCGCATGTACTATGAAAACATCAAACGAAACAGTATTTCTGCGCATTTTCGCAAGGGCATTTATGTATGTATAGTATGCGGATCCTAGATAATATAAGCGTATTGTAATTGTGACCTTATGAAGGTTTCATACGCTAGCATTCTGACCTGGACTAGTTTATCCTTTAGTTTATGACGCACGAGGCAAATATTTGTGCGGCAGAGGAAGAAGTGTTAAAAATGGGCGTATTCTAGCTTAAGTTGCTCGTTAATGTCACACCGTGATATCTGCATTCGTTTACTCCAGTAATTCGTCTTGAATCAAGATTAAAAGAGTTTTGAAATTGATAAAGTTTTGTTGTAGACTGGAGAAGGACCCTTTTCGGTCTTAAGTTTCGTACCTCACCTATTACTTCAGGAAGCAACGCTCAAGACATGGGGCTATTTTGCATGCGAAAGACTACGTTTAGTGAAACTCCACCTCTATTTTCTCCTGGCTTGGTCGGTAAAAATGGCGGCCGAGGAGGTTTCGCACAAGATGTTACTGAAGAAAGGACCGTTAGCAGTGACGCCATATGTAGTTTTCATTTGGGGTAGGGGAGGACTGGAAAAATTTTCTTTTTGCTTTTTATTGGTTTGGTTAAAGTCCCAAGGCGACTCAGGCTATGAGAGGCGCCGTAGTAGAGGACTCCGGAAATTTCGGCCACCTGGGGTTCGTTTACGTGCACTGACATTGCACAGCACATGGATGCCTTCGTATTATTTGTATACTTGAAAAGCACTCGCCCATTTCTGCGCAGAGTGAGTGAGCAAGTTGCGGTTGGAGTAGTACCCACGCCAGTATCTTCTTATTGTTCAATTTGCTGCTCCTTGAAAGCCAACATTTCTGAAGTTAGGGTACAGCAAAAAAAAAAAAAAAAAAAATGTAAACACGGCAGAGTCTATTGGGGGGGGGGGGGGGGGGGGAAGAGAGAGGTAAGGAACGGGCTGCTACTTGGAGGGAAGGGGGCTCTGGCGAACCTGCGCCTCGGTTCCGGGGTCCCTGTCCAGTAACACAGGCGCGCCAACCGAAACACTGTGCTGGATTAGGAAGCCGATATAACGCTCCGTCTGAGATTTTTAGCTCAAGAATAGCCAGAAAAACTCCAGAAGACCTCTTCAGGCATAAAAATATTTGTTTATTATTACGTAAAAAGTATTTATACGCGACGTTCGCATATCGTAATATTCGCAGTTGTCGGAAGTTACAGCTGTGCCGAGGCTTCCAATTCACTCACGAGCTGCGGAACAGAGTGCCGTAAATTCCGCCAAACCTCTACACCACGCTGCGGTTGCTCTGAAATCACCATTCGCGGCTGTCCACGCATAATGCAGCGCGGAGCAGCGCGCACGTGACGAAGCGGGCCAAAGTCAGTCAGCTTCCCTCTCTTGTGGGACATGCAGCTTTGCAAGAGACGATGGCCTCCACGCCAGGGAAGCGGAGTGCCGAGGGTATAACCCGCGCGAAAGGGCGTGGTTCCAGCGGTGATGCTCGCTAGCACCACGGAAGGGGGCTAACGACCGCCGAATCGTCGATGAGTTAAGCAAAAAAAAAAAAGAAATGTGGTGGACGCGAGGACAGGCGGCCCTTTGTGTGTGGTACTTATTTGCCCCTCGCTTGGCTACAGTGTCACAGCAACAATGCACAAACCCGTTGAGCCGCGGCGCATCTGTCTTCCTCCCTTTCACGTAAATGTGCACGCGCAGTGTACGCCAGGAGTCGTGGCTAGAGCAGAAATTAGCAGCAACCAAGTGACTTATCATTTACCCTTCCGATGTGTAATTAGGTTGCTTATCAAGATGCTTGTAGCAAAAGTAACAATCTGAGGTACTTTACAAAGAAATATGTCTCATAGCTGCGTATCTAGGCGTCGCTTGTTCGCGTCCGAGTATAGGGTACGCGGTTGGTTATAATAACAAATAATAGTAGTAATAAATAAACTTGGGGTGCAATATCTGTATCTTGTGTATCTAAATGCGATCCCTCGAATGCCACCGCCAATAAAAGGATGGGCTAAGTTCTTCAAGTTCATCAGCGACATGTACCGCGGCTTGTCACCAAGCCCTCGCTCTCTCCGAGGCTACATTTCGGGGGACAGAAAAATAACGGGTACGCTTAAGTTGCGCCTTTGAGGGCAACTATCATCCGACATACAAAGCCCATATTTAACCAAACGTATACATGAACGTGCCTGCGTGGCTTAAAGGTGTATAGGGTGCCTGATTCGGCACCTAAGAGTGCACTTGAAGCTTTATCCACCTTCCCACCTACGAGCAACCGGAGTTGGCAGCTCTTCCTAGGTTTCTGATATCATGTGGTCTCTTTAAGTTGCAAAATCCTTCGGAGAATCAGTTCCCGGCCATGCTAGCTGCAAGCTTCCACCTGCCAGTGCCACGCCACATTTGGGCGTTCAAATATATCGCGTGCCGCTTCACAGGGCACGATTGCGTTGCTCGTGGTACGGAGAAAGTAATTACCGCAAAAGCCGAAATTGGCCGGCATATGAACGTCAGACAGACAAACCATCCTCATCTACAACAGAAATAAGAGAAACGAAAACGATAATTCAAGAAGTTTTCAATCATTCGTTGAGTGGCATGTCTTTATTACAAATGAGTCGTGTCGTCTGTGTGATGTTAAGCATGTACCATTCGAGCCTTGTGTGTGCAGTACAAACAACCTGTCGCCTTCGAGGGACTTGGAGGACGGAACCCGAGTTTGGCCTTCAGTGTCAGTTCACATTCCACTTCAAAAATTCTAATAAATGCACAGTTCAACTTCAACAATTGCAATTGCGCACTGAGCCATGTATAAATGAGAGTTTGTCGTCGATCAAAGCACATAAGCCATTTTTTTACAATGGAAGAAACATTTTTAATTTAATTACGTACAGACAAGGTTTAATACTCGTGTCACACGGGCACTGTAAAGGCATTTGAATGAAAAAGAGACTTCCCTAAAAAGAGTTTCATCCGCAAACACACAGCAGAGTTCAATCGCCTATCCAGAAGTGGTCTTTTCGAAAGCGGAGATCGCCGATCTCTTTTGCGGCTGGAAAGGCGTATCCTCCAACCCAGTGGACACCAATGATAATCTTTAAATAAATAAAGGAAGCAAAAGTGCATTTTCGTGTCACGTTTGTACATTATATATATATATATATATATATATATATATATATATATATATATATATATATATATATATATATATATATATATATATAAAAAAGAGTTTTACGTTTCGCAGAAGGTTAACTAGACACAATAATGTAGTTTTTTCTGCAGCACTCTCGTGAGTAGTTGGAAGATATCACATGATGACGCTAACCGTCGATGCAGATGCGCGCCATCTTCTTTAAATTAACTTTTGTGAACATACTGTAGCTAAATTTACTATAAACAGCGTTTAATAACACGCGTATTTGATTTCTATGTTGCGATGTATACGTCGGTTTAATCTGAGTGGTTTTGTTTCAAAATCTAGCGCCATGCTTTCGATAGCGCCCTCCGAAGGAAACCCTAAACAGGGATCGCCAGCGTCGTGTGTCTGCTACGCAACTCCTTTTGAATACAAGTATTTCAACTCGGTAAAAGACCGCTCAGATGAAATAGTTTTTTGCTTGCTCGTGTGACAGAGGTATAAGACTCGAGTGCGTAGAATCGCGCTGTGATGTGGAGGCGCAGTGCTACCCTCTCGTGCCGCGCTGGTTAAAGAACTAAACCTAACGCATTCCCCATCGATTTTTAAAATGATCCCCCAATGAGCCTTTTATTGACGATAAAAAGCGCCGACGTTTATCGATTCGAGCAAGAAAACGTGTGCATATACAAATGAACGTGAGTCGGTGTCAGTGAAAGCAGTAAGTGGTCAGAAAACATACTGGAACGTTACACAAGGAATCATAACTTAATTGCGTAAAGGTAAGCAAGACCCATCAAATAACAGCAGCAAAACCAGAGACCTTATAAGGATGCGAATCATTGGGGGACAATCTCGCATATTCTTTCAACAGGTAAGCACGAGTCCGTATCAGCACAATAACTCTCCAGGATCCAATTATGATAGGCGTGGCCCAGACGTAATCATAACTGATGTCATGTGTCCACTTCACATGTCCACAATTTTCGCCCAGCGACTTATTTTTATCGCATCTTCGAATTGGCACCGGCACTTCAAATACCCCGGTACACGAAGGTTTTATGTTCAATCAACCCAAAACGGCTGATAAAGAACGCCTTTCCGAAAACTGACGAGAAGGCTCAAAATTATATGAGGACCCTTGACACTTCTGTCCGCAGCCATCCCGTTTACTTCCAAACAGCGACACCGTGCGGCAGTGCATGTGATATCTAGTCACATGCACTGCTTCATGGCGAAAAAAAAACACTCAAACTGTTCGTGAAAACGTCCAACGAACAATATGTTTCGTGCAACGTATTCGAAATACGTAAAGTTGTCTTATTTAAATACATTAAGGCATGAATCTTCGTTGTGAAGGATACGAGCCTCCCGCCTTCGAGGAGGAGTACTGGAACTTCTGCCACATATCGTTAACAGCTTAGAAGCGGCTGTTAAAGTGAGAATACGTTGATGGATGGAGGCAAGATGTAATTTGAACGTCGATGTTTTTCGTGTAGTCAACTTCACTGGGACATTCCGTGTTGCACCGGATGCCGTGGCTTCATGTCCACGTTTATCTGTTATAAGGGGAGCCTCATGGTTCAGTGTGCAGAGGCATGCTAAAGTCGAACTGCCCACTTATCAGAATTTTCGAAAATGATTGTGAATTGATACTCAATGAAACATTAAACAGTTAATGCGATAATTTTGATATCTTCACATTAGAATCTTGCTTCCTAAGAAGTCTTCAAGATTGCCGGCGTAAGTACAAGCGTAGATATTTTGACAGCGATCACGATGCCTTTGTTTCACTGAGGGGCGGATTAGATCTTCATGTTTCTCGGCTGAGAAAATTTGTACTGCTTTCATATTTGTGGATATTGCGCCTCACGTTCGAGGATATGGTGACTTTCAGGTCACGTCCGCAAGTGTGGACGCATACAGCGGTTGAAGCGGGCAATTGATCGCTTCCTGCGAAAGTCCAGCGTTCAGATAAGGGACACGTACAGGCCGGAAACGCAGCGACCACTCTGCTCTCTTCACTCTATACGCACAACTGCTGCACTTCTTGCCTGCATATTAGCCCTCAAGTTCCGACGAGAACAAAATGTGGGTTTTCCCTCACTGTGCATGTACCCAGCGCATCTGTCGCACCGCAGACCGGACGGCGTTGCGTCGTTGGCGAGTGCAACGTCACGCAGTTTCCCGGTATGGCAGGCCATATACCCGGTCGGTGCCTACTCTCTCGGAACAGCCTGAAACGACCAGACGCGCCGGCGGATGCGCTTGGCCTGGTACACCACCACGCTGGGGCCATCGATCCACGTCCAACTCTCCCCTACCTTGTTCCCCTGGCTTCCCCATCGCATCGCGCCCCGATCCCTTGCTTCTTTTCATCTAATCCCACCTCCTGTATGAACCCACGTCGTGCTGGTACCCGTGCGTGTCCCAGCCGAAGCACCACCGGCAAGTGGTTCGGCGCTTCTCGGTTGAAGGACCATCCAGGTCTCCAGAGTGCCTCTCGGCGTGCATATTTCTTTTCTGTTTATAGTTGTTTGATTTGCGCGTGCTTCCCCAACCAGCACTTATCTCTGTCCTGTGTGTGGTGGATGTTATTTACACTTTCACATTCCCTCACAATAACTCCGTATTCTTGTACCATTCTTGTGTGCGTATAGTTGCGCCAAGCACAGCATTATTTTGTTAGTTTCTCGAGAATGCATGATTATGCCACTCTCGGTCTCAACCCTTTCGGTCAAATTATATATCCATCGGCTCCCTCTTCGTCGCTTCTATACTTCCTCCACTGGTACGAAAACAGGAAGAGAAAAAAATAACTTGCCTCTCAACTATTCACTATTCCTTCTCACTCCTATGATGTATGCTCTCCTTCCCACTTCTGTCCCCCAACCCCATTTTTGCTTTCAGACGTTACCTATCCTTTTTAATGCTCTTCTTGTCATACACTTTCCTTCATTGCTTAAAAATTAAGCGTAGAAGACAATGGCTGTGCATCGTACCCTTTCCATAATACTGTCACTCTAGTTCTCTAGCCGCGTATCCGCTTCTTCATAGTTTTTTCCCCGAACCATCTTTTTATCTTTGGACGTTGCTTATACCGCGTTCCCCATGGCCTGTTTTCCTGACCACTTCCCAATATTTTCCCACAGAAGCCTCTCACGTTCGAAATTCCCGTTTTAGCTTTTCCCTCTGGCCCCCTCTTGTCCATTGCCAGAGCGGAGATACAGTGCTGCCTGTTCCCGATCCGGGTCACCAAATTTGGGTCGCACCGAAAGAACCGCGACACGACACGCGGACACGCACATTGCCACCAAGCACACCTGAGTTCACTGCTAATGTGAAAGACTCGTCAGAGACTAGCCGCGAGCTGTCGCGCCTGCAGCCGGTGCGGTGTATGCAAATCAGAGCGGCTCCACTACGCCACACGAATCGAGAGAAAACGTGTCACTGGGTCGTAGTATCAAGGGAAGAAGATCCCATGCACCTGCGGGCCAGATTTTTCTATTGCTGGACAGCTGAAACTCTTTACTGCTTGGAAGGAGTGTTGGATATTTCATCGTAACTGTTGTTCCGTGATATCGAAACTGGAAATTAATCCTTCCTTCACCGGAGGAAGTTCTTTAAGTTGGTACTGGTATTTTAAGACGGTACTCTCCTTTCCACCTCAGAAACTGCCACTAAAACTAATATAGCTGTGTATATACGAAGCTAAGCTGGTCTGCTGGAAGCTTGCTTAGGGGAAGTATTGAGCGACTTGGAATGAGAGCAATTACGAATATGGGCTGATGAAGAATACTTAAGTAATCTGCGATTCATGTGCACTGATAAGTGATAACATTGGCTTCCTTTGTAACTCAAGGGATGAATTACAAACCTTGATTGATGACTTAGATATTAAAAGCGGAAATGTAGGCCTAAAATTCATATGCAGAAGACAAAGGTAATGTTCGACAGCATCGGGACGGAATAGCTGTTTACAATAGGTAGCGAAGCCTTGAAAGTGGTAGACGAATATGTCTACTTAAGACAGGTAGTAAACGCAGATCAGGGCCATGAAAGGGAACTAACTACGAGAATAAGACTATGAATGAGCGCATTTCGCAAGTGCTCGCGCGTTATGGCTAGCAAGCTTACCGTTATCGCTCACGAAGTATATATATAACACCTGTATTTTCCCGTTACTCACTTATGGAGCTGAATCGTGGAGGCTAGCGATAAGGGTTCTACTTAAGTTGAGGGCAACGCAGATAGCCATAGAACGAAAAATGGTAGATGTAACATTAAGAGACAGGAAGCGTACGGAGTGGGTCAGGGAATAACTCGAGTTAATGACATTCTTGTAGAAACCAAGAGGAAGAAATGGTCATGGGCAGGGCTTGTAGTGCGAAGAGAGGATAATCGTTGGCCTCTGAGGGTAGCAGACTGTATTTCAAAGGAAGTCAAGCGTAGCCGAGGGAGGCACAAAGTCAGGTGGGCGTATGATGCTAAGAAGTTTGCATGGGTCACGTGAATGGCGGTAGTAGAGCACCGGGTTAATTGGAGGAATGTGAAAAATGCCTTCTCCCTGCAGTGGGCATAGTCCGGCCGATGATGACACGAAACTATGCTTGTTTCATTTTCAAAACCTGTTTAAAATAACACCTCCGGTGAAGGTTGTGGAAACAATTAAACTTGTGCCTTGATTTCACAGAACAGAATGCAGTTACGACGAAACATCCGGCATGTCCTCCTTATTGATCTCCATGCTAAAACGTTTCTGCGTATTTTGCACATTTATGCAGATTCTTAACTGATTATTTGGCCTGTCTGAGAATCGAAACGATGGATATGAGATTTCTGTATTGGCCAGCAGTCCTTTATTAGGTAATAAAGGAGATGGCGAGTTGAAAAGAATACGATGTGGGAAAATATCGATGTGGGAAAAAGCTGATGCGAGTGCTTGCCTAAATATCCTCACCTTTTTCGACTTGGAGGAAATGACGGCGGTGTGTTTGTATTTTTTAAAATTATTTAGGGTTTCTGACGCCGTACTTGGTTTTTGCATTAGAGGCGTTTTGTTTCCTCTTTGAGCGTTGTCTAAGGTTCAATTCTTCCTCGCAACATGCTCAACGCACATACAAGCGCTTCACCGGACTAACCACTCCCGCCGGGCGTGGCAGTGTGCGAAATATCCTCGTTTGGCAACGTGTAATTAAATAGAACTTTATTTGGAGCAAGTCTCCTGTTTGTAGGTTTGAAGCTGAGTCCTTGCGCGCTTAGCCACTCTCTCTGTACATAACTTGCTTCGTGATACCTCTTAAAGTAAACGTAACTCTGTGAACGTAAAAGTATGAATTTACATACGAAAGCTGGCTTCAACAGGCTGTCCGAAGCAAAATAAACCAAAATAAATAAATACTTCGTTTATACTATGCAAATTGATCAGTTTGACGCGGTCGGACGTAGACATTGAGTGCTGGTTCAGGGTACTTTGCCGCTAATGGTTGGTTTTCATGTTGGCGTAAACTGATTTAGGAATGCTGTTATGACCTGTCGGTTTGAATATAGGTGTAACTTATTTAGCAGTGCTGTCATGACCCGGTGGTTAGCATGTTGGCGTAAAATGATCAGCAATGCTTTCACGACCCGGAAATGGAAGTTGAGCCGGCCTCTAGAAGTTTCCTTAAACACGGTCGGTGCGGCGGCGGTGACGGGCCGACGGCTGCATCAGCGACGGTGGCATTGCTTCCGGTGGCTGCGGTTGGAATGACGGACGTTGACGCAGCGGCTTCGACTTATGTAGCTTGTTTACGCATGCGAGGCTCTCATTGCGCCATGCCTTGTTTCTCGAGGCGAACCTCAAGTTCTTCCTCCGTTACGGCATCTATGCATGCACGCTTCCTCTGCTATCTGTGGTCAATTTAGTATCGTAGAACTGTATTTCGTGGAGGTCGTCTGAAGCGGCGATACGGTGACGATATGTCACAGAATTACTCGGTGTGGCGCATGGATTTTGCTCCAAGGCTCTGGCTAAGGAGCCACCTGGTGGATGATGGAGCGGGCAGATGGAGGTCCATGAAAGCGACGACTTTTGCTGCACAGCGCGAGTGTGTGTTGCAGGTTTACCCGAGGAGTGCCTCGGCTGTAAATAGTTTCTATATATACACCCTTTTTGTACATATCTACGTGTGATTCATGAAAAAAAAAAATGCGGCGACAGTATATTGCTTTCATTCCTGGGCCAGGGAAGCTGATCTTCGTTGTGGCGAGCGTTCCAGTCGCGGCCATCTTTTTCACAAATGTTTTTCATGTGTTCGCTATATCCGAGGTCACGTGACATGCATGCTTGTTCGTTATAGGCGCGATGCAAAGTTATATACGGGTGGTCACGTGGTCGATGCATTAATAACGGGAAACTCTAAAATCAACGCACTACAGCTAACGCTCTAAAAATCATCTCTCAACGACAAGGTGCATGGAGTACTATACAGATTGTAGACTTCCTAGGGTAAGGGTGTTGGTCGTTCGGCACGAATCGTGACGTTGATCAACTGCACTGCAGTAGTATTTGAGGTGGAGTCATATAAAAGAGAACGATTTCTATGACTGTCCAGCTTTTCTCTCTAAACCGGCAGATGAAACTCACATCAAGTAATAAAGATAAAATCGACACTCTAAAATGAGTCAGCCCACACCTCACGCGAGAACAAAAACGAAGACACACATCACGAAAACTTAGATTAAAGAAAACTTCGAATGAGAGAAAAGAGCAGAAAAAGTGAAACACTGCACATATCTGATGCTCTGCTGTTTCAAAAAATGAATCCATGGCCGTCAGCGGCGCAGCACCAAGTGTATAGAGAGACAAAAGCGTGCGGGGTGGAATATTACAGACGTGCCTGAAGAGATGAGCCACGCCCCTTGTGCCTAATGTGTCGAGTGAAGGATGGAGTAACCAGTCATACACCCATCCAGGCTCGCGACCAGGCTACGCGTACACTGTCAAAATTAGGGCTTCTGTCGGGTCTGACTGATTTCCAGAACTTACATAAGCACAGCGCCTGTGCACACAAAAAGTTGAAATTGAAACTTCCCCACACTTTTGACGAAATTGCCGCTTTGGACCAACAAGAAGTACAAAAAGAACGATGACATAAGAAGCAGGGTTGATTGTAGAAATCATATATAATAGCCGAGGAAGGCGAAAGGGGGCCGGGAGGAGGACGGGTAATGAGGTTGCATTCATATTATTAAAACAGGTCGTTTCTTTTCAGCTACCAGCTCTCGATCCATGGATTAAATTAACAAAGTGGACTCCGTTGGTGAGATTGGTGTTCCAGAAAGCAAGGAAAGGGATAGCAACAAAATGACAGAATGATTTCATCGTGTTTGAGCGTGCACCTAATACTGGGTCTCGTGTGTCATTGTGCAAGCAGCAGGGAACTCGCGTCTGCTGTGTGTAAGAGGAACTGGGGGGCATAGCTTTTCGCGCGGAATAATAGTTTGGAAGTGAAACCTTGCTTATTTCACTGTGGCCTGCCTTGGAGGACAGGCAGACCCCTGATCACACCCAGCGGCGTCTTCCTGATGACCGATCTTGTTCGCGTAGTGTTGTTTAAACCGCAGTCATAAGTTTCCTGCAAGAGAATGCCTGATTGTGGAAATGCAGGCACGATGGCAGGGGACAAAAACGCGCAGTGCTAGTCCAGCCAATGACTGCCGCAGCAGTCTTAATCTAAATATGGAAATACGCACACAGAGTCCTTCGTTTTTCTTCGGCCGCTGTGGCTCGCAGCTGTACGACTGCACTGTTTTGAGTCCCTGCCTTGGCAGGTGTGGTTCTGTGGAGGCGAAATGCAAACATGCGCCCGTTTACTGTGTCATGTCAGTGAACGCCAAAAAAAAAAAAAGAAAAAAAAAGGAATAGAACAGGCGTACCAAAATTAATCCGCACTCCTCCACCACGGAATGCTCTTGTAGCCCATGCGCAATTCCGGGATCCTAAGCCGCGCATACCACAACACCCCACCATCTTACTTTTTAACCTTTAGCTTTTTTCTTTTTAATTTCTGTTCTTTTTAATGTTTCCTTTTTTTCTCATCTTCTTACCTTCCTTTCGTGTCGCACATGCCTGGACTTTGAGGCAGAACTGCTTCGCGGCCAGGGTGTCTTCTCATTAGGTGTCGCCAGCGTCAAAACACTGCGCCACTAAATCGAGGACGCGGCGACGACTCAAAATGCAATGCAAACAACGAAAATGAGGCCTCTTCGCTTCGTTCATTATACACACGGCGCCGGCCAAATGAGTGCGTAATCACCTCTGCGCAGCCACGTGTGGCGGCGACCAGGTCATGTTCGCCGAAGCCAACCAACATTTTGCCACAGCAGCGGACGCATGGCTCAAGCCCTTAACTACCTCTTCCTCTCTCTGCTTTGGAGCGGGTCGCGGCAACTACCAAGCATGGCAGGATAACAATGGCGAGCTGTACGTGAACCAAGTCAATCGCGAAGTTTACAGACAGAAAAGTAGAGCATTTTGATGATAAAATAAAGGATGTGCAGTTTCTTTCTGGCATCGCTTCTGTTTAGGGAGCCGCAGACGAGAAACATTAGTGAGTAAACTGGGCTGCGGCTGAGTTGAAACATTTGGTGACGGCCCCCTGTGCCTTTATTTTTTATTCCTTCTTTTCTCTTCCTTCCCTTATTTTTTTCTTCTCTCGTGTGCCTCGTATTCACTTCTCCCATATTTCTTTGGTTGCCTCTTCTTGTTTGGTCTCTTCTACTTCTTTACACTGTTATACAACTGGCTTCAGTTGCGTGAAAATCAGTGCAGACTCCCATTGACGCGGCTCTCTGTGCAAGATTGCCGGTGCTAACGCCAATCGTTTAGTGCACCAGTTGCATAAACGCATTCCCATAGGTTTGCAGTAGAAGCTTCCGAGTTTTATCGAGGTGTTCAAGAAGTACTTTTGGTTAGGCCAGTTGGTGCAGCATTTTTCCGTGTCATTCTCTCATGTGAATGTGTTGTTAGCGCTTCGTCCATTTTCGAAAAAAAAAAAAAAATTATCGAGGTGCATTCCTGTTTTTACTTATTATTTTTTACTTCAAGAAACCCCTCATCGTCATGAGGGTACTATATAGGGGCTGGTAAATATTCGCACGTGAAGATACATGGAGGAACGTCTATGAGTAACTGAACAAAAAGCGAAACGGAAAACGCGCAATTTAACTGAATAGTCAGCCAATATCAAAATGATGCGGAACAACAAAATGCAAAATGGACATAATGAAAAAAACGTAATATACAACGAAAAACCAAAACTACATAATAAAAGAACAACGTAATAAACAGAACGAAGAACGAAACTTTGTGTCTACGTCTTCCTTCTATCTTTCATTTCCCTGCTATTCTTAACGCCCGTGTACAACACTGATATTACTCTCCCAATTACGAGGTCATGAATGTAGTGACATTTGAATGTACTTCGTTGTTTTCCACGTCATCGTAGAAGGTGCAGCAGACACAAGAAATCATTACCACTACCATCATCATCACCAAGTAGGCATACTGCACTCAGTGAGGTAACCCGCACTCATTGCTATTTTGCTACAGCGAATTCCGCGTAATTCTATCAAAGCAACAATACACACTTCGGAAGATAGTTACCCTTGCACTACTCTATAGTCTAAGAACAAGATAGATCGAAGCCAAGGACTGCAAT
This sequence comes from Amblyomma maculatum, assembly GCF_055883805.1. NCBI lineage: Eukaryota > Metazoa > Arthropoda > Arachnida > Ixodida > Ixodidae > Amblyomma > Amblyomma maculatum. The sequence goes on along the minus strand of NC_139353.1, from coordinate 6,654,008 downwards.
AACTGCCAGATTATCCTGGACTTGCGGCATACTTCAGTTGTCTAATATCGTGCCCGAAACCCCATAACAATACCGCTGCTGTTTCTTTTATTTGAAACATTACGTGTCATTTTGGGGCTACCTACATGACACAGGTAAGAAAACGCGCAGATCATTGTTATGCAAGAACTACAGACCGTTCAGGCTCTTATTATTGCCATTTGGTTGCCAAATGCTATTCAATATAAACAGGACTGCCTCGTTCGCGCGCAGACACGTTCAACACGTGAACAGCGCGCACCAGTTGTATAGAGCAGGGTGTGCAGCCTTTTTTTTTTTTTTTGTAGCTCTGTGTTTTCGCTTTGTCTACCAGAGATTAGCATCAGGTTGGGGTTGAACTAGGAGCACGAGGGGAGAGAGAAATACACAGCTGACAGGTAGTTGTGAAATGGCGGTGGCTGCAGCTCGGGCTTCAAGCAAACGGGACGAAGTTGCCGTCCTAACCCTTGTCTGACAGTCCGCTTGTCCGTGTCATGGATGACGTGCTGCTCCGGAGGGCGTTGTCACGGAGCGACGACAGAACGTCAAGGCGTCTCTTCGCTGCTGCCCGACGTCAGCGCCCAATGCTGTCAAGCTCCTCCCCCTTCGCTTCGCGCCCGCTCCTGTCCCAACCGGACTCGACATGAAAGACCTTGGCAGGGAAAGAAATCCTAAATGGCTTATTCGTCGCTGTACAAAACGAAAATAGCAAGTATTTTTGTGCGTACGGTGCGACGCTAGGCAGGGTGTTGGTCGACAGCACCTAACCGCGACCTACTTTTGTCACTTGCTGCAGTCGTTAAATGGCTTGCGAGGAGTGCACTTCTAGTAGGTTTCTACTTTTAATTAAATCTGATGCCTAGGATTTTTGCTGTTTCTGCTGAAGTTCGTTCAGCTGCCTCAAGAAGTGTGAAGCGTGAAACGAGTGCGCAGCACCACCGACGGGGAAAGGCGGTGCTGCTGTCTGTTGCTATCTCCAAGTTTCCCGCATTACGCATTGCATAAACCTTATCACTGTGTGTGGGGGCAAAGAAGTCATCGGCGCGTTTACGAGCAGTGAGTGGCCCTAACGAATGCTCTCTGCGTTCAAATTTCAATTTGATTTGCTATAGCCTCCCAGTCCGTGAGTTGTTTCGAATTGTTTCGCAGAGTTTCTCTATGACTCCTCTCACCGGGGGACAGTAAAGGCTGCTGCTTTAGGCTGAAAGCAAGTTGGGTTGCGTCTGTAGCCCTCTTCGCAGTAGCTTCCAAAGTGACCCGCTGTGTATGCCACCTTATCTTTGGAACTGCTCAGCAAAGAATGACGTGGGTGGTCGTAAAATTCAACTTTTATGACGTCAGTGTACTTGTGTATACGGCCGGCTGTAGCGAAACCTCCGTTTATCTTTTTTTTTTTTTATTCTTCTAGGAGCTGCGCTTCTTTTTTTAATAGGCTAAGGGGCCCCTAGTGGCGTTTTCCCGGCGTTGATGTTGTCTCGCAGTCCCACTCGGTTGTACTTGGTGTTATTACTTTCTTGATTTTTATTTCCCACTGCGCAGCCCCGCATTCACGCTGAAGGCGGTCGAAGTAATTGTTTGGCAGATACTAATGGTGACATCACATGATGTATACAATATAGACACCAAAAGTCGATGGGTTGAGTTTGAACCAAGTGTAGAAACGAAGCAAGGTCTTTGCGTAGACAAGGTCAACCTCTTGCGGATGGCAATTAAGACGCCCCCAAGGAACTGAAATGTGCCTGGCAGCTGCCAGTCACTGAAGCCCCCCTCGGGCCGTCTAACGAGAACCTTTTCCTCTGCCATCGGATGAGGATCAAGACGGTTCATGAGAGGCATAACAATTTTTTGGATACTTAATGAGAGGCGTGCGCAAAGTGCATGTCCCTTCGTGTCCTCACACATTCAGTTAGCACAGACAGCGCTGTTTGGGGTAGCCATGAGAAAGATGCGTTTGTTAGTGAAGGTAATGTGAAACTATGAGTACTGGCGTTATGGCAAAGCAGGCAACAATTCGCAATGGTCTCAGGCAGGCGCACCTAAATCTGAGTATGCGTCCATGCATATGGGTGAAATGCCTGAAATGGCATATGTAGAGTTTCAGTACCTCGCAAGAGACGGGGGTGTTAAAACTTCCAAGTAACATCGGCCGCAGCTCAGGAAAATTCTGCCCTGTTGCTTGGCTCCGCATCGGAAAGCGGACGGAACAAACCTGCACTCAATGGCTTAACAATATATATATATATATATATATATATATATATATATATATATATATATATATATATATATATATATATATATATATATATATATATATATATATATATATATATATATATATATTTACGTGGAAGCAGACTCGAGCCTCTTGGAGCAACGAAACGAGAGTTTTGGAGCATTTGAATTATGTTTTAGAGCCTGTTTCTAAGGTCGAGCGCCTCTGATAATTGCCGTTTCTTTTTCTGAAATATAAAATCTCCAATTTGATTCCTTTTTATTCATGTTCAACGCCTTTCCAACTTCGCACTCATCTCTGACAAGACAAACGGCCAAAGAATGTAAAGATATATCTATAACACAGGCTAACCTTAGCAACAACTTGGAACAGACTAGCAGCAAACAGAACGCTTGCTGGTGCACTTCATAACTGAACACCTGGTATGACCTAATGCGTTTACCTATGTTGTCTTTATAGATTCAAATGTCGAGTCTATCACTTCGATGCACTCTAGCAGCGATACCAATTTGTAGTTCAGATTAATGGGCGCATTTCCACTCCCTGTCTTGTGCATATCTATTCATTTAAAATACACCTCAAAGCCCCCAGATAAGGGGTATTACATGATCCTTTTTGATCCAATGTCGGGGCTGATAAATTTCTGAGCAATGGTTGTTTTATCTGCCAATAAGGAGCCTTCAGACCACAATAACATGCCTTGACAAGCTTGGCGCCAGTGTCGCTCTCGTGCTTTTTGCCTATTGTGGCATCACAGATGACTGCAGCGCCACATCGATCGCTTTGTTTGTAAACATGGAGGAGGTCTTCTTAAAACTTTACCTTAAACTATATTAACTATACGGGTTTAAAATGACATGGTTTAACACTTCTTGCTGCCTTTCTCGCCCAGCTCCATTTTCAGATTTTACTGGAGCACTATTCGTTGAAAATTGCTGGGTGACGTCCTAGCTCCATTTTTTTAAAATCTGGCATTCCACTTTACAGACGTGTCCAAAGTCAGCACCACCATGGTCAGCATATGCTTGTGCTTAAAGGCAGGTAGTTCCGCACCTTGAAACCTAGGAAGTCTTTCATGCGCGTGCCATGACATGAGCTCACTCAAAACTGAAGGCCAAGCATCAAGCGCCTTCCTTGGTCGCTAGAGCGGTATTTTAAAACGGCTTCGTTCTTCGATTTATGTACGCGTCTGCGTTCATTGCGGCGTTGGTTTTATGCAAGCGTTTCACATGCTACATCTACGCTACTACTCTACGGCACTCACAGTCGGCACTGTCGCCATCGACGCCGGAGTACTCCGGAAACCCTGTGGTGGTGAGGAGTGCCGACGGGCTTTTCCAGTACAGGGACTGCAGAAGAACAGGTTCCATCCTTCTGTACCGCAGCCAGGCGGAGCCGGCGCAGTCACGAATGCATGACGCTACGGGCACCTCTTCCGTGGAGATCTGAAATTTGGCCTTGCAGGTTTCATTCTGGCAGCCTGCACCTTTCTCTGTGCACTTGATAGCCTCCAGTGTGCGAAGGCGAGATGACACTGGCAGTGGGTAAGACCGGTAAGGTCAAACGGTGTGCTTCTCAAGACGAAAATAACACGCTTACTGATGGCCTCTTCAGGTTTCTATATCGAAGCAGTTAACACATTTCAATCGCCAAAATGCGTTGCAGATGTTTAGACGGCCAGCAAGTCGGCATTTGCAGAGTTAAAAGAAAACGCGCTGGGCAGTTAGTCCCTTATTTTAACGCTACATTTGGATGACAATGACTTCTGATCCCTCTCTCTTCCTCACTTCACTTGTCTTGAGGCCCATGGGTTTCTTGAGCGTAATACAATGCGCGCAGCACGAAGCTTCAAGTGCAATAGATTCCGAATAAGAAGAGTCAGGAATTCTGAATGTCTGGAAGCACATTGACACTGCACAAGTTGTTCCTTTTAGAGGGCTGGAATAGCGAAATGTCCTTGAGGTCAGGAAAACAGAATATGCGTTCGACAAACTGAGGGCTTTTCAGCTGGCGCCGGCTTATAACTTACGGCTAGCAGTGGCCATAAGGTGCACTATAAGTCGAAAAGAGGAACTTGAGAGTTTGGGCTTCGCTGTAGTTCATATGTTATGGCATGTTGATAGGCGTAGGTTGGCAGTCGTTTGTACTTTGAAGCCTAGCAAGTCAATGGAGCGCCAGTCGAAGAGAGTACTTAACAAAGTGCGAGTAGTTGAACATAGCTCTTGGATATAAGGCGGAGGAGACGCCAGGGTAAACGTCGGTACTGTTCTTCTTCTCCGCAGACGCTTCTTCGTTTCGCTCGTCTTCGCACGCGTAAACACACCAGTCATGCAGTCACTGTCAGCACTGCTCTTTTACTGCTTTGTATGCACATATTTGTCGCCCTGAGGTGCCTTTATGAGACATTCTTCATCGACTTCTCCTCCTTATCATCAACTAGGCCTTCACTGCCCTACAGGTGGTGGGCAGTTCTTCGAGACGTCATTTCAAGGTATCCTTCACTTGCAATTACACGGTGAACTGTGGGCCTTCACCACATTTTCTGAGACCGGCTCTTTTTTGGAGGTATTTCAGGGTCCGTCGTATTCGTAGTAGATTAGCCGACCGTCTCGCACTTGTATTTTCAATGTCGCTCCAGAAGCTCCTTCGGAATCACATTTGATTGCACGCACAAACTTCACGATACTAAGACATTCGCCGCAGGTTTCTTCTGACAGTGAAGACAGTGGAAGGAAAATCCCGCACCACAGCAGAGCCGCGCCGTCTCTTCGTCCGGCGGCGGTCGACCGACCGACCGACACAGCAACGCCCCGAGCGTACCCGGAGAACTCGCCGATGGAGGGCGACTCCGCCACCACCACGTCCGACTCGATCCCCACCCACAGCCGAAGGTCTTTGTCGCACCTCGCACCCTCCCGACTAACTCATCAAGCCCAGGGCCCCAGGAACTACGGAAACCCTCCCCTACTGCGTGTGTGGCTTCTTTTCACTTTTACTTGTTCATGCTCCCATTTCTGTTTCTCTCTCTTTCCAACTCACTCTTCACTCTTCTTTACTCTCTCCAACCAGCGTTCCTCCCCCTAAGCAGGCCACAGCAGACAGACACACTGAGATAGATCCATACTTTATTTCCATAACTGATTAATAAAAAGCGTCGTTCCGACGTAAGTGGGCGGGGGTGCGCTGCTGCTTCTGCTGCCTGCGCTGCAGAACCCGTGGCGAACGCCTTTCAAGGTCGCACCTCCTCCCTCCACCACAAACGCTGGACCCTCCTCGCGTTCCGTGCCCCGACTTCCCTTCCGCGCGACCCTGGACCGCGCTTCAACCGCCGCCACTCAGCTGTCGATGGACGACCAAGGAACATACAAAAGAACACAGCTGCGACGAAGGCGTAATGGCCCGTCGACGTAACAGCTTCGGTACGTATAAACACAGAGACGCCGCCCCGTCCTTCGACGGTGCGGTAATAGGAGAGTGCGTGTATGCATGAGAACGGGGTATACTCCGCATCGTACGTGAACTGAAATTATAACCGAGTACGAAAATGTGCTGGACCTCCGGATTTCGGCAGCGACTTGAGTTGTACAGCTTACCGTCTAAAAGAAGAGCACACTATACTACGGGAAGTACAGTCAAGTAGGTCGCCATTGCCCCCCAACAAAATGGTCAAAATCCCTTCATCATTATCGCCAGCCACAGTAGGAGAAATTAGAAAGCCCATACGCATGTGTACCAATGATCCCGAATCATTCCCTTTTTGTCAAATACGTCAGCAAGATCAGCAATACGAGCTTTGTCAAAGTTGACCCTTCAGCAGCGGGCTTATTTCTTTTTTGGCTTTGCCTCACCTAGAAGCCACCCTGAAATATAATTTTTGTGGCCACTGGTTCAACTTTTATTTCGGTATAGTTGCTTTATCGCGGAGCTTTGCAATGTTTACTTTTCCAATCTGTGTAATCTTTTTTTTTTTTTTTATCTTCGGTGCCCTACCTAATCTTATTAGATATATATTTTTTCTTGTTCTCCTGTGCCAGCTACGTTTCATCAGCAACCAAAAATTCGCGGAATTAGGTGCAAGAATGCCCTCATGTGCCCCCTTTCTGATGCACCAGCTTGAAAAACTCCGTGGTCTAGAAAATTAATGCAAATTTCGGCCCTTAATATTCTCTAAAACTTCAAATTCGCCAAACTTTACTCATGCAATTCTCCAATTGCAGAAAAATATGCCTAAAAGAACTTAGCTTCTCGAACACGTACGCGGAGTGAGTCAACTTGTATGGTCTCTAAACGCGACTATACCCTTTTCGAAGAATCATGGCCACGCACCTTGAATTATTCGAGATTGTTCGCGGAGATGTATGCACTAAGCTTAGTGCATCCACGCGAATTACAGGGGCAGATAAAGGGCCGAACTTTTACAGAGTTTTATATGAATAAAAGTTTAACCAACAGGGAGAGTCGATTACTTTTACATTAGCGATTGCCAAGCTGCGCCTGACGCTGTCATTACCACCGAAATTATGTCGTCGCGAGAAGTTTGACGCAGCAGCTCTCTTCTAAATTATTGTATCTCCTTCAGGTCGTGTACCGCTGCCTAAATTAGCGTGCGAAACAATTGACAGAAACCTTATAGACAGCTGTGTAGGAAGTATCCGTTATTGACATGCACACTGTTATTGACTGCAACATACTGTTAACATCTGTCATAGTATTTTTTTATGTTATAGACATTCACACTGGTGGCAGATAAGGGACAAAAAAAGCTAGTTGTGTGCTGCTGTCGCCAGACGTCCCCATCCCTGGTAAATGCACCGATGTTCGACTGCACAATTACATAGTGCACTGGGCGCAAACACATATTCAGACAGACCGCAGGGATAACATAATATATATATATATATATATATATATATATATATATATATATATATATATATATATATATATATATATATATATATATATATATATATATATATATATATATATATATATATATATATATATATATATATATATATATATATATATATATATATATATATATTTGTAAGTGGAGAAGAGTGGCCAATCGCCAAGGCCGAAACAAAGCGACACACCGCTTACCGGACTCTATAGAGCCACACACTGTGAGCAGTACAGTATGTCATAGACGGGAGACATAACATAAGAACATTAATACATTCCAATTAAAGATTTAATTGAAGCCGACATATTCAAGCACATATTAAACACTGTCATCTCACCAGGCAAACCCTAATTATAGCTTCACTCATACTTTCCAACACACTGCCTCATCAGTGTCGCATTCTGGCAACCGATATGAACCCACACACGGAAATGTAATGAGAGTCGAGCCAGTACTGTTTCATGGACTCAGCACAACACTCCGGCGTGAAGTTGTTTTGCGAGCGCCGCGTTAATGAAAGCGGCAATCGCTGTTTTCTGGTCGTCATCCCCGCCGCACTGTTGCGACACTCGGAACGCGGTAGCCTGACGTGACGAGCACAGGACGACCGCCATTTACACTGCGGTCCGAGATAACCGCCTGCACCTTCCACGACGTCTTTCTATCAGGTAAACACATTGGCCAACTCCGCGGTGCCGGGTTTCGAAATGTATATTAATCGCCTGGACTGTTGGGGGAAGGGGAGATGCAGAGGAGGCGCTCGTCAGCCGGCTTATTTTCTAAATGTAATGCGCACAGGCGTCGTACTCAAATATAATAAATAGATATTCACACTTGGAAGCGTTTAAACAGTGAATGCGAGCGACGGAAAACAATTTAGGAATACAACAAAGCGCGTAAACAACAACAAATGCTTGCGCATCAGTAGAGATTCTATGCGAATTGACAAAATTGCGTACCGGCGTTTTCTGACGGTGCGCGTATAGCGGCTGTTTTCGAGAGATCCGTAAGGTGTACTGTTGAATGTAGGCAGCATGTGACATTTTGTGGCAAGAGAGAGTTTCACTTGCACTGTCGAGGGTACGGTGGGATGATGAGGGAGGAGAGAGAGAGAGAAAACTTTATATAATGTAAAAAAGAAAAATAATAACGTAGAGCTCCCGTGGTTGGGTCCTCATTCCAGGACTCCCATGGCCTTTGCTTCCCGGCTGGCCCGTTCAATCAGCCAAAGCTGGTCTTTTGACTCCGAACTGGACAGCGCATCCTCCCACTGCTCCGTCGTGGCGTTGTGAATTATAGACAGTGCATCTATTTTCTGGAAGACCCATGTGATATGATAAATTGTCGGTTTCTGTCCACACCAGGGACACGTGTTCCTGTATACGGTCGGATGTATCTTGCTGTATAAAGACAGGCATGGATAAGAATTTGTTTCTAGCTGCCGCCAAGACACCGACTGCTCTCTAACAACTTGTGGGGCAGAGGATACAGTCTTCTGGTCCCCCGGTAGTGCGCCAAAATGGCTGCGTAAGTACGAGTAACTGCCTCGGTCTCTTCAGCCTCTGACCTCCCTCGGTTTGCGTAACCTCAAGCTATGAGATCGGCCTGGATGTTGCCGGCAATGCCGATGTGCCCCGGAGCCCAAAGTACGAATTGCTTTGTGTCGCTTATCCCGCCAGCCTTCAAGATGGCGGCCGCTTTTTTGAAAATCCTACCGTTGGTGAATCCTCGGCAAGCGACCGCTAGAGCAATAGCGGCCTCCTCGGCGTCAGACACGGTGCAGTTCCGTAGCGAGGCGTTCATTTTCTCCTTTAGCTGGAAATGTACCACCTTCACCAGCGCATCGCTTTCGTTTGGGTACATCGCCGCATCTACATAGACGGTGTTCTTGTTCTGATAGGTCTTGGCTAAGGCTTCCGCTCTAGCCCTACGCCTGCCCTGATCAACGACAGGATTCACGTTCTTGGAAATTGGCGCTGCTACAAACGTAGACCGTATCGCGTAGGGTATGTTTATCGTCTGTTCAATCTCCAGTATATAGTGGTCATGATAGCCCAGTCTTCGGAGGAGAGCTCGTCCTGCCGTAGTGCGTTGTAGCCTCATCTTCAGAGAGAAGCTGCGCTTCCCGGTGCTCTTAGTATGTGTTTGTTAAGCCAAGGGCCATTACATTCGCGTTTGCCGTTCTTATTGGCAACCCCAGCGCTCTCTTGTACGCCTTCCTGGGGATCGCTTCCACTTGCTCTTTCTCCGTCTGGCTCAGGTGTTGATAGGGAAGACTGTACGTAGCTCTGCTTACCACAAATACCCGCACTAACTTGAGCGTGTCTTCCTCTTTCATCCCCTTTCTTCTATAGGTCACTCGCCTAATCATTCAAGTTATCTGGGTCGCAGATCCAGATAGCAATCTAATCGTGTGGTCCGACCTCTGATTGGACTGAATCCATATTCCCAACACTCTCAGCACGTGCACTTCTGGTATGCGAGCCCCGGCTAGCATAACGGTGAGGTCAACATTACTGTCGTATCGGGGCCTATATACTCTGAGAATTTCCGATTTTTCGTGCGAACACGAAAGTCCCATAGCCATTGCGTGGCTGTCGACACAGTCGGCGGCTGCTTGTAGCCTCTCCTCCTTGAGACCTAGCGAGCCCTCCGTCGTCCAAATCCTTATGTCATCGGCGTACACTGCGTGCCGAATGCCGTCTATGGCGTTCAACTTCTCCGCCAAATCAACCATAGCGATGTTGAAGAGAAGGGGCAAGATTACAGATCCTTGAGGCGTACCCTTGTTAGGCATCCTGATCTTGTCCGATCCCTATAGTCGCGGTCCTATCCGTAAGGAAGGCCTTGACGTAACCATGAATCTTTCGCCCGCAATGTAGATTGCTCAGACCCGATAGTATGCCTTCATGACTAACATTGTCGAACGCCCCTTGAGGTCGAGAGCCATGATCACATGCTCTCCATACGTTGGCACGTTGCTAAGAACCTCTTCTTTGAGGAGAAGAAGGACGTCTTGCGTCGATAGCTTAGGCCGTAAACCAAACATTGTGTGTGGAATAAGAATTTTATCTTCCAAATAGTTCTGAAGTCTGATAATAACGATCCTTTCATACAGTTTCTACATGCATGCATAAGGTCAGTGAGATAAGCCGAAGATTCTCCAAACATAGCTTCTTGCCTGGCTTGGGGATGGCGATGATTTTTGCGTGCCGCCACTGCTCCGACACAGTATCCGCCTCCCAGTGGTCATTCAAAAATTTCGTGATGCTCGCAATCTGTTCCACCCCTGGGTTTCTTATAATGGCGTTGCCGATCTTGTCTGCTCCCGCCGCCGTGTTCTTGACAGCCATTCTGGCCACCGCGTATACCTCGTTCTTCGGGATTGGACGGTCGAGTTTCTCGTTTTCAATTTATATATATACTTCTGTGCAGCCGGGGATGCCCACCTACCCCACGTACCGTTTTCGGATCTTGTCTAGAAACTCCTCATCGTCTCCCAGGTACTTGTGGGCGATTCGGTGAAGCGTCTTGCTGGTTTCCGTCTTATACTTGGAGGAGTCTGACTTTGGACTTCATATTACCTTATGTCGAGGGTACGGGTACGACTCGCGATTTGGCAGTCCAGTCATTTTGGCCGCGCTCTATATGTATAGGCAATTTGGTGATAATCTCTCTGTGTGTGTGTGTGTGTGTGTGTGTGTGTGTGTGTGTGTGTGTGTGTGTGTGTGTGTGTGTGTGTGTGTGTGTGTGTGTGTGTGTGTGTGTGTGTGTGTGTGTGTGTGTGTGTGTGTGTGTGTGTGTGTGTGTGTGTGTGTGTGTGTGTGTGTGTGTGTGTGTGTGTGTGTGTGTGTGTGTGTGTGTGTGTGTGTGTGTGTGTGTGTGTGTGTGTGTGTGTGTGTGTGTGTGTGTGTGTGTGTGTGTGTGTGTGTGTGTGTGTGTGTCACAAGCATGAGTGTCGTGTGATCTGAACATGGTTCTTTTATAGACAGAGGCTCGTGTCTACTGATATGGGTACTGCGTGGTCCTGGAAAGTGCAGAACTTTTTAAAATGTTGTGTGTGTGTGTGTGTGTGTGTGTGTGTGTGTGTGTGTGTGTGTGTGTGTGTGTGTGTGTGTGTGTGTGTGTGTGTGTGTGTGTGTGTGTGTGTGTGTGTGTGTGTGTGTGTGTGTGTGTGTGTGTGTGTGTGTGTGTGTGTGTGTGTGTGTGTGTGTGTGTGTGTGTGTGTGTGTGTGTGTGTGTGTGTGTGTGTGTGTGTGTGTGTGTGTGTGTGTGTGTGTGTGGAGACCTAGTTTCTACTGTTACAGTGGAGGGGGAGCTGAATGTAGCCAGGTATACCTATAATTTTGAATTTCGTGGCCACTGGACGTTTTTGAAACATGGGCTTATGACCAAGCCTTATGGACCAGTCTATCGTTCTGTTCTAGGTCTAGATCTACTGCACCTTCGGATATGCCGAGGAGGGACGATTTTCCTTGCAGCCAGTTCCAGATTGTATCACGGCTGTATATGCTGTAAATGTTGTAAACCTTCTCTTTGTATAAAGTTTCAATGTCTTCTGTTAACGCTCTGTAGTCAAGCCTTAGCCATACTGTTACTGATTGGTACTGCTCCAACCAGAACTACTGCTACAACTAGTCATACACTTGATTTATTTTTTATAGACCAGACTTTTTTACCCTCGCACGCAGGCTGCTAGTGCGCTCCTACTCTCGGCACTAGGCGCCATCTGTCGCGCGCTCGCGGCCAGGAGACAGCGGGTCGCGCGGGCGCCTCGCGTTGAATACGTGCTTATGAGTGAGCGTTCTTCAATTCTGTCGTTAACTGGCTCTACCACCTATACATGTAGGTGTGTGGTGTGCATCGCTACGCACATTCGTCCCTGTTCCACGTAGTACAACCGTAATATTAAGTGCACTTTTCCCTCGGTGACGCAATATACTAGGGCAGTCTACCATCACTACCGTCACTACGGCGTATCTCATAGCCGAGGCCACTATTGGACGCTAAACTCCATATACCATATGAAAACTGAGTTGTAATGTTCCAGCTAGCATTTTTTGCTGCTGCTTATTTGGCATGTACAAGAATGTATACGTACAGGATATAAAAAGATGCATTGTACTTGACAGTTTGATAGGCGCGAGTGAGTGAAAAACTTTATTAAGTATATTTAAGGGAGGGATAGACTAATGCGGTGTTATTCATGAGCAAAGCGCAACAAAATTTCTCTGCCATTAGCTTGTCAACTCAGATGAACACGAAGCTGCAATTTGTTGACGTGGCCGGGAACACACCACGCAAACGACAACACAGCCTAATTGCTGAGGTTCGAAAAGGCTGGCAGGAAGGAAAAAGAACGCAATGGAATCGTAACTATATGCGAGTCATGCGCAAGAGTAATGTTTGCAATTGTTTACAAACGTTTCATCGTCAGTAAGGGACCGAAACGGCATTAGCTGCGTGATGAGCACCAACTCAGTTAACACGAACGTCAAACTAATCCCCATAAATAACAAGTCCATTTTAACTCTACGGCAGCGCAAACAAACTCTCTCCAGCACAACCGCGCAGTGAAAACATTTTTTGCGATCATCTCTAGCGCCCAGCTAAACGTGGATGCCGTGCAGGCGCGGCCCGCAGTACCCAAGGAAGCGCCCGCGCGGCGGCGCGCTAGTCGGCAGAAAATGGCCGCACCCGTGAGCGGATAAAAAATCTAGTCTATAAGCCCTGCAATGGAATGTACTGTCGCGCTCAATATGAGCTACAACGCACAAGATGGGGTAGGAGCTCTGTTCTTCGCACACAGTGACTATAACCTTGCTCAGTATTTATTCGTAGTAATGAGCAATCATAATTTCATTACCGCTAACACCTCGCGCACAAGCTTCCGTTTTGATAACGGTAAAATGATTCAAGAGTATGCCGCTCTGAATAATACGTTCAAATTTCCCTATAACTATAAGCGAGTGGGATCAATTACCGAAACATACTCTCGATAGCTACAGTGTTGATGCATTTATTGCAAATTTGAAGAAAATGCGTCGTGATGTCCTTGTACTCCTTAGTCCGATTTCATTTGCTTCAGTTCATGCCCTGATGTGATTTACTTGACGCTTATTGTGTTGTGTAGCTTTTATTGTATATTTTTTTGTGTGCTTACTCCTGCTTGTAGTCATGTAAAGAGTCTACAATATTGTTAATAAATAAATAATAAATACCGTATTTGACGGGGCCCAGCTGGCGCAAGAAACCTCCGCTGCAACGTTTACCTTCCCTGACGGTGCACAAATTTTAAAAGCACTATCAACCGATCATCCCTTAAAGGGTGCAATGAATCTCATATTACCGCATACACAGCTACAGGGACATCTGTCAGATGACCCACAAGAAGTTATTTGGCCCGACCAGGATTTCGGCCCGCGGTCCATTGGTGAGGGAAGAGAGGGCCCGAGGGAATGAGGAAAGGCGCCGTTCGTTACTCGCGCGCTCACCTTGCATTCCAATGGCGTCGAGTGCCGTGACTCCCCGACCCCAGCGGCCTGATCACGTACCCGGCGTAGCCGATTGGGCCGACGCCACCGCCTCGCCCGACCGATCGACACGCTCCGGAGTCGCCGCTCGCACGACCAAGGAGAGAGGAGAGCAGCGCCCTGCGCGGAAACATCGCCACACACTGTTGAGCAGAGGGTCAAGGAACCGCTGACTGACAGACAGCGGGTTGAGACCAGTCAGGCGATGTTGTAATTTTTCCTTGGAGAGTGGCGAGAGATCACCGAGAGGCGAGGGGGGTTTCTTTTCACAATGCATGTCCCCAGTTTTCTTCTCCGGAAAAGCCTGCTTAAAATTAAATGCGCACTGCGATGATTTTCATTAATAATTGTGTTTTCCGCATTACTCATAAGCAACGTATCGATAATTGGAGATATCGAAATGACATACAGACTCTGTGTGACGTCTCGCACACAATACGGGAATCGTAAAGAAATGTAAGAACTACATAAAAACGCAGATAGTAAAATGGGGTTTAAGAAAAGTGCTCCACCGGAAACACTACTTATTTGCACAAACACACGAGAACCACATAGATTATTCGTGTGGAACGTTTTAGCTCGGTGAAATACCTCTCAGATGTGCCTTTCACACAAATATTGTTCGCCGATGCAGCATCACGCCATTTTCTCTTTCCTTTTTCAAATCTGTTCTGGCGTCTTTCTCTACCACTAAGACGCATCGCTCATCCTTCCACAAGCGGAAGACTTCCAAAACGAACGGCTTACAGTCGTATCCTGATCAACCAGCAGCATGCCGGCGTTAACCGTGTAGCCATTTATTCTTCATGGTAAATGAATAAGCCATGATTCAGATCATATCGAACTTGCAACAGCGCATCAAGAAATTCTGCTATATTCATCAGTGGCTATATACTTAAACATTTTGCGGCGCCAGTATTGCACTGATTCGTGGAATTGAAAGTTTTCGTTATCTATCTTGCTCGTTGCAGCTAATTTTAAGCGCGACTGTACTTTACTTAATAGAGCTTAGCATTAAGCACAAAGACAGGACTGAAAGGGGTAACATACTCGTTTGTTTTTTTAAACCGTTGTGCAATTAAATCTGCTGACACAGCCCTGCAATGTGCAAGCTTTGCCCTGTGCACCACTCAGTTCATTCCTACAATGAATAAATTTTGAGGAACCAAGGCTTCAGGCATAGCGCATCAAAGAAAGCTGTCATAGCCGTGACTTAACAAATTGAGCCGTAGGCGTTCTCTCGACCTTCTATGGTAGTTACCCGGCGGCTTGTTGTCATGGCACCAATCTAACATTGCACCTTTGGCCCTCTTGGTCATAACCTTCTTCATTCACAGCACCCGCCCTCTGTGTTCTCCCCGCGGCAGCCACTTTCGGGTTGCGCATTCGTCGGCTGTGAGCGCAACCTCCAAAGCGACAAGGATACTCGTTGCCCGCCACTCTGTTCCCACCAGCTTCTTCCCTCTCCTCTGAAAGAGTGAGAGAGGGCTTCTCTTCTTCCAGCTCTGCAACCCGCCAATCATGACAGGTCGCTTAATGTAATTCTATTCAGTGAATAAAGTGAAGTAAATGTAATTCAAAAGGTAAGTAAAGCCTGAAGCTGACGCTGTAGATTGCATAGCAGAGTTCAGAACAATCACATAACAGTTTTTGCTCCTAAAGTATCGTGCAGGTATTTGCTTCTCTTTACGGCGCGAGTTTCTGTGTTTTAAGGCAACTCCGCAATTTTAGCGTCGTATACCGCCGGCAGGGGACTTTTTTTTTTTTTTTCTTCTCGCGGATAGTGTTGAAAGCGAACTTCCTTGCTTTCTGGGAAGTATCTTCAAGATATTAAGAGCATTCTATCCAAAGCCTCACAACACCCCTCGATGACCTATGCAGTGACACGCTCTGTCTTAACTCTAACGCGCCGGGGATGTGAGTGTGTTCCTCAGGTCGTCACAAAGATCAGCAGCGCCACTGCCAGTGACGTCCCCATTGCCAGTAACTGTCATTGATGATGATGATGTCATTGACTGCCATTGTCAATGATTGCATCTTGCCTTCCAGATTCCGTCCTCTATTCACTGTTATTCTCTCACTTATTTGCGTTTGTTGGTTCTTTTTTGTGTACACTACTCTTTCCGCTAGGGAGACGGATAGCTTTAAGTGTCCAGTTGAGCGGACCATCCGGCGTTGCTTCGCCGACATCTGCCTGTCATGGATAGTTCAGCAATTGCCGAGCGGCAATTTCAAACACCGCACAGCGTTCAAATTAAATATGACGTTATGCCTGGCACGAAAGTTGTTAGAACATTACCTGCAATGCGAATTAAGAGTTGTGTGCCCAATTGATTTAACTGTATACATACATCTTGTATGTCTCACATAGAATGTTGTCTGGTATCTTACGAGGGCATGTTAACCAATATACGTGTAATTAAGCAGGATTACATATCGCTATCACCCCTGGCCTTTAGGCGGATCTTGATTGATTCACTATTTTTTTCCTAGTCTGCGCCTCGAAAGACCCGCTCAGTCATATTGCCTCTCCTTTTTAACTTCCTTCTGCTCGAACATGTTCTGTGATTTCGTGCTTGGCCGCTCTCCTTTGTATAGACATGTTATAATGACTTACTTGAGGGCACACCACGGATCATTCTTTACAAAAACATATTGTTGGTAAGCTTTTTTTTTTTTTTATCGGTACCTCAAACTTTAGAACCGAAATGCATACCCTTTTTACTTCCGTCCACACCATGAACCCAGTGATCACTAATGACGTTCTTTTCGTTTGTTGCTTCAGTTAAATAAGGAAGAGAGGCCATCTGCATCACTGGCAGAAATTACAACCCAGAAAAAGATTTCTGCACCCAAAAGAAGAACGTTCACTTGGGTGAGTTGGTATAGATGCATTATTAAAAAAAAAGAATAAAAAAAAAAAAAACAGCGCATAAAATGTTAGGGACGAGAAGAAAGGTAGACGACGACCTCCTCGTCGTCATCAGCGCTCATACTGTGACTGCCTTTCTTCTAGTCGCTACTCTTTTATGCGCTGTTTTTCCAACAATGGACAAAAGAAGCCCTCTTCGGCGATGTTATCGTAGATGTGAGTTGCCTGATACTGCCAGGGAAATCTCACGCGATGTTATCTCAATCTATTGTGGGCGAATGATGTTGCGAGATAAATGGGTGACCACCGAAGGAGCCGAGACACTATAGTACGAATACGGTCCACACTAAACTTGTTTCATTGTAGTCTAAAACGTAGTTTTGAGATGAACAGAAGACTAAGAAAGTACTGTATCCGGTCCGCTTCATCGTTGCCTAGCCATGCGCCCACTGCAACTAAAAACGGATACTACAGAAAACCTGCTCGTCGGTCCCAGTGTTTTATTCGCACCATGTCGTAAAAAAAGTGAAAAGCATGAAAATAGTTTATCTAAAAAATATGAAGAAAAATTTTTGTCCTGTTCTTAATCTCACCGCTTTGGAGCCTTGCATATAGCAGGTCCATAGCATTCCCTTTAAGTAATCCCAACACACACACACACACACACACACACACACACACACACACACACACACACACACACACACACACACACACACACACACACACACACACACACACACACACACACACACACACACACACACACACACACACACACACACACACACACACACACACACACACACACACACACACACACACACACACACACACACACACACACACACACACACACACACACACACACACACACACACACACACACGTGTGTTCTGTGCACCACAATCATTGCTAATTTCAGTACGAAACATATGAGTACTCGGAATCGGTGACAAAGGCTACCGCATTACTTCTTTCTGTCCTAACCTTCGAGCTCATTACCTCTGACGTATTTCAAGATACTAGGGCTGACGCTAGTGTGAGCGCTTTAACTTCCAGCTGTCGTAAGCGACACACATCCATCGTAATAATTCATGTGTTTCGCTGGTTCACATGCATTGAACACGTCAACGGGAAGACAACAGCGCAAAACTTCGTTGCTGCAAAAGCGCGCCTCGTGGGCAGGTCACTGAACTCTGTTCTGTTTACAGGGAAAATAATGCCAAAATAAAGATACCTTTCTCGGACTGTTCTCGTCTGCTGGGCCGTTATCCCCCAAGGCGCTGCCTCCTGACCACCGACGCTTTCAAAACAAGTCTCCGCGGGTATTCGGAAACATGGGGAACAAGGGGAAACTAACGGCCGCGGCACATGTTCACACCAGAACGCAGCAGGGGAGTCCCGTTTTCCCGTAGTCTGGACAACATCCGGTTTTCCATTCACCTTTGGAGGATCCCAGTCACTGGCAAGGCACCACCGTTTTAAATGACGTACGGGCCGCCAACAACGCTTCACGAATACTGCTACAGCTACGCGCACGTTGCCGCTGTCGAGAGCGCTGCCCCGTGGCGGCAACGCTAGGCCTAGCGAGGTAGTCGCTGTACTGCACCTCTCGGAAAGAGAGTCAGCTGGTCTTCGCCGCTCGCCAAATCTTTTTTTCTCTCTCTCTCTCTCAGCACCCGCGTGCGGTGGCCTACGTCGGCGAGGGACTAACGAAACAAAGGATAAAAAAAATAATAAAACCAGCGATCCCTGGTGAGCCAGTGAAAACAGGCAGCGGCACAGAGGGGGGGAATCCGTGGCGCGAATCGAGGTCAGCCCTCGCTCATTGGCCGGGGTCTGGGAGGCACGTAGTCCAGGGTAGCCATGGCGACCGCGGTCTTGCAACCACTCCTTTCCCGCATGGTCCACACCGTGCTGCCCACGCGTGGTCGGAGCCACCGTCATAACAGAGGGTCCGAGGCACGTGGCGAGTTCCTATCCTGGAGCAGCCGTGCTTCTACTGCCGGACTTGCCGATTGAGATTGAAGCTTCCACTAGAGTTAAAGGCTGATCAGTGGTCTTACTCGCTTTTTGAAGTCGAGACTGCGCTTCGTGTGTCTGTTATTTTTCTGTTTTACGATTAACATTCCGAAACTACGTTCTGACGCATTCTGTTTGGGTTATGCGGCGTCGTTATTACGCGGCATTCTGTGCGGCAAGTGGCCTTCTGAAGTTTTTTTCTTTTCTTATATTAACTAGTGCAATGAGTGGTACAGCGGGGCAAACGACTGTTTATCGAGGGAAACTTGCGCAAATGTCGTTTTGCGTTCATACCGATTTACATGGACTAAACTGCAATAAATGCGCAATGTGTGTTCGATGACTGACGGTCGTTATGTGTGTGTGGTGAGCTTGAGAACAGCAGACTGTATAAGAACGTGGATTGGGTAGCTTTACAATTGTCTTGACCAGGTTCCCAAATATGCGATGATTCAGAGGGAAGCAAGCAAAAGAAGTATGGGAGATAGTTCCCAAATATGCGATGATTCAGAGGAAAGCAAGATGAAGAAAGGGGCGGGGGGGGGGGGGGGGGAGTGAGAACGAAAAAACAAGGCAAAGATTAATCTTAGAAACATAACTTATGTGCAATTTACGCCTTCCCCTCTAACTATAGCTCATCCTCTTTTGCGTCAACGTTCATACGACCATGCTTAGAGAGAGACTGAGCCTCCGTAGCGCACTGCAATGTCAGCTGCATTTCCAGTTGCCGAAGGCGTCCATCAATTACAACAACGTAAAAGAAGTTGGAGACATTACCCTAACATCTAGGACAGACACCGCGTTTACGAAAAGAAACCGCAGGATAACTACACGATCAAGCGATATTAAATTGGGGGTTATAAGGCAAGGTGATGATTGCCAAGGAGAAAGAAGTCCTGAGGGAAATGACTCGAACAAATGACCGTGGCCATAGTTCAGAATTGTGCTTTTGTTTATTCGTAACGAAGTCCGAGGCACGTCGTCTGATTACCTGGGAAAAAAGAAACAAGATGCCTTGCGCGAATTTTCCAAGAAGAAGGTAAGAAAATTGAACGCAGCAGAACTCTTTTGACTTCAGTTTTTTGCTTTCTCACCATGACGGCATTATAGAGCAAATTCGGAGATTCCGTTTCACAAAGCACGAGTAACAGACACCTTAACCGCCTTGTTGCGCCGGATCCTTTCGGAGGTTCCTTCCGGAAGCCGCTAGGCGGTTAGCAATGATCAGGAGTTGTAAATAGACTCCTGGCAAATAGACTCTTTCGAACTTCTTAACCTCACGCGGCCACCTAACTTTCTGCCGCCCTCTTCTACGCTTATCCAGTTTGTTACCCTAATCGACCATCGGTTATCCTCTCTTCGCACTAGATGTCCTGCCTGTAAGGCCGCTGTGAAAAGCGATTCCCTTTTCTCTCCTCTACTCGGGCGCTAGCCGCGCCCCGCGGAGGGCGCAGGAGGCTTGGATTGTTTTGTCCCTTCGCCCCCAGGCGTCGCGAGGAAGCGACGGCAACTAAAATCCCTACGGCAACGGCAGACTCTCCCTTATCGGCCGGTAACAACAGCGGCGCGCTTCTGCGAAACACTTTACGGCAAGCTCGCCCAGCTATCTCCCGCTGTGGCGCCAAACATCGGTGCACGAAGATTAAGCCGTTTGCACTTCCACAAGCGCTCAATAAATGTCCTGCAGAAGGCGACAATAGGCGCGGCCTATGTCGCCTTCTGCAGGACTTGATAGGGCAAGACGCCATGATCTTAGTCTTTTTAATGTTCAGTTTAAGCCCAAACTTCTCACTCTCTTCTTGTACGCGCATCAGAAGTTTCTTGAGTTCCACTTCACCTTCTGCCATTAAAGAGGTATCATCCGCATATCTAAGGTTGTTGATACGTTTCCCAGCAATCTTCACTCCAGCTGAAGACTCGTCCAGACCGGCCTTCCTCATGATGCACTCAGCATATAGGTTAAATAGGCAGCGCGACAGTATGCAGCCTTGTCTCACTCCTTTCTCAATCGGAAACCAATCAGTAAGACCATGCCCAGTTCTGGTTGTGGCCTCTTGCCCTTCATACAGGTTCCTGAGGAGACAGATGAGGTGAATTGGAACTCCCATCTCTTGGAGAGCTTGCCACAATCTGCTGTGATCTACGCAGTCAAACGCTTTCGCATAATCAATAAAGCAGAAGTAGATGGGTTTCTGTAACTCTCTTGCTTTTTCCATGATCCAGCGAAGGTTGGCAATCTGTTCTCTAGTTCCTCTGCCCTTGCGAAACCCAGCTTGCACTTCCGGAAGCTCCCGATCCACATACTGCTGCAGCCTACCTTGGAAGATTTTCAACATCACCTTGCTAGCATGCGAAATAAGCGCGTGGAACAATCTTTGGCACTGCATTTCTTTGGAATGGGGATGTAAACTGACCTCCTCCAATCCTGTGGCCACTGCAGGGTTGGCCAAATTTGCTGACATAATGTATACAGAACGTCAACAGCGTCATGGTTGAGGTTGTGAAGCAACTCAGCTGGAATGCCATCAATTCCGCTAGCTTTGTTTTTAGCAAGGCTGGCTAAGGCCCATTCAACTTCACTCTTCAGGATGCCCGGCTCGAGATCGGTAATCACAACCGTCTTATGTTGCGTTTGCACATCCGTGTCCTTCTTGTACAGCTCTTCTGTGTATTCCTGCCACCTCTTCTTTATCTCTGAGGCTTCCGTGAGGTCCCTGCCTCGTTTGTGCTTTATCACACCCAAATTAGCACAGAAGCTTCCTTTGATATCATTGATATTCTTATAAAGAGCTCTTGTGTTCCTCAATTGGCTGTTGTCCTCAACTGCTTGGCACTGTATGTTCAGGAAAGCATTCTTATCTCTCCTTGCTATTTTCTGAAAATCCGCCTTGAGAACCTTGTATCTTTCTCTTTCCCCCATAACTTTTGCCATCCTCCTTTCCTCAGCTATTTGCAAAACCTCTTCAGATAACCAGTTTGCTTTCTTGCATTTCTTTTGCTTTGGAACTACCTTAGTAGCAACTTCTTGTATTATGTCACGAACATCAGTCCACATCTCTTCAGGCTCTCTGTCTTCTAGTTCTAATTCTTGAAATCGATTCCTCACTTCCACAGCATATTCTGATAGAATTTGATCCAGATCATACCTGAAAGGCCTTCTAGTTTTCTGCGTTTTCCTCAATCGAAGCTCAAATTTGGCAACAAGAAGAAGCTGATGATCGGTGCCACAATCGGCCCCAGGCCTTGTTTTTACTGCTTGTATAGCGCTTTACCTGGGTCCAAGATTATTTCCTCGGTATTATTTCCTTAAACCTCAGTACTTTTTCACAAAATATGTTTTGTTAAGAGTAACCGCAAGCATGCAGTCACTGTTTTTATTCTTTCCCTCTCTCCAAAATCCTCCCTGTTTCTTTTATGCTCAAAACTGCGTCCGTCCTGCGAGTTTTTCGGCTCACGGACGTCCGATACTTTCTCGTAACAGTAAGCGCTGCTGTCGCAGCGAGAACTTTTTTTTTTCTTCAAGTCGTGGAGATTCATTCGCGTAAACCATTTCGTGTAATTTAATTTGAAAGCTTACATCTCCAAGCAGAAGCACTTTTCATCTTGTAAGCGCATCTCAGTGAGGCTTCTCACCCACCCTTTAATGATTTGAATGTCTTCATTTCTTCCAAAGTCGCAAAGCTAGAGGAATAAACTAAACAGCTGACGATATCACCCTGGGTGACTTCAGAGAACACATCAGCGTCGACTGTCGTGTCGACTCCCGGTCGTAGCGTATCAGGATCCGTACACTGTAAAAAAAAATTGTTGAAAAATACATAAATTTTATGGCACCTGTCTTGCCAGAAATTTTCTGTTCTGCCATGTTTTCTGTTTTTTAATTTTTCTGTGATTTTACAATTTTTTCTGTTTAAAACTGATAAAAGGTTTCTGCAAATTGATAAAAATTTTCTGTATACAGCGTTTTTTGTTTTTTACTTGTGTTTTTTCTGGTGCAGTGAAAATAACGGCGCAAATGTATTTTTTTTTACTCGTCTTTCATTTTACGTTTTCTGCCTGTAACAACAATAAAATTGCGTTACGTGCCAATTTCTTCAATGAACACTATTTTAAGGCGAAATCCTTGTCAACTACATCTCTCGAATATCTCCGGCGCTAGCAATACTCGTTGGCACCCATAAGGTTGGCCCCGCAACAGCCGTTGTCTAGCCACCGAAAAGAGGCAAGTGGAAAAATGCGTAGCAGATACCACTGTAGCAGGGAGCCAACCAACAACGGGCCTCAATGTGGCGCCACTAGTTACCTTCTTTCGAACTGAAATTGTTACGCAGCCGTTCGTCGGACAGCGTCCTCGAGGTTGTCATACCAATTCGCTTTCTATTCAAAATTTACCTACTATTCAAGTAAAAATCAGTTTGCGGTAATCGAATTGTTTCCTTTCCAATCAAGGTTTCGGCTGGAAAAAGAAAATTATTGTTTTTTTCGTGAACGTATTTCGGTCAATGAAGTAGAACCGATATTCTCTGCACTGCTAAAGAAATTTGCTTTAAACATACCTGTAATTCTCACACATTTTTTAAAGTGTGCCGCCGCACATTTGCACTTTTTCTTCATAGCTTACGCGCGCCGATCCAACTAGTTCAGGGTAATGGCTAGCACACAACGGCTCATTCCTCTGAAGGAGGCACTGTGCCTAAGAGAACACGAAAATATCGCCCAAAGTGCATGTACAGTGGTCCGGCGTACGGAGCTACCAGCGCGAAACACACCCGGTCGGACGAATCGTTCGGCACTGGTTCACCAGCATGGCCGCTCGCGCAGTGCGAGGGCGGAAGTGACCTCACGTGCAAGGCATGTATAAGTTGATTGGCTGCTTCATTTTCGGGGCGGATCACCTAAGGTGACCGCCCTCGGTTCTTTGTTGAGGTTTGTCGTCAAAAAGCGGTCCTCGGACCAGGTTGAGCAGTCAAGATTGAGGCTCGTGCTTAGCACGTATCTACAGGCCCTAGGCTTTAACCGAAACGCTCTGTAGAAAATAAGGGCTTGTAGAGTGACTTCTCTGTGTGAGAGTCTATTTTCTTTTAAGTTACAGTTGTCTGTGTGACTCTTGCTGCTGTAATTTACAGTTTACCAATGTATACTATTTTTCTTGTGTAAATATGATTCTCCTCCTTTCGATCATTGGATCACCGTCTCCTACTTTCTCAACTTGTCGAACCTGCCGAATTCTTCTCAACCTGCCAAAGACAGCATAAAATTACTCTGCCCATGCTCATTGCTTCTTGATTTCCAGTTGAATGTCAGTAACTTCAGTTATTTATCCGATCCACTCTGCACGCTTCCTATCTCTTAACGTTACCCCTAGCATTTTTCGTTCCATAGCCCTCTGTATTGTGCTCAACTCAAGCAGAACCCTTTTCGTTAACCTCCATGTTTCAGCCCCAAAAGTGAGTACAGGTAAGATGCAACTGCTGTATACTTTCCTCTTGAGCGATTCCGGTAATCTGATAGTCATAATCTGCGAATACTTGCCAAATGCGCTCCAACCCAATCTTATTCTTTTAGTTATTTCCCTTTCATGGTCCGGATCTGCGGTTACTGCCTGTCCTAAGTAGACATATTCGCCCACTACTTTCAATGTTTAGCTGCCTATACGTAAACTGCTGTTCTTTCCCGATATGATTGAGCATTACCTTAGTCTTCTGCATATTGATTTTTTCAAGCCTACTTCTGATTTGCCTGTCTAGGTCATCCATCATTATTTGCAGTTCATCCCCTGAGTTACTTAGAAAATGTCATCAGCGAATCACAGATTACTGAGGTATTCTCCATCTACGCTTATACCTAACTGCTCCCATTCCAAGTCTCTGAATATTTCTTTTAAGCGAGCTGTGAAAAGTACAGGGGAGATCGTGTCTCCTTGCCTAGCAACTTTATTTATAGGAATTTTATAGTTAGGGCACATGGTGAACACATCTTTGTGAGCTTTGTTAGAAGACTTTAGGCTTCCTTGAAAAGAGGCCTTGACGCGGGAACAGCTCACATCAATGAGACCATTTGTTTTCTACTTCGGAGTGATAAATAGCTTATCTCTTAAAATATCTCCTCTCGAACATCGTATGTATCGTCATGCACACTGCTCTGTAGTTTTGAATAAATCGCATTCAGGAAAAGATTAAGCCTAAACGAGCCGAACTGACATTGCGTTTAGGTGTATTTAGGTATAAAGAAAGCCAGCCGCATTCAACTAAATCCATCAAACGCCAGAGAAGCTCAGGGAAATATAAAAAAATTCTTCCGGTTGACTGAATTAATGTAGTGGGAGCGTAAAATGCTGCGAACAGGATAACAATGCAAAGTTAAGACCTGGAAGGAGTGGGAGACCGCACTCTGATCCGATAACCCTGCTCGGCAGAAGATTGCCACCGGTAGGGCCATCAGCATCATGGGCTGCCATTATATGAACGTTTGACTGTCAGTGGGGCCGTGCGGGGGCCAAGAGGCCTAAAGGGCTGAGTACATTGGTTTAATAAAGTTCTTACCAGAACCACCACCATTGCTTGATGATAAATTAGAGGAGAGAATGGGAAAGAGAAATTCTGGGACAACTGTAATTGACTGATCCGACATCGCCTTCATCTCAGGGGTGAATTTCGAGACTGACAAAGAAGGCGACGGTGTGGTTCTCATCTCCAAACCTGGTCGTCAGGTGAGTGCAACTCCTCGTGCTGCGTCGTGTTTTGTTGACATGCACAGAAAGCGATCATTGTCAGAAAGCAAAGCTCTATGCACTTGTTCCGGGACTCTTGTCTATTGCGTCCTCACCCAGGAAGACGACCAAATCAAGAACCTGAAGCGAAGGCTTGTCCACCGATGAGGCCTCCTCTGCGGACGTGTGTCAAATGCCATTGTGAAAAATTAGCTGCAATATGCTGTAGATGGTGCTCTCCCCACGGCGTGTCTCGCTCAGAGCATCCTGCTGCCACTTCCCTGCGTTTGTCTTGAGTGTAGAAAGATTCAGAGATATTTATTATACATTTCTCCCTAAAGAGTTGTTTCTCATCCAGCTTAATTCACCTTTTCTGCTCATAACCTTTAGCTTATCCCTAACAAAGGCCCAGGCGAGGCTGTGGAAGTAGTGTTCGTGCATGCCGTGGCGACAGTGTTTGTGAGTCGAGTGAAAAGGTTGGGGTGCCTGTCACTGGATTGAAGAAAGAGTTCAAGCATGCGGAGGGTAGAGACGAGAGGAATTAGTGTGCCGTTAATGTAGACGGTGACGGGAGAAATCGATAAGGCCGGGACAAGGCTCCTAGGCTGAAAACCCACAAGCTCCGATGTGGTCGAGGAATCACTCACTCCGATATCCCGGGCGTGGTCTCCACTGCAACCATACCTGCCAGGAGAGTGGCCTCCATGTTGCTTAGATAGCTGGTGGTCACGCAGAGGGCGATAACATTGACTTAGAATGCATGCGACAGGGATGGTATAGAGCGTATAGACCATGTGCCAGTGGGAAGAGGGGGATGTTGAAAAGAAGAGGGTACAGAATCCAGAGGTGTTCCCATGTTGGCAAATGAGAAGAAATGGGAAGCAAGTAGGCCGTATTAGATTTCGGCTGTGTCTATGTCTTATGTTCACCACGTGTTACACCCGGTGTCTGACTAAAACAATTTATTTTGACCAAGCAAATAAATTTTACCGCAAATGAACGTCCCCGTCCTTTTCGTTCCCTAATTGTCCTATTTTTGCAGATCAACAGCCCCGCGCACACACAAACAGTCCAGATGCCAGAGTGGCTGCTCGACTGGCAATCGTGCGACGACCTCGTAAACGCAGGTCACGTCTCGCGGGTCGCCCTGTTTTTCGTCCGTCGCTCCGCGGGTCTGTCACTGGACCTCGCACTGTGTGCTGACATTCAAGTATGTATGCACCACTGAGCACCGCGTACAGAGGGCGGTGCTGACGTTATCTCGCCGGCGCACTCGAGTGCTTTTCAGGGGTGGCCGCTTGAAAGTTTTTTATATTTGTTTACATGAATAAACATGCTGCACGTAATAAACGGACTGGGGACAGCAATAAAATATCGAAAATCTGCAGAAAAATGGAATGTACTAAACGATCAGTGAAAGGTCTGAAAAAGAAAAACCGAACACAAATATAGGGCTTTAACTGAAATATGATCAAAATTCATGAAAGTGGTGTGGTATATAATAATCTAACGCCCCAAAGGGACATCGGCTATGTAGCACGTCGTAGTGGAGCGCTCCGGTAATTTCTGCTATTTGAGCTCATTAACGTGCACAGCACACGGCGTCTTTCGCCTCCATAAAAACGGCGCCGATGGGTCAGGATCAAAGCCGCGTCCTTGAGATCAGAAGTTTAGCTTCGAACTGCTGAGGCACCGGGCTGGAGCAAGAGCAGAAAAAGAATGGGAAGGGAAAGAAGAGGACAAGGTGAAAATGAAAGGCAAAATAAATTCGCTGAAAAGCCACACTTTAGGAGTATAAATATCCAGAAAAAAAAAAAAAGCGGAAGTCAGGGAAAGTAAAGGAAAACTTAGGTCGACAATGATTGGTGGAGATAGAAAGTTACCCAAAGAGTTAGAGAATGCTGTAATCCGATTGAATTTAAAATTCTGTGAGAAATAAAAAGGAAGATAAATCCACTGAAAAGTGAGATAAAGGTGCAAGGCGACACAGTGCTCATAAAAAGAGAAAAAAAAGAATGACAGCGTACGAATCCAGGAAAACTTTGTGGGAAAAATAAAGCAAGAAAATCCGCTTAAACGCTACAGAAAAAGCAAAATAAATGTAATTTCAACAGTGAATAACGATGGAACTCATACAAAGTCACGAAAAGGCTAAGTAAAGATGGAAGCCACCAGGAAATCACTGCAACGATGGAATTTTGCAGTGATTACACACACACACACACACACACACACACACACACACACACACACACACACACACACACACACACACACACACACACACACACACACACACACACACACACACACACACACACACACACACACACACACACACACACACACACACACACACACACACACACACACACACACACACACACACACACACACACACACACACACACACACACACACACACACACACACACACACACACACACACACACACACACACACACACACACACACACACACACACACACACACACACACACACACACACACACACACACGCGCGCGCGCGCGCGCGCGCAACAAACAAGAATGTCTCTGTAAAGAAAGTCAATTAAGAAGATAGGCCGAAAAACGCGTGAAGGTTAAACCAAAATACCATATGTGAAACCAATGTTGAAATCTTATGTGACCTCCGAGATACCGCTATCGCGTGGTGCGCCCTACATTGGTCAAACAGAAAGATTCATCGACGAGAGCCTGAGGGAATACACAGTCACTCATGGCCAGCACAGGCAGCAACTTTCCCGTCCGTTGTAGGAAATGCTCTTGCGTGTCAGCCCTCGACGACGATTTCGAAAGACATCGCGGTAACCGTACGCGGGAGATACGTGAAGCCTACCTGACTGAAAAACGTGGAAACACTTGTGTTAGCAGTTCATTCATCATCAAACTATAATAAAACAAGACTTCCCATGTGCAAAAGTAATCATATCTCTTTTAGAACAAAATTTCTTTATTCTTTCTAGATAAAGTGATATCCACTTCTTCCTTTTTACGCAACCCCATGCCCTTTATCCGTCATTCCCTTACATCTTGTCATTTTCATTTCACATGTCACTCTTCGCACAGCCAGCGTCCCTTTTTGAAACCTTTATATAGGTTGCCAAATTTTTAGCTTTATCGATTTTATGCGGCCCTTCACACCGCCCCTGATGTTCACTCAGCTGACAGTTTGCTCGAACCTGCTTAATGTACATGAGTGCTTTTTTTTTTTTTTTCAAATAAATGCCTTTGTAAGTCAGCGCATCTTTTGTTCGTTCCTATATTTTGTCCCGTGTTTGCACTGCTGCCTCTTTTAAGCAGATACAGGTGGCGCTATCACCGGCAGTTGTCGCAGGCAAAATGCGTGCGTCGACATCCATTTTTAAGCCCAACTCTCGGAGGAAAGGCTGCACCGCCAAAGCCAGTCGTTTTCCGTGAGGACGTCAGGAGTTTGAATAGCGTACAGAGAAAAAACAAATTTCTTTCAATGTTTTCACGCATAAATGATCCCCTTGCTGTAGGACAAATTTAGGCCCACCCACAGCCCTTCCACTGTGATTTAAGATGAAAAATACCATAAATTATATCAAAACAATAGAGAATCAATTTTTTTGTGAATGCAGTAACTGATGGAATTGTCGTTCAACGTACCTTGAAGAACGACTTTGCCTTGTTTCAAAAATTGTTCGCCATTGTTTTGCTCATGGCTACGACCTTGCTGGTACTGACCACTAGTCATTGTTAATCTTAAAGTTTATTAGGAATACTATGCAATTGACAACCTATGATTACTATGATTAACTATGTGACTAATGTACGCCGCCGCTCAGAGTGTCCTCTTGGAAAGGTCTATTTGAAATACTTTAAGGAATTTTAGAACGCGCTCGCTGAAACGTTCGGCAGTATGTGTTGCCAACTGAAAAAGGATGGATAGCTGGTCAAGACTGTAATGATTTTTTGTAAATGGCTCAGCAGTGACAGCACGATAACAGACGCAGGACGAAAGGAATATTTCGCAGCGCTCATCTCAGAGGTGGTCTTTTTTTTTTTTTTTTAGTTCTATTTTCGCATCGTACCATACCACTATGTGCTGTTAACGTCGGTGCATGAGTTGATGAAGCAAATATTTCAGGAGAAGATCGAGCCTTAGCAAACAACACCTGCCGCCAATCTGTCTTATCAACATCTGAGCCATAAAGTATGCCAATGCGTGTTCGAAACAGCCCGTGCGCGTTATAGTTGAATGTGTATACCTTATGAATGTATCCCCTATCTGGTTTATGTAAGCAACCTAAGGGCATGCCACACATATAGGCCTCTGTTTGGCGCCTAAATAGCACTGGCATTCCCGTTTTGCAAACCAACAACAACGGCAGTCCTTTACTTGTTTTGTTTTCCCTTGCCACGCGGAAGTGGACGTGAAGAACACAAATCAACTCGTGCCCGTAGGTGGCGATCATTCCAAAGTGCATTCTGTTGTTGCCAGTAACGAACGCAAATTTAATCGGGCGTGGTTGACGGAGTATTAAGGAGTGCGACTCGCAACGCCCCGTATACCAGTGGAGAGGGCGTATGTCTGTAAGGGAAGGAAAGGGGGGGGGGGGGGGGGGAAGGTGCATGGGACTAGTAGTTCTCTTTTCCGGTACCCTCCCTCTCTCTCCCAACAGGCTCATTTTTTTTCTCTCTCTAATGGATAGATGAACGTAGAACCCGTAGATCTTGTTAGGTTCGCGTTTCCCACTTTTTCGAGTGTTTCCATCACGCGAGCACATTAATAACGACGTCGTTAGCCCTAATCATACCCCCCGCCCTCCAGTCCGTCGTTTTCGCGAGTTTGTGGGCGAGGATGATGTGCTGCCAACCGAGCTCTGGAGCAGAATGCAAAGTGGTGGTACGGGAATGATGACGCTGTTTTTTCGAGGAAAAGTTTCCTGCAGAGAGCGTCCACCAGGGGTTGTCAACACGCTGCCATCATCAGGAGCCCCATCGACGCCATTCACCGACTCCTCCCCAAACCGTCTTTCTGGCTTTTTCCGCCCAGAGCATTTCATCGCAAAGTGATTTTCTTCGTATTCGTGGCTTTACGACGACTTTAAATATTGTTCTAACATGGGCCGAAACTTACTTTGTTTGAGTTGTAAACAGGGAATTTATCTCCTTGCAGTGAGATCCGGACTTACGTCAGAAACAGTTGACTCCGTCTACCTAACCTACGCAGGCGGAAAGCTCATGCTTGCGCCACGCCTGCCGTAAAAATCGAAGTTTAGGCCAAACAGTGATTCTCGTTTCTTTTTTTATTTTTAGAACTGGTATGCGGTTCTGTGCGGCTTCATGTGGTCGACCTATACTTCGGTCCGCCCAATATTCCGCCTTTTTGTCTAGGTGGCCCGCTTCCCTAAGGAATAAAGGTGGCGCCAGTGTACGCTCGCTTTTGGATTCGCATTCACTCATCGAAGAAGGCAACGATAGCTCTTGTGGCAATTAATGAAAAGAAAAAAATTCGCTGCTTTCGTTTTTTCATGCTCAGCATTCGTCAGCGAGCGAGCGCTCTTCTAAGGCTGGTAAAGAAAATCCGCAAGGACCACGTTGTAAAGAGTGAATTGCACCTATAGTGCAAACGGCTACGCGTTATCACACACCTGCGGAGTGCCATATTTCCTATTTAACCGGCTCACGAATCATTGCAGACCGGCGCACGAGGAGAGGAACCTTGAAGTGAGGATTCGTGTCGTCTGCCCTTTTTCTTCTTCACCCCCCCCCCCCCCCCCCCCCCCGTTTGCGAGAGTTTCCGCGAATTTGCGCTTGCAAGCTACGCTCTCCGCCAACAGGAATACAGAACTGGGAAAACCCATCTGGCCTACACTCACTTTACGAAGTTCACACCGTCACCTAATTTACACTTCCAGTACTTCGCCACCAGTTTTTCTTTCCGTATCTCGGGAAGCCACAGCGGTAAGCGGAAAAAATAAACTTCTATACCCGAATTCTCTTCTATGCCCTGAGACGCTGCATGGTATACTTGAGAAAGTTCGATTGATCGAATGGCTGAATACATAGATAAAGTCGCACTGAAGCCGATGACCGAAAGGAAGAAACTTATTTAGCAATGTTCAGTACGCAGCTGAACACATATGTTGTACACTTAAAAAATACAAGGTGTAACAAAAATCAATAGCGCAAACATAGCGACCGCAAGAAAAGACTAGCACAGGATTGTTTTGGTCTTTTCTTGGGAAGGGCATGTCTGCACTATTTCGTTTTCGTTACAACACCCACCATCTATCCTAACAAGAAGTTCTAAAGGTACATTACCTTGCTCCATATTTTTATTTTTTTTTTACCAGCGGCCTTAGTAGGGAAAGCTTACTCACCCTATTCAAGTCAGGTTCTAATAATAATAATAATAATAATAATAATAATAATAATAATAATAATAATAATAATAATAATAATAATAATAATAATAATAACAATAATTGGTTCACAGGAAGGGAAAGGCGCAGTATCTGTCACATTTAATTCTGCGGACACCTGAACTGCGCCGTAGGAGAAGGGAGGAAGGTGGGAGTGAAAGTGAATAGAGCGAAAGAGGAGCCATAGTGGAGGGCTACGGAGTAATTTCGACCACCTGGGGATCTTTAACGTGCGCTGGCATCGCACAGCACACGGACGCCTCTTCGTTTCGCCTCCATCGAAACAAAGAGATAAATTAAATTTTGTCACTCGCTTCACTAACAGCAATGCGCGGACCAATCACCTAGATAAAATATTTCTTATGAAGGGGGCTTCCAAGCAACCTTGCTACTGAAATCATTCCTGATTTCGACGTTTTATTTTGGTCGAGTTCCAACATTATATACATCCTGCTTTTTACATGAGGAGCAGTTATGCTGCTTTAGAGATTCGTTTCCAAAATGGCGGAACATATCGCAGAAATTAAGGACACCGTTTCACGAGTAACAAGCAATTTTTTTTTTTTACTGCAGTCACTCCCTTTCGAGGCAACAATTTACAAGAAGCATGCAACGATTGTGCAATAGCTGTTTCGTTTTTGTGTTCCTAGAATTAAAAAAAAAAAGCGATCATATTGCCCATTGTGACTATGTAACGCTTGTTTGGCAACAGAAGTCGCATATATTGCTGACGAAATTAGGTTTAAACACTGCATATTTCTTCCCCTGTCCCGTTCAAACTCGTTGCATCAGTCACAGGGAGGGCTCCATGATCAACGTTAAGAATTGAAATGTGCGTGGCTCATAGCCTTAAGAGATGCATACTCACAAAAAAAGAAGTTATTGACGCTATCATGCAGTTTGCTAGTGAGATAGAATTTATTTTGGCCTTTCGTGTCTTATACAACCGGTGTTTTCGGTCAGAGCAGCATCGACAAAGGCCAATTTCAGCTAGTCTTCAGCGACCTTGTATTATTTTTAAGCGTATGAAAAGCAGATGCCGCTTTTCTGTGCCGACGCATTTCGTTTGTTTTTAAACCAAGACAGCTGGAGCATGCTACTCCTGTGAAATCATGCGCGGGCTGATTGTCTATCCATGGAACGCAGGCAAAATACACAGTGCACTAATATGGCAACGTCCAACTTTTTTTGAGCCCGTTATTATAAGCATTACACCATGATGAGTGTTATTAGAGTAAAGCCGAAGCTCACTACACAATATTCTAGGAGCGATTTCATCACCAGTGAGGTTTGAAGCAGCATCTGTATATTCTGTTCAGACGGAGTGCATTGACTTTTGAAATAAGAGTCCGGTACTGTACGTATTTTTGAGAAGAACATTCTGTCAAAGATAGTCTATGTTTGCCACGTTCCAGCAGGTGGTTGTGATGGTACCATGACAGGGTCTCACTGGATTAACTCTACATCCTCTCACCTTTTCGCCGGGGGTACCACAACGTAGCCAGGCCATGAAAAGAAAACAAGGCTGAAATCAAAAGTTCCTTAAATTCCGTCCTCAATGCTACTGAGCAGGGGGCCAAGAAAGTTACTCGCATGAGGACGATGCAAGGCTGCCACATTTAGTTAGGAAGCCAGCATGTTCGACAAAGCAAATGCAGTCGAGATACGCTAAAAGACGATCGAGGCAGATGTTCAGCCCAGCGCTGGACGTCGTCTTTTATTGCTGTTGTACGTGCTTTAGTGTCATCTCTTCTTCATGCGTGAGAGAGCGGTGGCGTTGTGGTCATGACTGTGTTTGAAAAGCACGTGCCGGTCGTGAAATGTTTAGGTCTTCAATTCCGCATTATAGCGGTTTTAGAGAGTCCTGCACCGTGCACAAGGTGTACAAGTTTTTTTCCAAGCTTCCTTTTCAACATACTCACTTTTTAATGATCTCAACGATACAATCGAATGCATTGCCGTAAGCAACCGTTGAGCGGTCACCTGGTCGCTCGCAGTGTCTGCCAGTTGCTCTCTCAACACAGGTACTCTTTCCACACGTCCCACATCTCCGTCCCACTCATGCGCCTATCGTACATGTCACGAAGGCGCATTTCCTGTTCCGGTTTGAAGATGCTTCTCCAGTCCCCCACCTTGCCTTTTCGAAAAAAGTTGCT
Organism: Amblyomma maculatum; assembly: GCF_055883805.1. Taxonomy (NCBI): domain Eukaryota; kingdom Metazoa; phylum Arthropoda; class Arachnida; order Ixodida; family Ixodidae; genus Amblyomma; species Amblyomma maculatum. Next base: position 6,620,134 of record NC_139353.1, on the reverse strand, counting down.
CAGGGACACCGGAGACTCACCGGAGTCGTCGCCGTCAGCGGGGCTATCACACTTCACTTCACTGTAAGCATTTCTGCATCCCCCATCGTTCGATGTGTTATCTGCACCACCACTTCCCCGTCTCCCGGGTGCATCTTCGGAACTTTCTGCTGCACTCGATTTACTACCATGCATTGTGTGATGAACGTCACCAACGATTGAGACGCTAGACTTTAGGTTGCTGAAGGAGATGTGTTGCAGTACTTGGTCTAGAAGTCTTCTGTCCGCCCGCAACATCCCCCAGACGCTCTGATCCACGAATTTGGCCAATGCGAGTACTGTGCGCTCCGGGTCGCGCTTGAAGTCCTCGTAATAAAAGAAGAAAACGTTGAGATCATTGCGATGGGCATACCAGGAGAGAACGTGCTCGAAATAATGGCCGAAAGGTACGTGGCCATCCATGAAGTCTTCGAAAAACTCATCGAATGTCGTGTCTGCTCGCATCGCGAGATTGATGCGATCTCCCATGCAGTGGTGGTAGAAGGAGACCGCGCTGTCGAATGGGTTCCGAACGATGACCACGTACTTGGCGTCTGGGTGGTACGGCGAGGCAGTGAATGTCAGGTGATGCTTGATAATCCGCGGCTCCGCCAGGTCCTCGACAACTTTGCGGCCGACCTGCGAGGGCATAGGTAGTAAGAACGGGCTGCTGCTTTAGCCGCGTATGAGGAACTCAAAGATCAAACCGTGAGACTGGTCTGCCTACTAGGTCATGCATGGTCATACAATAGTTCGTAACTGCTCGTTCAAAAACAATGGTGCTGTCGGAAGCTAATAATTCAGTAAATAGGCTCTTTCGACCATCTTATGTTGTCCAGTGCTTACTGGCCAGCCTACACGTCCCTAATGATTTCTGTGAGCAGTAAAAGGAGTAAGTATATACATCTTTGGTTTCTGGGAAATACGGCCTTCAATCGTAGGCTGCGCTTCAAGTACAGCAAAACTGTCCACTGTAGGTTGTCCGCCTGCTATCATTAAGCATTCAACTTGAGAACAGTGCGAGATCGACCGACTGTGCACTATCCGCAAAAGTTTTGTGCAGTCTATGACGTTAATGCACGTATCGGCATCTCACCAGTTCCAGGAAAGGCGCACACTTAGTCATTATGTCGGCGAACGAGGGCACTTCGTTGTCGGCTCCTCGGCCGTGTTTTAGATTTAGCAGGCACCACAGCGTGTACTGCGTCCACGTGGCTCCGGTCTTGGGATACGTGGCCAGAAAGATGTCTCCGGGACGAGCCTCGTACTTCAGTGCATCCCTGACGACGTCCCGTCGGAACGACTTCGGAGGCACCAGGACACCGTCGACGAGGTCCAGGAGCAAGGTACGCTTTATCGGCTGGCCTTCGGGACCCTTCGACATCCTGAAGTCTAAGAAAAGACCCGAAGGTTCATCCGTTAGACTTCCTAGGTGTAACTGCACAACCCTCTTGTTTTTACCTCAATTACCTGTAGTTATTTTATACGGGCTTCCAGCTGTTGCCAGAACAACTCAAAAGTTATTTTTTATATTTTATAATCCTTGGATACGAATTTTCCACCATTTTAACTTCTTTCTAGTTGCATCTAACTTTTTCAGCAATTCTGCCAGCTTACTAATTGAACTTTTGGGCTTGTTCTCACTCTTCAAAAAGTGGTTATGCGACATCTTAGATACGCGTTTCCAGCTTTTCGGCTCACATCTGCAGCAACTTTTGGGAACAAGGCCACCTACTTACAATGTGGCTCAGACTCTGTTTCCTGCAAAGCTTCGCACCGCCTTGCTTAAAAATCTGGCGCCCACATTCAGACTGCAAACTATTACTGTACTCTGCGGCGACAAGCGGCTCGAAACAGCTTACTATGAGCTATAGATGGCATGCCGCAGGGGCGTTCTTATATAGCTTCATCGCAGTTACCTATGCGCCTCTCGTCCATTCTGACTGGAAACATTAATTTGAAGAATTCGCTGCTTTTTGAAGGTTATTCTGATGTGATTGCCATAGTTCGTTGAAGGTTCCTACGGCTATGAATAGAGTGCGTAGCGCGGAACGGCGATAAGGTATGCAGTTCTCATACAACTCCGCGAGCAGCTCGTCAACTCGGCACTAAGATCAGAGTCTTTACATTTGCCCGTTTGCTCGAGGTTTCCCTTTTCACGTCTGACCAGCGATGCGCTTGGGCTGCTTGCTTACGTCAGAGACAACGAAGCGTTCCAAACGAGCTTTCTTTTACATACTGAAACATGAGCGCAAACAAGTTCTTTGAGGCCAAAGTGAGGTTTTGATTGGCACATGGCAAGAAGGTGAAAATTGACAACGTTCATGAAAAAAAAAAAAGAGGGACACACAAATTCTGCCTCTAAGTTATACGACACCGTTTAATGCATTCCGCCTGCGGCTTTTGCGAACACCCGTTCGCTTACACGCACTTTGTTACTTTACTAACCCCTTAATCTGATCCTCTATTACCTAATAAATACTCAGTGTCATGCTGTAATAATCTGTCATGTTACATACCACACTTCAGATGTGCAAATCTTCGTTTTTAACCCAGCAGAAACTAACCTTCGCTGTCGAGGATTTGCTCACCTGACTCGGGAAGCAAATGTACCAGGTTCCATTCACATCTCCTCAACTTTTTACATTTACGTTACATTTTACATCTCCTAATTTCGTCTGAGCCATGTTTAGGCTCTCTGATCGCAACATATTTTGTGTTTTAGAAAGTGTTCAATTCCGCTGTTTCACGTGTGGCTTCACGACCTTTTCGACCAATCCGGACTTTCTCGACACGCCGCCGGGCTTGAAAGGGGGCCTTAACATTTGTGGCGTTAAAAATGGCGATCTTCAGCTATAAAAAGGCTAACAACGGCAGATGCTCGGTATACTGTTACCGGGAACTGTAACTGCAGCGAAAGAGCCGATGATCGTGATGATATTGGACGGTTGCAATTAGGAAGTCTGCGGAAATAAGGTGGCTTTGGAGGGCCCACAGGACCGGCCTAATTGAATAGACAAGGAAGAGCCATTACTCCCGCCGAGGACGTAGTCAGGGTAGTAACGATTAGATAATCGCATATGGATTGCAGATGGCGGCAACTTTCAGCCAAATTGGCTACATTCTAGATCGCTTGCTTAAAAAAAATGAGGTTAGATTTCCTTGTTACTATCTAGCTGCATATTTTTCTTCCGGACATTATATGATTATTTTTAATCCCTACCGCACCTTGCACTCACTATCCGGCCCTCACAAAATGCATTTCACGTGAACACCCAATTTCTCCTCAAGGCTACTTGAATAACCTTCGACTTAAGCCGCAGAATCTGCACGTATTCACAATTCGCCATCTGAAACACGTTTACCAAATATGATGAACGCGGATCTGCCTTTGTTAATTATGGACATAAGGCTTGATCTGAGTTTTTAAAAAAATCACCAATATTCGATATATCTAGTGAGTTTCTGCAAAAATGAACGTAATTTACACTCTTGGCGTCCGTATGATTCTAAGCAAGTGAAAAAATCTAGAAAAGGCATTCTTCATGCGTTCGTAAGCATATACTGGGTGTTTATGTGAACGCTTTAAACTATCGCCAAGAATGAGTGGTTCGGAATAGCAATTCGTTTCAGGAGCAGACTTCCAACCGCGACAGACCTGTTATTACAAATGTCATTCTATATTAGGTTCTGAAATTCAGTAGTAAACTTTTCAATTAGCGCAGTTTGGTGATCAGTGTGAATACGGAATCCGCAATGAAGAGCTGGCTGAGCACCCCAACAAAACTCGAATCGCAGGTACTCTGTTGTATTCATCCTCTTCAGGTCGTTTATGCCGTCCGTGCATGTTTTACAAGCCTTCAACCCTACCATCTTTCATGCACTCTTCGAATAATAATTTATAAGAGCTACAACGTCGCCTCGAAGCACACGTCCTAGGTGTCTCCACGTCACCTGGAGCCGAATCCGCGCACGCATAGAAAAAGGTCGCCGCGACGGTCGGCGCACCTTCTGAGCTATCAAGCCACGCGCCGTCGTATATACGCAGTGAAAGCGGGGGGAGAACATTCTTTGGTGTCTCTCTCTCTTTACATTTCCTTATCGTTGAACGACCGCCTCTCGGCACCGTGTAGAACGATATTTCGCACCACACAGCATACGTCGTCTAGCGCGTCGCTGATGCCGGGATTTTAGTCACGAATGCAGGCGCTGTAACCGAGGTTTAGTATGCGTATGTTCCTTTCTCTACTAGTGTACGGGCGCTTCCGACTGCGGCCAGTGTGACGAGAGGGGAGCACCGCAGCTGCAATACGACGCCCGCTGACCTCTGTGGATCGAGTGGCTCGCCGGCTTAGCAGAGCAGGCGTGCGTCGTCCGGAGTTTTCCCAGCACACCGAAGGCTAACAGAGCTGTGGATGGGTTTGTGGTGCCTGTTACTTTGATGTCCAGGCAACGAATGATTCCTCTAGCACAGCTTATTTCTTTGCCAATAGATTGTGCCGCAGTCTGGAAAGTAGGCATTATTTAGGGCATTTACTGTGCTTATATTTTAAATGTCCGACTGTGCGGTCTGTCGCTACCAGTGCGACCAAACTGTTCCGCGTGGCGCTTAGTCGCCGTCGAAACTCCGTAATCGAGCGACCATCATGGTGAACGAAGGCGGGGCGGTCATGGTGAATTATGAATTGGACCCAGTTGTGGTGGATGGCTTGTGTTTCCTGCCTTTGAGCGACGTGCGGCTTGCACGAGAGGCCCTGAGCTACGAACCCAGAGCGGGTGATGTCGTCCTGGCCACCTTCCCGAAGAGTGGTACCACATGGTGTCAATACCTCATTTGGGGCATTCACAACCTGCAAGCGGTCCAAGACGGCGCTATACCAGCGGTGCAAGACATGCTGAAGGAGCATTTTCCCTACATAGACCTGGTGAGCTACTCCTGGAAACCGCATGCGTGTAGTTTTCAGTTCCTCTTATTATAGAATGATGCAGGAATATTCTTGGAAATGCAGAGTGGTTTGGATTGGTCCATGGGTTAGCGTCCGAAAGTGAATCAGGCTATAAGGGACGCCACAGTGGAAAGCTCAGGATAATTTCTGCCACCTGGGTTCTTTAAAGCGCAGATACGGCATAGTGGAAGGCTCAGGATAATCAAACAAATATCATTTTCAACGAAACGAAAATGCACTACAGGCAAGTGCACTGTAATAGTGAATACATTAGTTTTTTTTTTTTTTTTTTTTTTTTTTTTAGTGGTGATTGAGGTCGGTTAAAATCGATCTTGGAGCCAGCAATAATTTAGGTGCATTTTATTGGTTGTATGCATATTAAGAACCTGTCATGCCTAAACCTAGCGTCGAAGTACGCGATTTCTTTTTCTTTCTTAACTAGAACGAGAATATTTTATTTTTCTTATTGAAGGCTGCACTTCAGGTTCGTTTTAGACAACTATGGATGGAAGTGACTAGACAGAGCTAAGGTACAGGACAAAAGAGAACATATACGCTGGCTAGCAAACATGTGGTTTATCGCAACAGGGAGGTCAGCAATATAAAGGGAATATGGCGAGCAGTTACAAAGACTAAACATATGTTGGAAATGCCAACAATCTGTCATGAATCGGTGTCACTGATCAAGAAAAGCAAGCTCTTGTGGGATCAGAGCCACCGACGGTTAAATGATGCACGCGTCGTATTTCTGAGAAGACTGCTCTTCCTGTTCCCTTCATGTTGCTGCCATGTGTTAAATCAAGTTTTTCTTGGTTGTTGGTGTGTGTTCTACTCTTCCGTCCCATCTGCGCTGTTCAATTATTTCCGGCAACATGTACCAATCAGCACGACACGGACGTTTTCTTAGACATATGTCATTGCTGAAATCAGCAACATATTTTTTGTAAAGGCTGTTTAAGGACTTATTACTGCAATATAATGTACCACAGCTAATAAAACATCGAGTAAAAACTTGACATTTTCGCCCATTGTGCGCGAAGAAGGGGGACAGTCGTGGTACGGATCGCCCAATGTTAGCCTAATGTTGCTGGAGAAATGGGGTAGATTGTTTCAATGCAACTTCAAGACGCAATCTTGTTCTTAGCGTTGCCGTTGTGGAAAGAACATGTAACTGTTTTGCTTACAACACTTGTGGAATTATCTACCGGGTCCCCCTTCTTCGGCCCACTGGAGCCTGGGCAGATCGGCTTGGGTCAACGAGTGAAAAAAAAAAAAAATGCCGCATAGAGAAGCATTGTCACTGGAACAACGAACGCGAAATGCAAATAAACGTCCGTGCGCTACGCCATGTCGGTGCATCTCGAAGAGCCCAACGAAGTCGAAATAATTTGGAACCATCTACTTTAATGCACCTTTCATTGAGTGCAGCATCAGGTAGTTAGCCACATACGCCGCGATATTTATAGCCTTGCAAGTGTAATTTAATTGAAATTTCATTATAGCAGTGCAAGCTTTCTGCGTTTTGTACTGTAATGCTGTTACATCTCGTGTCGCCGTGGCAGTCAGCGGAAATATGAAGCGATAGCATTTATTTCCTATCATTTCATTTATTTTAGTCCAGTTTTTCGCGCAATACAATAAAAAAAGAAAGAAACTGGGGGCGGTGAGAAGAAAAGCTGTGTTCCACCATTGCTTGATAAACCTCACCGCCCCTGAATTTTGGCAGCAGCATAAGATGCACGAAAAAAATATGCATAAACATTAATTGAGGCTCTAGCATTCAAGAGTAGAAATTAAAACATCACTCAGTGCAAAATAACTGGACGTGACAGAATATAAAGACAAATGTATCATATATCATTGATATCAGTTTTTACGCTAGATAAAGGAAAAAAAAGTAGAAAAAAGGGAGAGTACATCTTTATACTACGATGAACAGCTACTACTACTACTACTACTACTACTACTACTACTACTACTACTACTACTACTACTACTACTACTACTACTACTACTACTACTACCACTACTACTACTGCTGCTGCTGCTGCTGCTACTACTACTACTACTACTACTACTACTACTACTACTACTACTACTACTACTACTACTACTACTACTACTACTACTACTACTACTACTGCTGCTGCTGCTACTGCTACTGCAACTGCTACTGCTGCTACTACTACTATTGCTACTACTACTATTGCTACTACAAAAACAGCGCGACACCTAGCAAATAGCGCTTATTTCAGATGTCGCTGGAGACGCACAGTTGCTTTTGCGGACCTGCCTTTTGTTATCCCCCCCCCCCCCCCCCCCCCAAGTAGAGAATACTCTAAAAAAAAAAAATTGAAAGAGTACAAACAAACCCTACTTTAGATCCCTCTTTGTGCTGCTAGGCCCTCCACGTAGATATGCTAGCTCCCCTGTCCAAAACACAGTGCATAATTAAGAAAGCAGACTTGCGAAAGTTTTCTTCCCTTTCTAGTAAGCTCTCTTACCGGCGATATATTCTGAAGAATATACAATACCGGTCTACTCCCCCCCACCACTTTCTACAGGTGAAGATCTATGTAGAATGTTTGAGCAACAAGAGTGGCTAAAGGTGAGCAGTGAAAGCTTTGAATATATTAGACTCCACCACCCTCAGTCTAGCTTTGTGGTGCAGCTGGGAACCTCGTCCACCGTCGCCGTGCGGCCCCCTCCTCGCTTCATCAAGACGCACCTGCCGGCCGATATCCTGCACCGGCCCGGAAGTGCCGCCAAGTTCGTGGTGTGTCTGCGCAACCCGTTCGACGTGGCCGTCTCCTTCTTCCACATGCGCTACGGCAGGCGCCACCTCACGGGCCTGCCACCGGACTACGGCTTCGACCACTTCCTGGAAGAGTTCCTCAGCGGAGGACTGGTGGGAGGGCATCCCTTCCAGCAAGCCCGCTCCTGGTACCAGCGGAGCAAGGAACACGACAACGTGCTCCTCGTCTATTACGAGGCTCTCAAGACGCTGCCCAGGGAGGTGAGGCGCTTCATCGATGGTAATACTTTTAATGCGATAGAACAAGCGAAAGGAGAACATTGCACGGCGTCGGCGTCCGACGTAGGCGTGTGTGTGAAACAACCTTTCTGCCGCGGTAAGTGACGTTAAAGAGGATTTTACTCGTGCCACCTGCCTCTACCGACTGGGACAGGTTGCGTATTGAGGGTTTCACTCTCTCACCTGCCTGGCACCGAAGGTGGAAGGCTGAGAGAGGGATATTCCTCTATTTCACTCGGTAACTGCGCGGCTACGCCCGCGAAACACAAATCAGCACGCATACATTTCTGCAATGGGGTATTCTATAGGCATAGCACGGATGTGATCATTATTTTTTCATAGTTTCTCTGATCTGTAGGAGTGCGCAGATGGCACACCTGTTATGAAGTCGCATACATACCCAGAGCACAATGATTCGAAACTCACGCAATCCCTGTAGGCGAGGACTTATATAGCCCTTCTGCCACGTTTTCGGTGGCCTTGAGAATGCTGTGCTGGACACTGTGAAGAATGGCGTTAATTCAAATTCTTCATGCAGAAGCAGTAGTGTAACAAGGAGACGAAAAGAGTAAAATGGCAAGACAGCCCACATAATTTTGTAGCTCTTTAAGCTTTTGAGAGACAGGTAGCACTTCTCTATTATCCTATGTATGTATGTATGTATGTATGTATGTATGTATGTATGTATGTATGTATGTATGTATGTATGTATGTATGTATGTATGTATGTATGTATGTATGTATGTATGTATGTATGTATGTATGTATGTATGGTTTGTGGGGTTTAACGTCCCAAAGCAACTCAGGCTATGAGAGACGCCGTAGTGGAGGACTCCGGAAATTTCGACCACCTGGGGTTCTTTAACGTGCACTGACATCGCACAGCACACGGGCGCCTTGCTTTTCGCATCCATCGAAGAGCTGCCGCCGAGGCCGGGATTCGATCAAGCGTCCTTGGGAACAGTAGTCGAGCGCCGTAACCACTGCGCCACCCCGGCGGGGCATGCATGCATGCATGCATGTATGTATGTATGTATGTATGTATGTATGTATGTATGTATGTATGTATGTATGTATGTATGTATGTATGTATGTATGTATGTATGTATGTATGTATGTATGTATGTATGTATGTATGTATGTATGTATGTATGTATGTATGTATGTATGTATGTATGTATGTATGTATGTATGTATGTATGTATGTATGTATGTATGTATGTATGTAATGTTAAGAGCGTACCCTTTGAAACGGGCTGGTCATAGGCATCACCATGCTCAATCTTTCTTTTTATTCTTCTTACCTTCAGAACTTTTCAACATTAACGACTTTATTTGTAGATAAAGTTATATTTAAACTTTAAATACCTTTATTTATTTCCTATTTAGCTTCCATGGGTCCCCTCCCTGTTATTTATACTCCAATCTTCCAAACGTTTCTTGCTAACCTCTACCGCCCATTCATTCACGCTTCCTTTGTTACCTTTAAACCCCAGAGGGCCTCGGCTAGAGTGACTATGTCCGCATCAACATCTGGATGGATACTGCCACACTCCAGTATAAGATATTCAATTGTTTCTGGGCATCTACCGCACATAGCATAAGTTTCATCTTAAAGGGCAACTCCGGGGGTTTTTTGACATTCGAATATTGTAGTGGAACTTTTACCACAGGTTCTTCTCTCCGTCCTGACGTATTATACAAAATTTGGGTGCCGTACGATAATCCGTTCACGCGCAATACGGCTTTAAAATATGCCGTTTTCATGGCTTAAGTTGAGAGTATTTCTGCGGGCAACACTGAGTTTCTGACGTCACAAACAGTATACAGGCGTTAATGTTTACTTCCCGCGTGATTATGAAATTGTGAGGCTTATATTGAACTACCTCAGACATTTTACGCAGTGCGTCATGATTTCCATACTTTATTTTCACCATCCGACGCACGTACGAGTGTTTTTCTAATACTGAGTGTGACGTCACCATTTGGTCAAATGTGACGTCGTTTCTAGCCATGAAATCAGTTTCGGTTTCGATTTGCTGTTTTTCTTTTTTAAAAATACTTCTAATTGGAATTTTGGAAAACGGTTTTTTGTGTTGGAGTCAGGACGTGCCGAGGAATGTAATTCAATTAAAAACACAAAATGATGAAAAAACCCCCGGAGTTGCCCTTTAATTAAACTTCCTTCTGTAGCTTCGGGTTCCAAGACATCCTGATCCAGCTTCAAAGAGAATGCCGCCTCGTCTTGAGTTGTCATAGAATTGGCTTCCTTCTTAATCCGAGTTTTCCATTTTCTAACACACACACACACACACACACACACACACACACACACACACACACACACACACACACACACACACACACACACACACACACACACACACACACACACACACACACACACACACACACACACACACACACACACACACACACACACACACACACACACACACACACACACACACACACACACACACACACACACGTGCGTGTATATATATATATTCCACTTTTTAGCCTCTGTATCCTTTACCTGTCATTTATTGTTCTTTATTTCTCCGTCCTGCCTTCCTACATACTTACTGATTAGTTTTCTGGTCCTTGTCCGCCGCTATGTGTCAATGCCCTTTCGGTATAAGTACTTAAATACTTTAGCTGCCCACCTATTGTCGCCCATTTTCCTGGGGCGTTCTTCGTACAATATTTTGCTCTGAGCCTTTCGTGCCTCGAAAAACGCCCAGCCCATGCATCCCTGTACTGCTGCTTTTGTAATTTTGCCGTGGGCTCTAAGTGCAAACCTTCCCACAGGTCTTTGATTTATTTTTGACCCCGACTGGATTTCGGCCCTTCAGCGCAAAACCGCGTTCCCAAATGTGCACTTAAACGCCATCTGGCGCTGATACTACATAATGTACTGAATAGCAACCAATCGAAAAAGAGCTGTGCATTTAAGAACACGGGGCCGCCAAAATACTTGCTTCATTTAAAGACACAGAAATTAATTTGTTTCCTTGTTTGCATGCTCATTCTTTTGAGCCCTGCTTCATGAAGACCTGGAAATTATTAAACCTTCTGGTCATGCACATCTTGCGTCTTCTACGCTGTATGCAGATTAAGAATAACAGGCTCGCATCAATAATCGGTATCTTCCTCCTGCCTTTCTAATGTTTCATGGGCACATAAGCTCAAGCTCTACGCAGAGTAATCGTGGGTGGTGGGCAGCTTTTTCAGATTGGAATTAGACTTTTTACAGTCATAGCAGTATTTTGTGACTACTGGTGTGATTCGACTATGATTGCCATGAGCTGTCATGGGGAACTATCGCCCATATGCATGGTGGCATCGGTCCCCCGCGGACACAGCTGCAGAACGATGCTTTCCATGTCATCGAAATCGAATAATTGGATATACGCTTATTTACTGATTTAATGGGCTCTAGACACTTGGAGCTCGAGGAATTTCAGCTGAAATGTATGGCTTGCCAGAACACTTCAGTGCGAACTATGCTAATAAGAAGAGCTTCGAAAATTTTCGCCTTCAAATATCTGGTGCGAATTAATAACAGCCACAAGCTGCACCCCTCGCATCCCGCACAACTTCGTGAAAATGAAATTGTGATGTGTGCCTTAATTGCCTACCCGCAATACATGATCACTGCAGCAAAGCACATCGTCGACAGTATTCAGTTCCCGCATCCTATCCGAACCGCAGCTTCATTACACCTTACCGCCAGAGAAAGCGAGTATCTTCGTTCACAAAACACTCCTGAGAATGCCCCATATGGATATCTTAACAAGACTACACATGAGACAAATTTGTCTTCTTACTACGTCATTTCGTTCCCTACGATATCAACCACAGGCTGTGCTGAAGCTGGCTGAGTTCCTGAATCCGGAGGCCGCTTCTAGACTGTCTACAGACGCGGATCTCTTGGACCGCCTCCTGGAGCAGACATCTCTGAAGAAGCTCCGGGACATGACCGGAGTGGAGAACTTTGCAGAGGGCGACTTCTCGCGCCAGCACCCGACCGCCGCGTTGTTCCGCAAGGGAATAATCGGAGACTGGAGGTCCGTCTTCACTGCAGACCAGGAACGTCGCTTCAGGGGAGCTTACGACCGCGCCCTTGGCGGCACAGATATGCACACCTTCTGGGCTGAGTATGTGAAGCCACGGCCGGGCTAGTATGCATGCAGACAGGTCTCCTGCTTTACGAACTCGTTGCGGTCTAGTGCTAGTGGCAGCCCTAGGGTATTCGTTGCGGCCTGGAGAAGCGTAAAACTGGGAAGCTTGGAGTCTCCGTTGCGGCCTGCAAGACAGTGTCAGTGTCAGCCTCTGGGTCCTCGTTGTCACCCCGACGACAGTCCTGGGGCCCTGAGAAGGGGCACAAGTGGTTGCCCTACGTCCCCAACGAAGAATAGCGCAAATGAACACGAAGACGGACGGAAAGGATGAGGACAGGCGCTAACTCGCAACTAAGGTCTGAACTTTTTGCTGCCAATTGTCAGTATTGCCCGGTGTCCCCTTTGTGATCACGATCGAGGACAACCGAGGGCGGTTGCCTTCGGGGTTTACATAACGTGGAAATCAGTTCTATAGTGTGAAACTTCTAGACGGCAGTAATAACGACAACCTTAATTGGTAATGATATATCTTTGAAAACACTTGCCTGTGGTCGTGGTATAGTTAAAGTTCTACAGTGATGCAGTGGCCGTCAGTGAGGTGTGCGCTTACTTCTCGTCACGTGCGCGAGAAACGAACAAAAATAGTTTTACGCTTCCCAGAGCGTCTCCTGTGAAGGGGTGAATGCTTTCCATGATCACGCGCCCTTACTGTGTTAATTTTTGACAGCGCCACTTGATCAAAGCGTCTTAGCCAAGAGTGTTTTTTTTTTTTTTTTTGCGTTTTAACTTGATATACGGCGGCAATGTGGTAAACAGGGGCGTAGACACAGATGCAAAGACTAAACAAACGAATAACCGCAAATTAACACTCTCTGGGAACTATGTTTGTACTTTCCGAAACTGCACTTTTTTTAAGTACGAAAGTGACCAAAACAGCAAAAAAAGAAAAAGATAGATAGATAGACTACAAGATACATGCTCTTGTAGCATGTGGCGCAACTTTCTTATCACACAGGGGGTTATGAAAACGACTGCACATGCGTAGTCATCATTCAATGGTAATTGTACCAGTGACGCAGTACGGTAAGCTCAAACTTTCTCAGGAAGCAAGTGAACGAACGAATTTACTATTACACCAAAATAACGCTTTTTACCCGAGGAAACGTCTCTTACTGAGATACCATTACCAAAATATTCAACGGGGCACTTTGGACCACTAAAGTGCGATGAGGCGAAAGCATTTATAGCTGGGGGGTTTCTGAGTCTTTTGCGCAATCTTTGCTGAACTATGCCTGACGGCTTACTGACTCTTTAGCGCCTTTTAAATGATTTGACAAAGTCTGATATTAAAAAACTTTTAACGTTCATTCGTGTATGTGACACTTACTGCGGAAGGATGGACGCACACTCATGGCCCTATAAACGCCTTCGCCTTGGCGTTGGCGCGCGTTCGTTGCAGTGCTCATTCAAGTGGGGGATTGGCCTCACGGCGCCGCTCCTATCGCGCGGCGTTTTCATAGCCACATTACATTCTGACGCAAGCTGGAAGCGCCTGAACCGGATTCGACGCGCACGAACTTTCTAGGTTTTTTTCATCGCGCCACGACCTCTCCCAAAGACGTCAACATGCCGCCGCCCTCTTTCATGACGTCACGTTGTTGCTAGGATGCGCCATGACGTCAGCGGCGGTGGTCCCCAGGCATTACGCTAGACGAAGAGAACTAAGATATGTTTCTCGCGTGCCCGGCGTAGATCGAGTTTGATTCAGGATGATTTTTTCTTAAAGGTTAAACAGAACCCCGCCGTTGATGACGTCATCAGTTTGATTGACAGCTATAGCTTGACAGAAATGCGACCGGACACGCTGGAGAGTCACGAGCCTATAAAGGCTCTCGCCTTAAAAGTGCAGGAATGGCAGGATCCTTCCTGCCGCCTCGGACATGGAGTAAGAGACAGGATGATGGTGGTGAAACGTTTATTCGGTAACGGGAGAGGATGATTCCCGTGTTCACCGCTAAACTAGGTGTCGTCCTTATTCTAGGACGTCATTGAACGAAGCCGCCGCTCGAGCTCGTTGAACCAGGTCTAGTTGTTACTCTAGTCCTCAGATTCTGAGTTGGGTCACCCCCCAGTCCTCTAGAGTGGGGTGCAGAATAGGGGATAGTTTAGGAGTTTGCTGGCAGGCCCAGACCACATGATAGACATCTACCGCATCACCACAGTGTTGGAACTGCCCATCAAATTTTGGATCAAAATTTTTTACTATAGCCGGGCAGAACAACGTGCGGGTTTGGAGGCGCCGTAGAATGTGTTCTGTTTTGGATGGGCCTTTCGCAGGAGGGGGATACGCCCGGTGCTGCTCGTAGTAGTAGTCTAGAATTGCTCTGAGAGGAGTAGGAGATTCAAGCTGCTCAGGGAAACACGGAGGTTCCCGGGGAATGAGTGCGCTGGCCTCTGCATCTGCAGCTTCATTCCCCCTGAGACCCCGATGTGAGTCCCAGATAAAATGAATCAGTGTGAAAAATAACTGCATCAGAACTGAAAGCGAGAGCTCGAGTTTCACCGACGCCGGCATCAACAAACGCCGAAGGCCCGTCTGTCATTGCAAATCAGCGTGATTTCGACTCACTTTAGCGATCGCAAGGCTCTATCGGGTAAAGCAATGAGTGTTTTTAAGTAACATGTATGGCCAAACGACCAGACGAAAGTTGCAGTAGCTTTCGCTCATTGATGCGCTAAAAAGGCCATCAACTTTCTTTTACGCTGTCTTGCATCGGCCTCTGTCTCTTTCTCCTCACTTTACTTCTCCTATATTGACTCGGTTCTTGATTTGCTTAATCTTGGCTTCAGGATATCTACGGCCATGACTACTACATCCGAAGCGGTGTGATTGGGATACGCACTACAGCGGGCTTCAGCTACACCCCTACTGGAGGTGGGGTTCCAGTAACCGCACTCACATTAAAAGACCTGCCTCAGCGTCTACGTCAAAGGAATTGAAAACGCGGCATTGGGCAAAAGCTTGCTGTGTTAGATGTGCATTCCAAAGCGCGCGTGATGCACGCACGCATGCACACACACACGCATGCACACACACACACGCAATTTCCAGAAAACTTGCACATTGTGTACGCATTACTGCCGAGGCAGCAGCAAGTCGCAGCGCTGCAGTCGCGCAGCTAATAAATAAAAGCAGATAAATAGTCACAGATACATGTTTCAGGCAACTACACAAAGCTAGGCGAGAGAAGAGCAAGAACCTGTGTAACATGACTTTCGCACTGTATAAAAATTTTAGCCGAAATTGTCCGCATTTTTTTCTTCTAACGTGCGTGCTCAAAATCTCGAAGTATTATAAATGAATAAATAGTGCATGCGTAGACAGGCTACTTGACGTTTATTAACACGGCGGAAATACAGTACAACGACCTATAACAATACCGACTAGAACATTATATCGGATATAACACTAGACTACCATAACACTAGCTGTCGGATTTTCCATGCCTTCCATAGCGATCTTATTTAGTTTATAAAATACTACAGGCCCTTACAGTAGGCACAGGCAGGAGGGGCAAAACACGTCAGTGCATCAAAAATATCCGTAAAACGTCGAAATGCAAACTATCTAGAATAAAAATACAAATAGAAAACACGAGGCTTATAAAGCACAAAATACAAACATACTAAACTATAATTCTGTAAATAAATGCTATTAACAATGCATCGTATCAAACGAATCTGCCTCATTAGGAGGTTTAGTGGTAACTTGTTCCGCGAAAAAATGAATTTGAAAGTGTTAATCGTAGCACTGTAAGATGCTTACAGCTGCACATGATGGTTCTTTGTTTAGCTCGTGGTGTTCGTTGTAAGGAAGGGCCTGAACTCATGGACAGCTTATGATTTTTCAGTAAGAAAAGTAGTTTAATCTCTGGACATTTTGTCACAGCGGTATGGTTTGCAATCAAAACCCCTGTAGGAAGGTGTGATCGAAATTTGGCTTGAATCAATCAAAGCTGGCTGATACAGGTTTCTTTCTGCCAGGCTTTTTCTCTTAGAAGAAATTAACATTTCAAGCTAATTTCCTGTAATTAAATGCTCTGAAGTTGTTTTTCTTTTTTTTTTTTTGTCAGAACCCGGTTATAACCAAAATGACATTTCCTTAACGTTTCAATATTGTTACAATTGAGCTCGACTGTATGTGATACCTAGAAAGGCACCGCGTGGCTGAAAGCGATAGTGATGCACTGGAAACATTTCCTAATTATACTGTTACCACTCTTTCTTTCATGGTAACTTTCATTACAGCTGCCGACAAAGTTGAGCATTAGTGCTTAGTTTGTTTGGAGAGGGTTATGAGGATATTTCATAGATTAACCCATGAACTAACAGATTTTCGTGTGCCAAAGCACAGCTACTAGGGCTAAGAAATTCGTGGTGGGAAGCTCCAGATTAATTTCTATGGTTCCTTATTGAGTAAGTAAACCTTATGCCTCACCAAGTTCACAGTTTGACCCAACCAGAACTCTGTCGCTGAGACGGCAATACGAAGTCAATGGCGGATCGTCGTAGCCATGACGGGAAGAGGAAACTTCGAGGTGTGATTTAGGCTTGACAAACAGTGCAGACGGCGAGTGGGGTAAGGCCGTCTGCTCTTTATTGGGCGTCTCGCCGTTTCACGGCAATAATAATTACTGCCCATCCGCAACCCTACAGGAAAATCACCGCCGAGGTCGAGGCATGTAATAGCGTGTATTTGATACGTCGTGACCCATAAGCGAAATACCTCAAGAAAGAAGCGCCTGTGTGCTGAAGCTGGACTCGGAGCTGGGGGATTCAACCACCTTTGGCAACTTTGCCGTCAAGAACGAGATAAGCGCTTATTTACAAAGAAAGGCATATAGAGGTCGGAACGACGTATATTGTTCTGGTATATGTATACTCTGCACTGTTGATGGGGACAAGGGAAGAAAAAAATGTTAAGGCGACCGACGATGGGCACTGCGAAGAGAGATGCTAATGTATATAAATACACCATAAATATGCGTGGTCACATCACTGAGTCGACTTTAGAATAGCATAGTCTTAAAGGAAGCTTGCCATGATGTGCTAGAATAGCTTTACTCGGTCGCACCAAAATCAAAGAACAAGAAGGGAGCGATTTTGTCATGTTTGCCAGATGGCAGCGAACATCTCGAACAACTGCATCATCACAGGAAAGCCGGCAGCATGAACATAAAAATGCATGCCGCTGCACCTGCCAATCTGCTTACTGTAAACCAATTCGTTGACCATCGATTCGCGCAAGGTTCTGGGAACTATTTAAAGAAAAAAAGATAATTAATAATGCACATAACACGCTAGAAAATTTTCTCCAAGAAGCATATGGTGCTTCGGCAACAACTTGCGATGAATCTAGCGAATACAGAGCAAGTAAGCCATCATTAAGTATAGTCGTCTGCAAGCGATATGCGAGGGTTTCGGAAGTTCCTGCATCGCTTGCATCAGCATAGATTAAGAGAAATTTGAGTGAATTATTCTACTGCAATAGTCCACGTTCTGCTGCAAACTTTAATTTCAGGCACTCATTGTTTACGAAAAAAGATGGTTAACCGAATATTCTGAGATTGCATGGAGAGGAGCCCTGCTCACATAAGGCAGCCTTTGACGAGCTAGGAGTAGCTAGCTAAGCGTAAGTAATTGTTGACCTAGTCCTTTAAGATGGTGTGACGATGTTGTCGCTTTCTTTTCTTTTTTTTTAGTCAGAGGAAACGGCGACAGGTGCGGAAGTTATTTCACACCTGTTTGCTACTAACCAAACATGTTTACGACTTCATTTTCTCACATCAACGCTTCTAACACCAATTCCAAGCTTAGCTGCAAGGCCCGGCTCAGGATCACATGCTCTCAAAGCCAAACTTCACTACCGCAGCACCTTCGACGCAGTCGGAACAATTCTCCCGCGGTTGGTGTCGACCAAGGGAGCCGTGTTTAACGGAGAAGGATGCTTCAAAAATTAGTTACGGCTGTGCAGATGGATAACTGTAGCATATCTTTTAATACAAGGCTAACATTCGGTTGAGTAAGACCCAACTTCTAGAGCGCATGCAGCTCTTATGTTCGGCGGTTGAGCTGCATCGCCGTTGGTGTCGTTGCCGGTGTAACCGAGCGAGATTATCACGACCCGAAGAAAATTAATGAGACGGAAGATTCCCCGAGCTTTGCCACCCAGCACATATGATGCGCATTTTGCTTTTTTTGACGAAATAAACGTTTTGCAATCAAATTGCGCCACTCGCTCATCGTATATTCGAGACGGCCCGCCGGGCAAAGTGCGAGCCTTTCAAGCCAAGGAGAAGGGAAAGGACCACGACGTGTGCGCTTCTCGCTCACCAGACGCCCGAGACGGCCCGCAGGACAGAGTGGGCCTCACGGACGCGGGCATCAACAAACGCCTTAGACTCTCTCTCTCTCTCTCTCTCTCTGGGTGCTCGTTATTGCGTTCTTTTTCACTTTGTAAAACAAAAAAGCTAAAGAGCTGCTCTCAAGTTTCGTATTAGGGAATGTCGTAATCGCCATCAGCGCCCTGCCGCGGTGGTGCAGTGGTTAGGGCGCTCGACTACTGTGCCCGAGGATGCGGCCGCGGCGGCCGCTTTTCGATGGAGGCGAAAAGCTAGGCGCCCGTGTACTGTGTTATGTCAATGCACGTTAAAGAACCCCATGTGGTCGAAATTTCCGGAGTCCTCAAATACGGCGTCCCTTTGGGATGTTAAATCTCGTAAACCAAACCAAGCCGTCAGTTGCTTTGTTGATGAGTTGTACATAAAGAGTTGACATGATGATGAATGTCAGTAGTTGTACATGTAGCCACCGAGTGCTGCACGATATTCAATGTTTGACATACTAGTCGATAAAGGAGCGAAGTCCAGTCCACAAGCAGCAATAAAAAAAGGGGGTTTTGGTTGTATTTACACTCCCTGCACACATAAATCTCAGAGAAACAGAGAAGGCAATCTGGCGTCCAAGCTAAAGCTTAAGTTGTGTCCCGCACACTTGCTAAATATTCGACCGTCACATTTTTTTTTAAGCCAAGCGTCACTCTTGTATTGGTCTTGAAGGCACAAAAAGTCTGGTGGGTTCTCGAAAGGAAACATTTTCCCTACACAAGCGCTAAAGAAAGTCTGCCCACACTCCAAGAAGCTCAGTCTTGGCCAACTTTTCCTTTGTCATGTCCGCGAGGATGCGATGTTGCTGCTTCGAGAAGAACTCTCTGTAGCAGCCAACTTGGCCTTTGACGACCTCCTCTTCAAGGTCACTCCGACCCCCTACCGTAGCTTCTAACCCAGTGTCTTTCGCGACTTGGCTCAACACGTCCGGGTTGGTGCGGATGCCCAGGAAGTCAGCGATCAGCTTCACACTCCCCAGCGGGTCCTTCCGCATCGTCTCATAACATAGCAGCAGGACCCGGGGGTCGTCTTTGCGGTCATACCAGGACAAGACGTGGTCGAAGTAATCTCCAAACGCCACCTCGCCTCGCGTGAAGCACTCGAAGAAATCGTCAAAGGTGCCTTCGTAGCTCTTGCCGACGTGCACGTAGTTTGAGGCGCACACATCGAACGGGTTCCGCAGGACAACCACGTGCCTGGCCTCCGGGCTAGCCGGACTGAACGCGTACGGCAAATGGTGCTTGACGAGCCGTGGCGTGCCTTCCTTGACACACACAGTGTCCGCGTCCACGACTTCGATGCAAGGGAACTCCTTGGTGAGTAGTGTGTGGAAGTCAGGCAGCGGCGAGCCCTGATGCAGGAGAGACCAAATGATGTACTGCGCACGGGTCGAACAGGAACGGGGGTAGGACCCGACGAAGATGTCTCCGGGTAGTGGTTTGAACCAGAGGACCTTGCGGATCTTGTCGCGGTCGAACTCATTCTGCTGCAGCAACAGGCCTTGGACGTTGAAGAGGCCCACCTTCTTGTATGAGACGTCCGCTCTACGCTCTGGTGGCGGAGCGTTATTGCGTAGCTCGTCGGCCCTGCGAGTTCATTTGAAGGTGATTGTGTGGCACTGAGATAGCGCATTGTCCATCGAGTGCAGCAAGAAGCAAGCGATTACCTTAACCGCGTAACTAGTAGCGATTTTGCAAGTTAAAATAAGGAAAAGTGGAGGAATACAGAGAAAAGAAAGAAAAGGAAGAGAAAGGAAGCAAACAGGAAAAGTGCTGTAACAGCTGTTGGCTGAAGGGCGGCTTGACTGAACGGGATTTCCGCATAGGCGCAGCCGAAAAGAGTTCGCGTGGAACACACTGAAAACAACTACCTGAACACCTGCGCTACTTATTTCGCAATCTCAGTGGCGTATGCATGCATAGCGCAGCTGCAGTCGACTTTAAGTACCTTGGCTGATGCTATTCACAATCACAAACATAAAGAGTTACCTTTCGAAAGAAAAGCAACGATCCACCACAGATAAGAATCTGCTGATCACAGTGGAACGCGGTATACTGTTGAGCTTTCTTACACAGTTGACCGCAATCACCTTCTGTAACTACAAAAGAAAGCCAGGCTAGTTGTGCTTGCCGAATGGCTGATGCATTCTATACACAGCGCGGGAAAGTGGATGTACGTAAAGGTTATACTGAAACTATGATAATATGGTATGACTACAATTGAAGAAAGAAATCGGCAGGTAGATCTCATAGGAGGCCTTTCAGCCAGTAATGACGACCGATTTTCATAGCGCCGCGGTTAATCCAATTAAGCCGTGGGGCTCAATTCTTCCTTTCATCCACTATCCTTGTTGTCACGTAGCAGGTCTAAAGGGATTTATACGAAGCCTTCACGGGGGTCCTTTGAGGACGAATCACCGTTTTTTTTTTTCTTCATTCGCATCCGACCATAAACTTAAGTATTAGCAGAAAGCTAAATATAAATATTCTAAAACTAAATAAATAAACTAAATGTAAGTATAATGAAACTGCATGAAGCTCTCGGTCGCACGCGCTGATGCGATGCTTAGTGAGGCCAGCAAAGTAGCATGTCGAGCTTTTGCCCCTTTGACACAGTGTTGCGGCAAGTCGGTCAAAAGGACAAGCAGTTGAATGAACGACTGTGGGAGCATTGGATAGAAGTCAAGCCACTCATGACAGGTGTTCTCCAGTCTAATCATTGTCGCAAGTGGGCATGCACTCCGCTTTCCGATAGCACCTTCGACCTCAAGCAAGTAGGCAGGCAGCTGACTAAAGCGGGACACAGGTGCTGGAGCACACGTCGCTGCCGCACACGAGTGAAGAGATAACACATCTTGGGGGAAGAGCTAGCGTTTTGCAAGAACTCGCTTTGGTTCAGAAAATGAAAAAAAATATATATATATTTCAGCGCATAAGTTTCTGGACATCCGGTGAGTGCTTTTTAGTTTTAGTATTGCGGCAATACCTAATACTCAGGTGCAGAGAGAGAGAGGGACCACTTCATCCTATACTAGTAACCTGCCTGGTTAAGATACCAAAACACTTAACTTTATATTCCTTCGTTTAATTGGTGTCTACAACAAAGTGCTGTCTTTCTTTTTGTTATCACCGCAAATTTTCATGCAGTGAAGAATTGAACTTGCTCTGCACTCTAATTTTACTGGTTTGCGAATCTAAATCGCTTAAGTGTATAACGCTACACAAAGAAATCCTCTCGTCGAGTGGCATACGTCACCATTTAGGACTCATGGGAGGCTAAGGCAGTGTACTAAATCATTTATTTCCATATTTATTAAAGGCGTGCAGCGCCTAAGAAGGTTGCTATAGGAGGTGATTACGGGAAGAAAAAGAACAGAAAGAATTGACAACGCAGCAAGACGCACGTTATAATGAATCACTGAAAACACTACTGGCATACATAAAATGCCTGAATTACGCAGATGACCTTGTAAACGAAGCCTCGCCGTTATGAGCCATCTAAATGTTCACGAAATGTAAGAGGAATTTTACAATTTTACAGTGGTCTTCTGTTACCAACCATTCACCAGTAGCGGCAACCACAGGAATTGGGTATACGCAACCTTGAGCTATGCGTTTCTATACCCATGACATACACCACATGAAGGAACCTCTGAGCATCCTCCAGAGCGCCCACTGCTCGTATTCACCGTACTTCATTTTATTTCCTATTCATAATTTCATTGAGGATGTCATGAACCTGTCATTTCCTTGTTAGATGACATTTTTCATCCGATTGGAAGTCTTTGTAGTTCTTATTTATTCTTCAAGTTTCGGCACAGAAAATGCATTGCGCCTATCGGCAGAATTAGTGGACAGATTGTGCGCATCTATAATGCGGAAAGTATTGGTAGGTTGCCATTAGTCACTTGGCAACGTCTAGAAAATGTCATACTATCCGTTATTCTCCGCATCGTCTCTTTCGTGTTCTCGAATCTGCCATAACTATTTCGCCTGGATGAATATCCAGACCATGCGAATAATATAAAGTCCGTCTTGCTTCTGTGTCATGCAGTGTGGCTTGTTTTGCTTCTTTGGAGTTCCTGATTCCTCTAATGCAAGAAAACCTCGTCCTCCTCTTCTTAATAGGACTGAGTGCAAAAACGCGGCTTAAAAGCCCGGCTGCAAGTTTCTGACAGGGACTGTACCCCGTCGGTGCGTCAACAACCTCATTGTCGATCATGAAACGTGTTTTCTACATCAGACTGCCGAATATTTTTTTTTTTTTAATTTTTCAGTGGCGGATGCAGATGTATAATTGCGCACAATGCTTCAGCGCGCAGTTAGAAAATCACGCAGTTAGAATCAGGTGAGGGATTATGCGAAGCTCGTTAGAGAATATCAGACAAATAGCACGGCGATTCGCAGTCGCTCAGCAAAGTACAACCGGGCACCTGTTTGTTGCAACTGCCCGGTGCATTTTACTTCTTGTGAACTTTCAATTTTACAGCGTGCTCTTAGTGTTGAGCAATGCGTTGCTAAGCAGTAGAGATATAGCCCCTGGTCACGTCACATGTTCGGAGAGCTAGCCATGCCTGAAATCGTGACCATGATTCGTACATCTATCACAAGCGTAATTCAGTCTTAAAACTGGCATAGCATCCACATCGTTCCTTTCGGGAGTTCCGAAAACACAAGGGCTCGCAGACGACCCAAATACATTAGTTCCGACATTATTTATATGTCAGGAGAGTCATACAGGCCTCATGTGGTAGGACAGCGCGCCTCCCGCGCAAGTGCCTTTATGTAACGAGCAAAGACAAAGTACTCACGGCATGTCTGGAAGCGTCGCGCGAAAGGCGACCAAGCAACAGGCAGAATTCCAAGCGTGAGGAAGTATTGCGAGCGGCGCTTGAATAATCGTCCTCCAGCGCCGCGGTGGCTGGCGGAGCTCGATTGGCCAGTCCAATGTCACCCAGCGTTTTCAGCCTTGACAGCTTCTAGAGCGCCTCTCTTCGAGTGAGATAAGGAAAAGAGCAAGAAAAGACACACAAACATGAGGACGTCACGTCAGCTAGGCACGTGTAGTTTCGAGGGCAACGTGCAGGAGGCGAGAGAGCATCCAGAGAAGCCGGTCGCGGCGGAGAACTCTTTCGGCTCTCCCAACACCACTCGACGCGGCGGGAGCCTATAAGGGCAATCTTTTGGCCGCTGGCGTGATGCTGTGGCGAGCTTTTCTCAGGAGACACCCAGCGCCGCTCCGCTCGCGTGGCGTCTGCGGGAACACATTTTTACGACGGACGATCGCACGTATCTTATCCTGGCGCGGTCCTTCCTGCTGATAAGGCTGACGTCTTTGCTTGACCCCTCGCCCAGCTCCGTCCCAGACGTACGCAAAGCTTTACTGTGCTCTGCCGAATCAGAGAGAAACCGTCCCAGCGCGGGCGTTTAGCGCTGAGCGACCATGTAGGTAGCTTTAGCTTTTATAATCAGGGTTATTTTGTTTTAATGCTTGCAGAATTTTATCTCGTAGCATGTAAGAGATACGCCGGTGCGGTCTCTGAGGTGGATTATACCGCATGGCGGACAGTGCGTACGCTCTTTCTCAAAAGTTCATAGCCCAAGCGGTTAACTTCTAAGCCCGACAACGGAGTTCCTAGAAGCACTTCTCGAATACCTGACCTGAAGAAGTGCGAAGAAACTTCTCATGACCAGGGAGGTTACGGAAAAAGCGCAGCGAGAACCATTACATGGCAAGTACTGTACAAAATACTGTTCAATCAGTATCTAGACAATTACAAGCTAAATATGATTAATAAAGATTTCTAAGAATTTAGATACACAGAAGGCTGCGAAAGCTGAAGGTGATAAGATTTTAAAATCCTTCAGTCGAGAATGTGGTTCGAAAAAGCAAACGTGACAAATGCGTGTTTGAAAACGTGTTTATTTAAGTTTCCCACATTGCACATATATAAAATGGCGTTGCTCGCATTTTATTGTAGCAAAAACGGGCTCTTAGCGTTTAATTTATGTAGTAGTTAGTCATTTCGGCTTTGCTTTCAAAATATTTTTCCGTTCCATATTTCGAGCCTAATGGCCGATTTAAAAAATTTAAATCTTGCTGCACTTTCGATGATGAGTGTTTTCAATTTCATAACAAGATCTTGTCCCTCAATACAAAAATAAAAAGTTTAGTTATTAATTATGTTTCAATCATTGGCGGCCTAATTATTGAGCTGCCTGGGGTTTAACGTCCTCCTTGCTGTGCAGTCTACGTACTTACATTGATTTACTGAACTATCTCACTTTAGTTAAAAGATCTGTAAATGTTGAAAAGAAAGAGCTCCCTGAATACGACCAGTTTTGTTTTGTTTTATGCGAATGTTTAATAAATAAAGAAAAAAAAAGTATGGAAGATATAGACAGCCGCTTTCCAGATGTGGAGGTATCCATACAGTTAGCATCGATTAGCATATCTGTAGCATATCTGTAGCATATCTGTATATTGGTTAACCTCCAGTAATGGAGCTCTTAATTTCTTTAATGCTTCTCCTCTAATTAAGCCACATTGATCAACAATAAGCAGCGTACGTTTCTTAAGCGTTGATGTCGATTATCCTGAGATTACTTTTTTCAAGCCCGCGAAATGAGAGATGCTTTAAAAGCATCACACTAAAGAAAACTGCCTCTTTTTTTTTTTTTTTTTTTTTTTTTCTTGCGAAATAATCGATTTCATGACTTCTTTGTTGCTGGGTGCGTTGATCTAGTTCTGCCGCCAAAGACGCTTTTATTGAGAGAAAAAAGAAAATTGGATTTAAAATTTATCCCGCCTCCAGATTCAAAATTGTTTGGTGAAGACATCCAAAGTGTGTATCCCTGATCGCCGTTTGAAAGTGAATGGTGGCATAGCCTAACTTCAGGGGTCAGCTAAGAAAATTCCCTCGACCGGTTGCAGTTTGCTTTCTGTAACGAACGACCTCAGGAGGTGACACCTGAATTTTACTTTCTTTATTTTGTTTTTAACTTGCAAAATAAAAGCTCTGTGTTCAGTTAAAGCAGCCTCTTGTCATTGCAGGGTCGTAATCTATCGATACAGGACAAACTAATCTCAGTTTGCGTGTGTACGGCTTAAAATATACCGTGCTTGCTTTTTCACGGAGGCCTAATTACCCTGCTTTATTCGGCTGTGTTGGTTTCTATACCGTAGTAGAGTTCTACGATACTCTGTTGTATTATAAGCTGTGCTACGTATCTGTACTGCTCAGTTCCCGCTTGCACTGTTACCTTCCGCTCTGCTCTGCCGTGTTCTGTTCTGCTGAGTGTTTTGCTCGGGTCTGTTCCGCACCATCCTGTACACTCATTTTATTGCCCCGAGGAAGAAACCAGCGCTTTCTTAGGAAGCATATTTGGGATCTAGAATATGTCTAAACTTATATTGGTACCGTGCACATATGCAAGACTGCTTCGAAGTGACTGCAGGAAACATATATGCTACCAATGAGTAGCGACAGCGTAATAACGCCGGAAATATAGGCTATATGGGCATGAGCAGGACATGTAGTGCGAAGAGAAGATAACCGATGGCCGCTTAGGGTAACAAATTGCATTCCAACGGAAGGAAAGCGCAGCAGGAAGCGGCAGAAAGTTAGGTGGGCGGATGATCGAGGTTAAGAAGTTCGCAGGGGTCAGGTGGCTGTAGCTAGCAGGACCAGGTAATTGGAGGAATATGGGAGAGGCCTTCGCCCTGCAATGGGTACAATCCGGCTGATGATGATGATGATGATGATGATGTCGGTTACTCTGTTGGCGTTTCGTTGCACGACGCTTTTCGTTTCACTCCCTCCGCAGTTCTTCCGGAAAAGGGCAACTTTAGTTTCAAATTCACTGACAAATTCTGTCCTGGTGCGACCTGAGTAGATACGCAAATACGCTATGGCGACGAGTTGTATGACCAACTTTCCTGCTCACGACGTTTTGAAACCAACTTGCCTTGAGTTTAAAGCTCAGGCCTTATGGAACTATTTCCGGCTGAGGTTTCTTTTTATCATCACACTTCGGTACGATGACCAAACTCAGCGATATCATATCAGCACACTGTCGCGGTCACCTGGACACCCAAGTCGTAAAACGTCCCGCTCAGTTACTAGGCGTTGCGATGTTTTGAGCGACATGGAAGCCGTCACGTCACACTGTAGTGCTTTTAATTTCTTTATTGTTTTTGATAAATGTTTATCCACTAGGGCACAGTATTTCTCCATCGCCGCGATTTGAAAACTCCCCAGTGCTATACGCCGATATAGCACAGTGCGTATTTCTTTAGGTTTCGGAATAAATTATCCAGTTCTAAAAACGCACCGCTTTAGGCACTTGACAATATACTCTCACCTTCGCGGTCATATTTAGGGATTACGCCTGACTACTGCGCCTCTTTCCTTTCCTGATATTCACTGTTATCCTCTTTGGATTAGCCGCGCGCCGCCGTGGCTCAGTGATTATGGCGCTCGACAGATGAACCAATGTTGCGAGATCGAATCTCGGCCGCGGCTGCCGCTTTTAGTTGGAGGCGAAAAGCAAGGCACGTCAGTGCACGTTAAAGAACCCCAGGGGGTCGAAATTTTTAAGCCCTTCCCTACGGCGTCTCTCATAGCATCTGTTCTTTTGGGATGTTAAACCTTATAAAACAAGCCATCTCTTTGGAACAGCGGTAGTGAGACCTGCGCGTGTTATGTTGTTTTTTTTTTATGGAAATTTTAACACGTGTATTTTTTTTCTCAACCAGGCCGCACTACAATATCACATGTTCAGGATAGAGCACAGCAAATAAGCACTATGGACGGAAGGGGAAACCACTTATGAAACAGCATACGCACCAACTTCTGAAAAATTCTGAAAAACAGTTTTCGAACGTTATTTTCTCGCATATTTCATAACTTGATCACGACTATAAATACATTCACAAATTGAATGAGTCATGGTTTGACAGCGCGAACAACACGGACAGGGTATAGAAGTGAGACAGCAGCGCCACACCATCTCACTTCTACCTTGCTTGTCCGTGTTGTTAGCGCTGTTAAACCATGTCTCATTTGTACGAAAACCAACTCGCCCAGATTTTTGTCCTCCATATTCCCATATCCTCCCATGGCACGCTTGCAGTTTCCTTGCTATTCATTTTCTAAAACGCATCACGTTGATTTTCAGCGGCAGTAGTTACCTTTCGAAGTGCAGGGCAAACTTCATAAGCTGCTATGCATTACAAGCTGAGGCCATTTCTATCAGTAATTCCATAAAATTATTTTACAATATAACACAACATTCTCACAATACATGTATTTTTTTTTTTTTTTTTTGAAAACCGCAGCTGGTTGTTTTCTATGCCAGTCTTAATTACCCATCACTGTGGTCACAGGAGAAACACAAGAGCAAATGTTTGCCGCGCATGGAGATCCTACGTCATTCCCATCATTACGTTCATAATAGTATGTCTTACAGTATGCCACAGTTGCTCTAATTTAAATTGTGTTCCGCAAAGCTGCATTTGTGTTTCAAAAAAAAATGCAGCATACTTACGTCAGCTTTCAAAAGCGCTGCCCGGCATGCTCGGAATCTTCCGCCCATATGGTTGTCTCTAAATGACGTCATGGGATCGCCCTTGTTTACAAGGCGCCCGGGCCACCGACAACGACGACTGCACCAGACAGCCGCCTGCTATCGCAGCTGTATATGTGTCTGCCTAAAGCCCCTCATGTCTGCCGACTCCGCGGTCGCGTTCTTCTGGCGCCTTTCCAGCCCTGATGCGCGCTAGCTGGACCTGGCAATTATCTGCGTGCCGACGCACTCGACACTCGATCGCTTTGACGTCCACATGTGCATGCCTGACAAGCGCGCTGACCAGGCAACTGACGTCGCTTGAACGTGTCTTCGAAAAGGAAGGTCTACCTTCTCGTTCTTTCCTGCGCACGTTTTTTGGCGGCGAATAAAATGCATTTACTTTATAATCAACAACTGTTTTTTTTTTTCTTTTGTGCGCTGATGTTTAGCTTCAAAACCTTGTGCATAGATACACGCCGATTGAAAATATAAATGTTTACAAAATGTTGTTAGCGATTTAATGAAGCAGATCGCAAAGCACCAAAGGCTGCTGGTGGCAGAGTCTCAGGCCGCGAAAGGAAGCGAAGACATATCATGTGCTCTGCCCAGCTCGAAGGACAGAAGCAGGCGAGAGGCAGCGGCGTAATCATTAATGACCTGTCAGTGATACAGAACGCCTACCGCCATCTATGAGCTGAAATGTGTCACTCTTTTGTTGTAATTCATTCCTGCTTACACCTGCCCCAGGCGACGCCGATAACTACAAATTTTACTATTCTACATCTTGCCAAAAAAGTAAGCGGTGTGCCACGCGTCGGGCTGAAGGCTTTCCACCAGTAACTTACAATACCGAGGTCACCAATGTGCGCGATTTGATAGCGCTCAACGCCTGGGCTATCAGAGAGACTGCATGAAGATTTTACCTGATGCGCCGAGACCAAGACAAGAGATGGTCTTGAATATCATAAACCAACAAACGAGTTGTTATTTTTTCTGTTCGATTAACCACGACCCAGAAGAAACATTTGCAGAGTTCCAGATCACGGAGGATAGAATAGAGAGGTATTTTATTAGGAGCAGGCAAGAAACATTCGCCGTAGGCGGGCAGCCTCATTAGTCCAGGAAGCCGTAGACCCGAGCCATCACCCGAGTTCTATCGATCGGGATACACTGATCCCCCAGGTTGGGAGTTGACAGCTGCGTCTCCCGTTGCTCTTCTGTTATGTCTTTGGTGGTGATGATTCCGTGCCGTTCTTTACATTCCCACACCACATGTTGCAGGATGTTCAGCACTCAGGTGATGGGCGATATCCTGTTTTGTAAGGTGTCATGGACGTTACCACTGGTTTGGATTTTTCGGAGGGTGACTGCTTCTTCCATATTTTTGTATTGCAAATAGCGTACAACTTCTGTAAAGACGATAAACTGCAAATTCGTTACTGAAGAATGTAGGAGAAAAACATTCACCATTTGTGCGTACACCAAACCGCCTAAACCATTAAATGGCCACTGTCCACCCTTCCACCGTGACTGTGAGGCTTCGCCCCCAGAAAGCAAGGCCGAAAAAAATGTTTTTGAAAAGAGTAACTAATAACGCAGTTACAGCCACCGCAATCACCCGATTCTGTCGTGTTTCTCTCCTCCCGTTCCCTCGCAAAAGGTTTTTCATTCTCCTACCCGGTCGTCTAGCCTCCGCAAGCCAAATTCCCCTTCCTCCTCCGCGTTTGGTGGGGCGTGGACTCTGCGTGCGCGGAAACGAAACGGTCGAGGGAGCACGCGCCGCTGCATTCATTTCATTCAGACTTACCGTGGCGAAGGAAAAGCGCGCAGCGAGCGGTGGACACAATTGGTCGTGTACGCCCATCCTTCACCCGTCAGTCAGCGAGACGGACCAATGGATGGCATCGCTACTCCGACGTCAGCCTAGCGGCTCGTAGAGAACGGGGAAGCTGGTTTCCCGAAGGGGAGGATGAGAGGGCTTTGATTTTTATTTTTGCTGCTTTGCGGCGCGCATATCGCTGTAGCATTTTGCACAGACTATCTCCGGTACCTGATCGAAGCATTGGGCTACTTTTCTTGAAAAGTCATACCCTGGACAGTAGCAGGGCTCGAATATGCAGCGTACCGCACCCGCATAGGGAGCAACTGATGCTACAGGTACATTTCTGAAGACACGATGAAAAATTCGTGGTGTACGCATTAGAAGATATATAATCCTGCATGATCAGCAATACGCATTATCTCAGCGTCCTCCTAACGTCATGCAGAAAATGCGGCTTTAAAACCGCAGTGCTACCAGCTATCCACCGATGACACAATGGGTGCAACTTGTTCGTGGCCTGGTGCACAGTTTTTTTTTTGTTTGTTTTTTTTTAATGAAATGTTTGGACAATGAGATTTCGACCTCATCCCAAAGCTGAAAAACACCGTATCGTATTGCCATTGCACGCTTTTACCAAAGCTGTCTTGCACCAATATTCAGTCATCATCACCAGCCAGCACCATCATCATCATAATCACTTGCAACTCGTGCTTAATTTGGACCGTCTTCATACTCTATGTTGGTGTTCATCGTCAAGATATTTCGTAGTTAATTCACATCTTTTGCCCCAAGGATAACCAGCACGCTGGCAAAGGTGTTTCGGCTGCACATATATTAACGAGGCACCACGATTACATTTCCCAGTTATTAGGCCAAATAAAAGCATTCCATGCCTTTGTCTGCTTGAGAACCACTTATTTTAGCATGTGCAACCCACACCGGCCAAAATACTACTCCAGCGGCACAAACCTTAGCTCGAATGTCGGCCCGTTGTTGGCAGTGCTCGGCCCTATATAAGACCGAGCATTGCCAACAATGGAACCACATTTGGCCCAAGGTTTGTGCTGTACTAGCAAGCGGTGCCTTTTTCAGCGGAGAAAAAAAAAACATCCTGATATGTGCCTGCGTGAAATGTGCAACAACTTGCCGATTTTGAATGCGTTCTGTTTGAATGAGTATTAGTTTTGTGAGTGTTCATTTATTCTGAGCCGACTTTTGCCTCGCTTATTTCAGTTTTAATTTTAGCGCAATGTTTTGTTAGCATTCGGAAGTCCTATAGCACGAAAAAATAGGTACTTTTTTAGTGCGAGCCTGAATAGATTTACTCTTGGATTCATATCAGTGAGCTCAGTATCTCAGCAACATTTTCGCCAAAAGCACTGATATACGCTTACGCTCATAGGCGAAAGATGAATTTTTTATCGGTCTGTGCCCCAGGTGCACGCAGTTTTATAGTTTGTCCTCTTATCTTTGCAGTCATCCGATAGTGTGGAAACTGCTGGGAAGTACTAAAAAGCCTTGGATAAGGTTAGCAAAGTGGCTTGTTGGGCGAGTTGGCTGGACATTATGTTAAAACAACCCTAGAAGCAAGTTCAAATTTGGGCGCCAAGATTACCTC
This sequence comes from Amblyomma maculatum, assembly GCF_055883805.1. NCBI lineage: Eukaryota > Metazoa > Arthropoda > Arachnida > Ixodida > Ixodidae > Amblyomma > Amblyomma maculatum. Next base: position 6,588,554 of record NC_139353.1, on the reverse strand, counting down.
TGAAGGAGACTGCAGCCATGAAATTAGGAGACACCTGCTTCTGGGAAAGAGAGCCATGGCTAGCCTTGACCGCCTAGTAAAGAGCACAGACATTACACTGCCAACCAAGATCCGTATAACTCGTGCTATGGTCTTTCCAGTTGTGATGTATGGATGCGAGAGTTGGACTGTGAAAAAGGCTGACCGCCGAAGAATTGACGCGTTTGAATTGTGGTGCTGGCGAAGACTCTTGAAAGTTCCTGGGACTGCCAGAAGATCAAATCAGTCGATATTGTCGACCATAAACCCTGACTGCTCATTGGAGGGTCAAATTCTAAAGTTAAAGCTCAGCTACTTTGGTCATCTGATGAGAAGAGAGGAGTCTCTGGAGAAAGATTTGATGTTGGGAAAGGTTGAGGGTCGCCGGATAAGGGGTAGGCAGCGAACGCGATGGTTAGATGGCATCCTCGAGGCACTGCAGATGAAGTTATGTGATGTTAGGAAGATAGTGAGAGACCGGAAAGCGTGGCGTGACATGGTCCATAGGGTCACGAAGAGTCGGACACGACTGAACGACTGACCTGAACATTCCTTTGGTTTTTTGTACTGTAAAAAATAAAAATAAATAACATACATGTTCAGAACTTGTGCTAATATATCTCTTTCGTGCTTTGTGCAGTCACTTATCTTTGACAACGTCAATGTTTGCAGGTGCTTTGCGAAATCCGCCAAGCTTCCTGCCCAAGGATGCGGGATCGAATTCCGGCTTTTCGATGGTGGCGAAAAGAGAAGTGCCCTTGTACTGCACGATGTCAGTGCTCGTTAAAGAACCCCATGCGGTCGAAATTTCTGGATCCTTTCAATACGGCCTCTCTCATAGCGAGCTGTGTCGCTTCTGGGCGTTAAACCCCACAAGCCAAACCAGAGCAAGCTTTCTGCATAACGTTTACGTTCAAGAGGAGGTAATAAGAGAGTGATTACTCATTGACATCCACCCAAGTGCAGCCATACAAAGGAAAGCTATACAGCTTTCTTAGAAACTTCGTAGTTACAGAAACATTCTTCCTGGTCCGGGGGTCGAACCCGGGACCACCGCCTTTCAGGGGTGGTAGTCCCCTGGATGGAAGATTTGCGCTATCTTATATGAATATTCAATGTGCTTCCTGTGAACGAAGTGCGTTTTGACGTGACTCCGTCACTGAAACTTTGAATTCGATATTGACCTTCATTTTTTCGAAACAGTGTGGTTTGATGCGAATATTTGTCATAGCCGTAAATTTGAGCATGACATCGTCACGGTCCATCTGAAACGCCGCCTCAGTTATGCTACTATGGGCCACGAGGATCTATTCCTAAGGTTCTTGAGCGGAAAGTTTAAAATAAGAAATAAAGCATTTGCCTCTCTCCGTCGGCTGCGTGCTTGGTACGGTCTCCGATGGAACTCGCCGTACCTGTAAATGATCAAGTCTTCTATGAAAACTAGCACACAGCATGTCTAGGAGAAATATATTTATATACATCAAAGCGAAACTCTTATCCTGCAATCCCAACTGCCGCCACATTCCATGGTTCCAGACTGCCTCGCATCAAGTGATCGAGTCCGCGTGCAGTTCAGCTAGCTCAGCGAGAACAGTCCACAATTATTCTAGCTAATGTTGATTCCTTGACCTTACTCCTTGACGGGAATACGCCAAGGATCTGTGTCCAGTTCCCCACGAAAGGCTATGCAGTATACAGCGTATCATCTAAGACATCTGCTGGTAGCTCCCAGCTGCGCGCGACCTTATCAAGTTCACACCTTCTCACTGTATACGGCTGAAACAATACAATAATTACGTCATCAAGCAGAACTCCTATCTGGTCTGCACATGTGTAGTCGCCAATGTCTACAAAACGTTCAAGGTTGCCTGAATCGGACGACAGCAGAGAAAGTGGCTAGAATAAATTTAGCACAATAGGTAGTTTCCGATGAGAGAGAACACCAGCACCATAAGGCCAGCGGAGAAGAGAGCTTACAGAGAGAAATAGCTCAAGTGCTATTTTATGATTTTTGATAGTTTCAGCTCTTCTTTCGTGAGGAATGATTGCAATCGCAACAGCCCGCTCTTCGTGAGGACAATGTATCAGGCAGATTGCGTGCTTTTATGCAAAAATTTTGACTCACCTGCTATTTTCATATTCAGAATTTTTAAAAAGCTAATTCTGGCCCTCTAAGCTTTATTTTGTTCAAAAGAAGGCCTCCGTGGCGGCTGAAAACGTTGACGTCCTTTGTACTCACTCAAAGCGTAAGATATATTCGGGCCCAGGCCTAAACCACCTATGAAGCGCTGCAAGTATACTTTTGGACGAAAGTGAGGCCTGGCAGAACCATGATATTCTCCCTCTGCTGAGGTGCTCACGGAGCTTAGAACTAAGCTTTCTCATCACAATGCACTCCATGATCCACTCATCGTCATAAGTCACGCCCTTCTGGGATTTTCGACATGTAGCGAGGAAACAGCTCTTAAGCGCCAGCTGCCGCTTCCTAAATGGTGACTTAATGCTACATTCAAAAGATTGCTGATTAAGTGCCTCATTCATCATCTTCATATGTGCCACATGCGCGCGTGCATTCACCAACGTTTTCCTTGTCCTTGAGAGAGCGTGCTTTTTCTTTTCGCTACAAGTAACTCCCCCTTTCTTTTTCCCCCTCTTTTGGTTTTGTGCAAGTATTCGTTGATACTTGCGATAAACACAAGATTTACCTGCAGACCTGGTAAATACTTTTCCTTTCTCTTCAAAAAACGAGTATTCATATGAGTTGTATACTTTCCTCCTGAAGGCACTGTACCACATCCATCGAAAAGGCTTTTTTGAGGCGACTTTGTGAATCGAAAATTTGGCCTCATCATGACTTTTAAACACGTGGTCTGCCCATTCGCTTCATTTCACGTGCACAAAGTGAATATTACTGATCATCGTTCAGGTAGAAGCTTCCCGAAGGTGATCATCTTTTGGAAGAAAGGGCTTGTAAAACTAATCTTTTCATAGGGCACCTGCGTCCACATCACTAGAACGAGTATTCCGAAAACGAAGTGTCTAAAGGTACGTCCGACGTATCCATTCGATTCTCGTAAAGATACGGCGGACGTCGATATACAGGCTCATGGCTATATGCACGTCGAACGCGGCCACATTCCGCTTGCTACGCGTGAATGAATCTTATCCTCTATGATATCAGCTAGCCGCGACTCTCGATGAATTGCTACGAAGAGTGCATCCGTTCTAACATAGATCACGGTCTTCACTTAGGGTTGTGTACGGCAAGCATCGCTGTCACGCACATAGCTGCAGGCGATGCTACGTGCTGCACCAGCTCCACCAGCTGGCATCGAGATACGCACATTCACGAGCAGCTTTCGCTTCGCACTAAACTATTACCTCGATCTGCCCGTAATGTAAGCGAGCTACTCCTAGCATTTACGCTGTCTTAGGTCCTGCATCGACCTCCGAAGATCTATCGCCGGTACAACACACACACCTCGCCGTGCAGAACATTCGGCAGTCCAAAGTATGTATGTGAAATGGCATTATGCTCGTTCCTCACATGCAGACCGAGGAAACCGGACGTTTCTAGCTAAATTCTTCGTTTAAATTCTACCTCAGAGCCATGGCACAAGACATGCCGAATCTACTAGAGGCCTGCGCTACTGCGGCGAGCTGCACATCGACTCGTCGAGGCGAAGACCTACTGCACCGCACCGCAAGAGTGCACAACCAGAAAGCCGGAAGCGCGATGATCCGAATTCTCTGTGAGCAGCAATGTTATTTGGTATTTAGGGGAAGACTAGACTAAAGTGCTTAGCCTGCATCTTTTTCTTGTCGTTGAATTTTGCGTACATGTAGTTTAAACCCCCGCATGCTCGAGGTTAGCGTGACCCGACTGAACGGCCGCGCAGCTTTGAAACGATCGGGATCGATATGCATGCATCGCCGGACTTAGGTACGCGGTAGAAAATGTGCGCTGCACATTTCGTTGCAGAAGCTGAATCTTGGAATTTTGCAGAGTGTGCCATGCAAGTGATCGTTGCTACAACCACGCATCCATGTTCCAACGGCTGGCCTACACCGAGGCGCATAAATGTTCAACCGTGGATCGACGTATCAATGATCGAAGAGAGGACAGATTTTCACAATATTGGGCGCGAAATCGATAGCTACCAGTGCTCAGTGTTAGAGAAATTCTGCCTTGATCATGCGCAATTCAGTGTTTCAGGTGTGGTCAGTAGCTATAAGTTTGAACAGTTCGCCTGTCAAGTCAGCGGCGCCAGCGATGGACCGGCGGAGCGATTTTCCACGCTACACTGCTGTCTTGCTAGAAAGCCTACCTAGGCGGCGTTTGACATTCAGCTGCTTTTTGTGGGTCCCGTAATTGAAAGCAACGCATTCAGAAACGCGTTAAATGTACAAAAATGTATTCTCTTCAACAGTTTCACTACAGGCTGTCTAAGCAGGCGGACGTTGATAAAACATTTGAGCACTCCAGTCTTTAGAAATCTGTAGAATCGCCTTCAGTTTGTAAAATTATTGGAATAGGTCACTTTCCGATCGCTTGTCTCATATAACATAGCTAACCAAGGTATACCTTACAGCATTGTGTTGATTTTTATGGTGCATAAGCGACTAATGCTGCCATGCACCAAGAACAAGGTTTAATGTATTTATTTTGTGTGTAATTACTAAAATGTTCTTTAGGATGTAGCTTGTTTAGGAACATTTTAGGAAACCAAAAATGCAGGAAATTTGCACGTCTCTCCTAGGATCATGCTGGGATGGAAAGGGATCTGTTGCAAAATTGTACAAAATGTTTCCTCTTATTTTGTTGACTCTGGCGCACGTGTAAGATATGGTTTATTGTTAGTTCATCTCTACACTCCTTGCATATTGGTTTGTCCTCTTTCATAAGCATATGAAGCTGTGTGTGAGGTGTGGGTATGTGTTTTGTGAAGATGACCTAAAATGGCCTCCATGTTGAGTTTCTGATTACTGCATGATTTCCATACCTTAATGACAGGTTTGACAAGTATAGTTTGTAGTTTATTTCAATGTTTCAAAAATCCTGCCATTTCACTCTCACTTTTCCTTGTACAAGCTTCTTGGTATCTTCATGCAGCATGTTCACCCTCTGTAATTTAGCATTGCATCAAGGTAACCTGGTTATTTCTTTTCATCACCTTTCAAGACAACTGTCCCGATTTCATAAAGTGTAGGGTTTCTGACGACAGGAACTCCATGGAAGTCATAGAAATAAATGAGATCCACAATCATGAGCTATCTAGGGTATGCATATACATGTCATCGCTCAGTGGAATGGTGTCAGTACGCTGTTAGAACAGGTCTTGTGGTAACAACAACCATTGTCTGAGGTGGTCCTTTAATGGGCATTGAAATGCTATGTAACTACAGGTACTGATAGAACTCTTGATCATGTTATATGATGCGATCCTTGCATGCATATAGGTATACATTTCAGACTCTGCAGTGCACCACTTTCGAGAAATTATTGAATTATTTCAATTCGGCCATGCAATTTATCCTAAGCCTTGTAAGGGCCTTACAAAGGTGGAGGAACGCACACTCCTCCGCCTTTACACCAAAACGCTGCTGTGCCCGGCAGTTTTAAAACACTTTGATCCTGCCTGTACAGGAAAGTGCCCGCACTGTGCGGAGAAGTCTTCGGACATCTTCCATATGGTGTGGGCATGTCAGTTAACCCCGAACCTCACCCCCAAACCCAACCCCACCCGGGAGGACTGGGAGGCAGCCCTGCTCGGCTGCTCCAGATCGGAGCAATGTCAGTGCATGTTTACCGAGCCCGAGCCGCAGCGGTCGCCAATGGGCTCCTGTAATGAGGAGGCCACCTAGTGTTTGCGTGAGTGAGGTTGCTTCAGGCTACCTCAAGCTTCCTCCGAATAAAGGTTTTACACACACACACACACACACACACACACACACACACACACACACACACACACACACACACACACACACACGCACACGCACACGCACACGCACACGCACACACACACACACACACACACACACACACACACACACACTTGACCATTTGCCACCAGTTTGTGTGAAAATGTATTTTTCATGCATGTTAACCAGTATTTAACAGATGACTCCTGTGCACAAGCCAAAAGTGCCACGAGCCAAATGTCACGAGGCCACACTACATGGCAGGAGCTGTTAAGTCAAGCTTACAAAGTTATATTTGAAATATGTTCTGGGACGTTTCAGCTCCAATTAAGAAAGGTTGAGGCTTACAGAGGTCTATGCCAGGTTGTCTATCACCTAACAGGGCAGCCTACGACCGTATGCTAATGAGTATATCTGAGATAACAGAGACATGAATTAAGGAATTAGTAATTATGTTTGTAGCAAAGGGCATGTAAATTAACGGGAATCCACAGTGGGATCTGCAGACAAGAACCATTAACGCTGGCACACCATACCCCTACAGTTGGAGATTTGTAGTCTCCCTAATTTTTTTTCTGCTCAAAGCTTGTCATTTCCTTCGTTCTTCCAGATGAGGAAGATGTGAAAATGATAGCATCGAAAATTCCAGAGACCATAGTTAACAAGGATGCTGATCCCAACAGCGTAAAAAGGAACTTCAGAAATGATGGGTGACTAGTAATGCTGGCAACAGTTGAAGCTAAGTGGAAAGGCATGAAATTGAAATGCAACATATGCAGAGATATGTTGCGAGACGACCAGTCTGTGGTGTGCGACATCTGTCTCCGTTAGTTTCATCAAGTGATTGGCCAAAGCAGATGGGGCTTGTGGTTTTGTGATAAGTGCAGTGTAGTAGCATAGATGCAACCTTGCCCATTAATAATTGGAGTGGAGTAAGTGCATTGTTTTGTTTTTGTAAGATGTTCATGGTTTCCATGCAAACATTATGAGAAATTTGTTCCTAGAGAATGTTTGCTGAAATGTGAATATAATGTGCAATAAAACTAGTGTTTTCTTGCTATTTACTTTTCCTTGTATACATTAGTTCTGTGAAGAAAACCACCGGCTAGAAGGAAATGTAATGGCATGCATTTTGATACTTGGCCCCGTTTTGCTGGCTCAGTAGTGTTTGGCTGCTGAACTGAAAGATGCAGATTTGGTTCCAGCCACAGCAGGGGCATTTCAATAGAGGCGAAACAATAGGCCGTCATGCACCGTGCGGTGTCAGTGCATGTAAAAGAACCCCAGGTGGTCGAAATTATGCCAGAGCCCTCAACTATTGTGTTCCTCATAGCCGTAGTTATTTTGGGATGCCAAACCAGATATATATCACATCATACTCTGAGTAAGATGCTATTCATGGTCAGTTAATCATACACTAAATGGTCAATTTTTTTCTGCATGGTACAGCAGCTGTTGTACAATTTTACTTTAGCCTTCATGAAGAATATCACACTGGCTCCACATGGCCTTCTGTTGACCCTTGATATGCGTCACAATCACACACCCGAGTATGTATTTGTCTAAGGGCACCTATGCATGCAAGGAAGGGACCGTTACTTTCCATTTGTCAGAACTGAAATGCACGATCCACATCATTTCTGTAATTCAACTGCCTGCTATTTGAACTGTCCAGCATTGATGCAAGTTTTAAAGAAATGCAATTAGCAAATTAATCCAAGCAGGAAATCATGCCAAGAACTGCTTCGGTTTCATCTTTAACAACTGTTTGAGAACTAAAATTAGCCAAATGTTGCAAAACATAGATGAGAGGTTACAAAATCTAAAAAACAATGCAGCCTACCTGTGGCATGCAGGGTTTCACATCCTAAAGTGACATATGTAGCTATGAAAAATACCGTAGTGGAGAGCTCAAGACTAATTTGACTGCCCGGGCTTTGTACTTTGCATTGACATCTTGCAGGAAACAGAAGCATTTGCATTTCACCTGCACCAAAGTGCGACTGCCATCACTGGCATTAAACATCACGACCTTGGGGCAAGTAGCCGAACGTGCCACTAAGATGTCGCAGCGTCTACATACATGCTATACACGTCAACCTTTCTAGCATTAAAGCTGTCACATGCATGGCAGATATTCATGTTCAGCTTTGGACTGACAAGTTTAAAGTGTACTATTTGTTTTTGTCTAGCATGAAAAACAAAGGAAACTAAGGAAAAACGAAAAAAAAAAATGAACATATGTTGAAAAAGCACTAGCATATTCGTTCCTTTATTAATGATAAAGTGGCCTTCAACAATAGTACAAAGCCTGAACATTTAGGAAGGTGCTGTGCCAGGCAGCTATTTTACAGAAACCTGAACCATTTCACCTGTAGTAATACGCATCCCGGCGGTGTGGGCTGGGCACTTATTTTTCGGTCCACTCCAACATGCGAAAACTGCATCGTGCATCGTGCATTCCCATTTTCCGAGTTTTGAGCTCTGTAGTACAGGCTAACAAATTGTCGATGACTTATTTTCGTCTGATTGTTGCACAGCGCGTGTAAATAAATTACCACTGCACCTAATAAACACTGACATGCACGTGCAACATCGCCGATCATAAACGGACACACTGATGTCCGTCCGGACATCGGCGCACTCATCACAGCACTCTTCGTAGTCTCACACAGCCACTCTAGTAGGACGTAATCCGTACATCACGGCATCTCACGGTAAGCACAAACCACACCTACAACAAACACGAATGACGCGATGCTTGGGCTAGAGAGACACGCCGGCGGCACCTAGCTTTTTCAGTGGAACTTGCAGCACCAAACCTCAATGCGAGCAGAAAGCGATGCATTACGTGACGCATCTCATCACAGATGAAAGTGAGCAAACTTTGAAGAATCAAAACTACATAACGACCGTCGTAGACGTTAATCCACATGATAACGAGGACCAAATGAGCGGGCCGTCAACACTGCGATTACATGGTCGTGCTTGCCACCCTGCCGCGGTCCAACTCACGTAAACCTATCATCATGCCATCACGTAGTATATCAGCCATTCTAGGCACTATTCTTGCCACTGTACTATTCTTTGTAATTTTACATTTCACGCATGCAGTATGTAGTACATACTTCTTGCACCTCGCACGTAAGTACACCTCATACCAACTTCGATTTGGCTACATATGGCTACCATGTTGTTGCCAAGGGATCTAAAAACGTTGGTTGTTGCTACAACCACATCTGGGGATCTCGGATCCGTCCGGCTTTCCCGACGGATCCCAAGGAGAAAAATGCGTTGGGTCCGTCGGAAGAACCCTACCGATCGGGTCCGTCCGCCGTACCTCTGAAAAATATTTCCCGGATCCGTCCGTCGTATCCCGAAGAAAAACGCACCGGATCCGTCGGACGTACCTTTAAGACCATCGATCGGGTCCGTCCGACGTACCTTTAGCCACAGCCAAATATTTATCGGATCCGTCGGACGGATCCCGAAGAAAAACGCACCGGGTCCGTCGGACGTACCTTTAGCCACAGCCTTCCGAAAAACGGATGATGGTTCTCATCGAAACTTGGCGTTTCCTGCTGAGAGGTGTAACTATTTGGGATCATCATCGCTCCCTCCTTCAGGGTCGGAGTTCCTGTTCCTCTCCGCGGATGCATCTGCGTTTTGAGAATCACCGGCATCCTCCTGGCTCTCAGAGCCGACCCATTTAAATGGAGGAGTCGACCGATTGTCATGACGCCTGGGTTATGGGATTAAGGCGTGGTAAACTTCCTGTTATCTACCACACCCTGCGTTACCCCACTAGCGGGTCCAAGAAAATCACCCTCGACAATCGGCCGACGTCAGGCGTTGTCTGAAGGGGTTTCCTTGAAGTCAAGGGTCTGACAGAATCCCATCTGGTCGGGATGGTACATGGCGAAAGTGGAAGACATCGACCAAAAGAATGAGGATGAAGGACGTTTTGGCCCCGTAGTAGCGTCGCTTTGTAAACACGGCGCATGAACGATCCAAGGCATCTTGCGTAGATTTTTATTATAAGCGTATCTGCAGTCGCCTGGATGATCAGTAATTCAGGATAGAGCCGCGACTTCTTGTCCCTTTCTTTTGCGATTATACGTGCCTCTGCCCAGTTTATGTTGTGTGTGGCAGATACCGAGTGCTCGCCAAGTGCATTCTGATCTACGCGCCGCTTTCTGACGCCACAAAGGCGATCACACAGTCTTCGTTTGTAGTCACTTGACTCGCCAATATACACAGACGGGCAGTCGGCAAATGGAATTCTGTACATTACGCCGGGAAATTTTTCTCTCTTTAGTTTATTCTTTACTTGCACCAGCTGACTCCGCAGTCACTTAGCTGGCACATGCGCGATCCGTACGTCATAAGAACGTAAAGTGCGTGTCAGCGTTTCACTGATGCCTGGAACATGTGTAATTGCAGCTCGTTTTTGTGTACCTTGGGTTGGCTGCAGTATTGGACGTCCAAGCTGGCGTTGTACCGGGTCTTCCTGTCCGGAACAGACGTCTTTTCGGCGGAGGATTGAGGAAACAACAGAACGTTTTTGGAATCAGGGTGTACAAACTTGAAATGAAGGTAACAGCCAGTGTGCGTGAGTTTACGGTAAACGTTAAAGGTTAGATACGAGGACTGTCGGCAGATGAGCACATCCAAAAAAGGGAGGCGGCCATTGATCTCCTCGACGCTGAACTGTATGGCAGGTTTAAAATTGTTCAGGTGGACAGTAAAATTTGGGCAGAGGCACGTATAATTCCTAAAGAAAGGGAGAAGAAGTCGCGGCTCTATCTGGAATCCTTGGTTATCTAGAATGACGGGAATCTGCCCCCAATCCACGCAAGATGCCTCGCATCGTTCATGCGCAGTGTTTAAAAAGCGACGCTACAACGCTTTGCCTCGTTATGAACAAAGCTTCCGTGCGGGAGCCAAAACGTCTTTTCATCCTCATTCTTTTGGTCGGTGTCTTCCCCTTCCGACAAGGGGTTCCAAGGGGCACAGGCCGCTTTTTGTTTAGTTGCATGGTAACATAATAAGCGACAACGCTCTGGGGTCTCGTAGCGTAGATGATTCCTCTGATATAACCACACGCGGAATCGAGACAAGATCGAAGTGGCAGCAGCGAATGCAGCGCCGGCCTATGGCTAACGCTCTTGACTTGGTTCAAGGCATAGTTAAACTGCTAAAAACTTTTGTTCGTATGAACAGGCAACGACGAGAGGTGTATAGAAATGCTTTGATATTAGCAACACTGGAAGTCCTTCGGTAATTCTTTAATATGAATCGGGCTGAGCGATTCTATATTGCTTCTAGAGTTTGACGTTGACGTGCCCGAGGTCTCAAACCGATGATAAACATTCCTCACGAGAGTACACTGTGCCCGCTTGAGCAATGTGGTGGCAGCAGCTAGGTTATATCAAGACATCAAAGGAAGCTCAACAGTGAACAGTCGGTCTCCTGGAGACGATTACAGACAAATACTTTTTGTAATATCCGCATTTCAGACGAAATTTAGCACGACGTCATATTAAAGCGTCTGCCTCTTGTGCGGGCACGAACCAGCCAATGTGCAGCGCAATTGCTCAGCACATTGTATTTATATTCCTTCAATTTTTATTTCTCCTTTTTATCTTTAGTTATTCATTTTTAGTTTTATTTATGGATTATCAATCAGTGAATTATAGCTTCACTATTAACCACCAATCGCTTATCACATTTGCCATCCGTTAGTTGGCACTTATCGATCAACTACAGGCCTCCATGCCGACAACTGCAATTTTCCTGCTGCGCTCCAAACACATATATATCCGACAGCAGATCTCGGGCTGAAACTGAAGTACTGTGACGTGTTTTCGACCGAATGAGCTGTGCAAGCTCTCGCATAAAATTGCTTTTGAGGAAATTAAATTTATACGCAATGGCTGTGCGACATCTCGGTGGTCACGCCAACTTGATCACGAGAGGTGGGTTAATGAGATCTTAAATCTTATGTTTTTGTTTAGTTGACAGTTACTTTAATGCACTAATTCAGTTTGTGTAGGCCATTTGGCAGTCCACACTGAACCCTGGCCAATCCCCCTTCGTGGGTATGTGACATATATTCAAGGAAGAAGAAGCTTGACCACGTGAGCTAGCGAACCACAGGCGCAGTCTGCTAGTGAAACCCGGCCGTCACTGCCGCGCTTGAAACTATCATCGTGCTCAGCAGCCAACCGCCCTAACCACGGAGCCACTGCAGAGGATTATGGGTGCAAGAAACCGCATTGCGATTTTTTCCAAATCCTTATGGGGCTACAGCCCCCCCCCCCCCCCCCCCCCGCCCCCCTCGAAATGTTTTCGTGCTGTCATGCACCGCCGACCAAAACAACCACCGGCGCTCGAAAGCATTCTGGGTTTTGTCTACAATATCTTTTTCCGGTTCGTTCGAAAATACATTTCGGCACGAACATTACGGACTTGGGGGCTACATTTCGTAGCAACGCCCATGCAGACGGAGTCACGTAAAGCCAGGAACCATTTCCGAGCACTAAGTTTCAAGGGCGTTTAGATAGCGAGCGGGCTCGTCGCGTCAACTCGCGCCGGCCGTGGAGGTGGGGGTGGACGACGAAACAAGACAGGTTTCCATTCCCGCTGTGTTTCAAAGGCGGTATTTCCCTCGCCTTCGACTCCCCGCTTCCTCAAAATCCCTGTGTCTCTCTTTTGGGGCTTTCTTTTTTCTCGTGCCTTCTGCGAATCCTCACCGTGCTGTAGCAGCTCTTCTTAGCGGTACTCCCTCGCCCTTCTCCCCGTACACTATGCTCTCTCCGTGGTTGAGCTTTTTGTTTCTGGTTATTTTTTTTTTTCGTTTTCACGCTTCTTCTTACGCGCCGAAGAGAAGGAGCTGAACATTGGCCCAGGAGCGCTTTGGTTTTTTTTATTGCACCTCGTTTTTTTTTTCCTACACCGCTCTACGCCGCCCTACGCATCTTGCGGACGCCGGTGAGCGACCGCGACCAAAAGGCATCGAAGCGGCGCCGATGGCGGCGGAGTGACCGTTTGTCTCCTGTTCTAGATTTCGTTTAATATTTTCTGTACTTATTCAACAGACAGAATCAGGGAAGCATTGATGTCAGTTATTTCTGCCACAATGTTTGTCACATACATATATGTTCTTTTATAATAAAGTTAATATTTTACATTTGTCTTGGCATGCGCACTGCGTGGCATTCAAGAATTCGTTTGCAGCACCTAATACACAATGGCTATTGGCTGGAATTAATCATATTTGATCCATCGACAAATTCTATATGGAGGAGGACGCGCTGCAACGTGAGCCCCCCTCCCCCCCCCCCCCCCTCCCCCCCCGAACAAAAATTTCTGGCTACGCCACTGGCTGCTTATATCATCGGGGTTCAAAGGGTCTTCGGCGATCATTGTGGCCATTACACTGGGGTGGCCATGCACAAGAAACGTCCTTTCGCTAGCACACTTTAGAGTTTCCAAAGTGTACACGCAATTTCTCTCTCTCACTTCCTTTCTATTTTGTCTCATTTCTCCTCTGTCAGCATGAGGTTTAACTTTCTTTTCTTTCTTCCTACAATCGTAACACGACTCGGGTTAGGAGCGCGGAGCAATCGCGCCTTGACTCAGAGCCAGTGATGGGAGGGAGACTGTTTTAGCACTTGTACGTCCCATCATCCTGCTTATATGAAGCTTTCACTAAATACCATGTTTAACATATGCTAGACATCAGTTAATTTTTTTCGAATCTCGCTGCGGATTCTCGCGGCTTCATCGTTTCGCTTCGGTCTAAAAGCGGCTGCATGGATCAAGGCAGGTGCCGCGACCGACCGAAATCTGATGTAGTGGTGAGCCCAACACTGTAACCGTGCACTCAGCAAGCGAGCTGGCCCGCAAATCGACATGTAACGCTTCCGTGCCGTTCTCGAACATAGAGTTCATTTAATTTGAAGCTAGAAAAATACAGTTGCCGCGCGCCCTGAAACACGCAGCAATGCCACTGAGTCAGCTGAGTCACCGTGGATTAGTTAGCAAGGGGTGCTGCCTCATTACCCAAGGAAAAGAACCGATCAACTAGCCCAGAACACCGTGGCAGCACCTCGATAGGTTTGCATACTCAGCAGCCGTCGGGAGGGACATTTTTATGCTTTGGGGTTTTGCCAGGGTCGGTTACTACCTGCGCCAGCTGCGAAGGGTTCCAGACGAATAGTTATGGTGTAAATTAAGCGAATGTTGGCTATGCATAGTCGCCAAATACTGGACGACCCTAGCAACATGGCTGTCAGATGCGTCTGCTACAAGATAGAAGTAGCATTTTTAAGAGTGTTAGCTCTTCTGCTTTACTTCCAAGGTCGCGTGTGTCTGGTATGAATGGCAATAAAATAGATATCACGTGATCTTACTAAGGCACATAGCAACAGTGAGCACACAGGGCATCGACTGATAACCATACCTTTGATCCCTTATATACAAGTGCCAGTATCTTGGCCATCAAAGTGGAACCACCCCCAAGACCATCATTTGGATAAAATTTGGGTCACCCATTTGACGTAGAATATTCAAGCTGGTGTCAAATGATTTGGCACCTTCTAAAGAATAAAACTGCAAATTGAATGACAGTCTAAAGTATGTGTGATGGTTGCACCAACGACCTTTCTGCCTCGAAACCTGAATATGACGGATCTTTGGGCAGCCATTACACCCGAATTGTTTGTCACGTAGGGTTCTCGATGGCAGCAAACGATTAGTCTTGTACACATTTGGATTGTGAGGTTTAACGACCCAAAACGACTCAGGCTATGTCGTAGTGGGGGAGCTCCGGAAATTTCGACCACCTGAAGTTCTTTAATGTGCACTGACATTGCACAGCACACAGATGCCTAGCTTTTTGCCTCCATCGAAAAGCAACCACCGCGGCCAGGATTCGATCCGGCTTCCTTAGGTACAGCAGTCGAGCGCCCTAGCCACTGCACAACCACAGAGGGCTGTCCTATACGTTTATACAATGTAATACCTGATATAAGGAATACATAAAAGTTCCAGATATAGAGGATGCGCTTGTAATTTGCAATATTAGTGCCCAATCCACAAAGTAGATGGCATAGCTTGTGTATTGGAAAGGATGTTTCCCGTTTGACACAAAATGTTCAAAGTGGTGTCAAATGATCTGGCACGTTCTGGAGGATAAAATTGCAAATTGAGGTGAAGCCCAAAAATTGTGTGGGATTTGCACCCGAGACCTTTTGCCCCCAAACATACCAAAACCGTGAATTCCGAGGGGTGTTAGACCGCCATTAGGGGCAAAACCGTTTGTCGGAGGGGGTCCCAGTTGGTGACGCCTGATCCGTCGTGTTGTGATGTACAAGTTTATGAAATTTAATAACCAATATAATGAAAAAATACACCGGATATAGCGAAGGTGGCTGTAATTCACAATAGTAGTACAAATTATATGAAGCAGATGGCACTGCTTGAAGCTCCTGTAGCTAATGCTCAAGTCGAACACTGAGGCAGTATTGGTGGAACATTTTACGTTTCAAACTTTAAATTTTTTTGTTTAGGTAAAAGTATAACTTGCAAGTTTTGCTTAAGTGTAATTAAGATATAATTTTGCAAAAAATATTTAATAATAGGACATTCAACACTTTCACAAGGTCTGGCTTCATTTCGATGTATTGCATTAAATAAATTTTTAACTTTTTAAATCTTCCACCTAAAAAGTTTAACAAGAACTCAAGGAACCCTCCAGTTTTTCTTATGGCAATGAAAGAGTAGCTAATACTGAAAAAGTCTTGCTGCAGTGGCTCAGTGTTCAGGATGCTCGGCTACTGAGCCAGGTGACCTGGATTTGAACCTAGCTGTGGTGGACACATTTCGATGGAGGCAGAACACAAGGCACTCGTGTACTGGGCAATGTGAGTGCAAGTTAAAAACTCAATTCGGTCAAAATTATCCATAGCCCTCTACAACCATGTCCCTCATAGCCAGAGTTGCTTTGGGACATAAACAACACTGACCAATCCAAACTAACATGCAAAAATAAGTGCCATAAGCAAACTCTACAAATTCTTAACAATTTCGTGCCAGCAAATGCAGCAGCTTCTTCAAACCCTGGCCTTTGCTAAGTGGAATGGCCCCTGTAGCAAGCACCAAGAGCAGAAGTATTCAAAGGTAGCTTAAGGCCCAACCAAATAATCATTTACACAAAAATTTAATGATTTGAAATGTTTTATTCTGTGCAAGCAAACTTGTCAGTGCACTACGCTTCTATGATCATACAGATGGTAAAGTTCAGCCACCAACATTTCACTGTGATACAGCTCCCCAAACTGTAAACTGTGCAAACACCTGCCCAAGTTCAATTATGTTTAAGGACAGGAGAAAAAAAGAACTCGGTATAGATGGCACAAACAATTGTGACAGTTCCATAAGATTGCACAAATGAATATCTGGTTTTTAAATGCAAGACACAGTGCAAACATTCGTGTCTAAGTTACTGTGCAACAGGCAAATGATGGTGGCACATCACGAACAAGCAAAAATGTGAAAAAAAAAACACAGTTCCATAACATCACACATCACATAAAAAGTTAATCACGCTCCATACTGGTCGTTAACATACAGCAAGCATAAATCCATGAAGCAACAATTGTAAACAGCAATAAACAAAAAAGGTAAAAAATATATTTGTGCCCATGACTAAGACATTATTGCCTGCAGAAAACCAGCAAGGCTACGACGATTCAAAAAGTATTTAAGCAACAAACCGATTCTCACTCCATGTGTCACATGCACGACCCCCACAAGAGCATTTCATTTCTTCAGAGCAAATGAATAGTTTGACCATGCAGAGCTAAACATTTGCCTTGCCTGTACAGTGTAAAGAGCTGTTTTCACACACAAGTAATTGCATATAAAAAACACTGTCTTTCGCACTACATTAGTTGAATTTGCGATGTCAAGCGCGACAATTTACGGATGCATACCAACCGAGCAACACAGAACGAAGCTGAACAAAGTTGTAGTGCATTTTGTGCAGAACATCTTGCAACAAGTACAAAAAATTCAGCGGTCACTTTGACTGTCTAAAGTGGTGAGAGGCGAAAGCCTTTCTCGCCTTAACTGCTATGAATTACCTCGAGATCGCTTGTGGTTGGTCCCGCAGACTGGTGGCGGCACCCAGTAGCAGCCGTCGCAATTGCTTAGTCGACGGAGTAATTGCGACGGCTGCTACTGGGTGCCGCCACCACTCGTGCGGTAAGCAGTTGTGATTAATGATCGAGAATTAACTAATCATTGTTTCGTTGTGAAATTTGGTAGGTAGGTTCATTATTACCACCACTACCACTTCTAATCATTAGTTGGGTGTCAGTTAGGCGTCGCGAAACGCAGACACTTCTGTTCACAGACACTTCTGTTCACAGACATTTGTTCACGGGCACGAACGATGAGGCATTAGAGGCTTTCATCTCAGAAATACTCATGGTACATTATTGCCGGCTATTTAGGAGTACAGTAAAAAATGCACAGCATTTATATGGTGAATGTCTGCCATTCAGTACCACCTGTTAGAGATGTCCATAACAAGCCTTTCAAGTTCATTGAGGGGCTTTAGATGAAAGCATTTTCTGGAGTAGGCATATCAAATGTATCCATTAACAGCTGTGCCCACAGTTCATCTACTGTAGGAATAACAGTCTGCATACTAAGCATAGCTGGAGTTAATGCACTTCATATTCAGGCTGAAGATATAGCAGCAGATGTCAATGATCAGATTATCACAATTTATCATGATCAATGATCAGAATATTCCTTTCTACATGCACACAGCTCTGACGTGCCATAAATGATAAGCATTCAGATTGCCTCTGGAACATACCTAAAGTGCAGCCATCATTTTCCATCTCCCTTACTGCAATTTTTGTACTAAAATCTACATGCCTGATATCCTTGAATCTTAGTGTGTTTACCTTGTGTCTGACTTCACAATGGCCTTTGCCTGATATCCTTGAATGTTAACATGTTCACTTAGTCTCACTTCACAGGGGCCTTGTTTAGCTTTCTGCAGAAGGGGCAGGAACAAAGACCAAGGCTGACACAAAATGCGAGTTACCATGACTGTGCCGCTGGGCCTACATTATGCGTCCTTGTGTCAGTGCGCTTCTGTTTCAGGCACATTAAAGTATGCCAGATCAAAGTAATGATAATGCTTTCCATGACCTCACTGAGTGATCTCATTTGAGGTAAATTATGCCCTTGGCACAGCAACTGAGGAACACAGACAATGAACATAGAAAAGGGCAAATGTGAATGGTGCACAAGCACGCATCATCAGAGAGGCGTAAATTGCTCCACCCATCAATGGCGCCTGTTTAGATGCTGAGCTTTGCGTCCAAATGTGCTGAGCTACAACATATCAGCAAAGTTACAAGCTGGCAGGTTCCTGTCTAACACAGGAAGAAAACATGCATGAAATCTTTCAATGATACAGTGCTACGGCTCCCGTTCATCACAAACCCAGTAGGGTGCAGCGAAAATCCGGACTGGTCGAAAAAGCCCGACGTCACATGTGGAACGGCAGAATTGAAAAGTGGTTAAAACATCATACATTAATTGTGATTACAAGGCGAAAATATGACTCAAATGTCATTAGGACGTGCAAGTACATAAAGTAAATGAATTGTGCTGAAAGGAAAATTCTAATTGAGTGAGACAGAGATCAAACCCGGGACATTTACATCCTATGTAAAACATCATGCTGCAGAAAAGTGTTCAAAGAAAGTGGGTGCAGAAACTGTCTATCAAACTCAAAATTGGTCTTCCCGGACCTTCGAAAGACCTCGTCAGAATTTGGCCAAAATTGATGTCCAACCTAATTTGAGTAGAGTATGGCCAACTCAGTGGCGACCTCCAAAATTAGATGAGCCACCCACAAAATCGGGCCCCTTAGCTGAACTCGTGAAATTCGACTGCTCTAAATTTTATCCAAATTGCTGTTTAAGCTAATTTGAATATGGGCAACTCAGTGGTGACATATAAATTTCGCCATGCCACCCATTAAATTTGGCATGCTTATGCATTTCCACAAATGAGGGGTGGCTACGTGCACCCTTGGAATTTTTCTTCCTCCTCCCACCGGTATCTCCTCTTTCGCCGCTGTTTGGCTCTCCAATTCAAATGCTCTCACATTAAAACAGTCCTTGCAGTAGCCAGCACCCATGTGCTTGACCAGTTAGGGCAGATGCCATAGCCACAATAGTCGTCACAGTCAGAGAAGCCAATATAGTCACATTGGCTAATATTATGAAAGCGGAGGACCCAACCAGCCACTATGAACCATTTTCCCATTCCACCAGGTTTGTGAATAATTGATTTTTCAAATCACCATCACTATATCTCTCTAACCGATCTCATATTGTGCCAACTGTGGCTACCTCATTCCGAGTTTTCAAGTAGTCTGCAATATAACTTTCAAAATACTACAGTCTTTTACCAACTACCAAGCGAAGCCTTTCCAAGAAAACTGCATGCAAAAAAAAAAAAAAAAAAACAGAGAGAAAGAGAAAAAAAGAAAGAAAGAAGGAAGAAAAGAAAGTAAATATGCAACAAGGTGACTTGGTACTGGCAGCAGTACTGACTGAGCTAGTGGAAAGCCACCGCTCTCAGTGTGCTAGAAATGACAAAAAGAAAATGAACGCCTCAGGAACACCGAACTGAAACTCCAGGTCAATAAAATGGTGGTCATGTAACACTCTGGGAAAAGTGTTTGAATAAGGACATTAATGAGGTGGCATACATTTATGCTCTGGAGCTATTGTACAATTGTTAGAAAAAAACCACTGCAGATTACTATTAAGTTAAGCCCAAGGTAAGGAGGCAGTGGCTTCTCAATCCTCCGAGGCTAGGATCTAGGATCTAGGTTGTGGTCGTGGCTCCTTGCCATAGGATATCTGTAGTTTAAAGCCGTTGCCATTCTTACCGCTTTGACAAATGACTGCTCACACCTTTCTCAATTCTCTTCTGTCTGCACGTGGCTGAGCAAGAGCTAGCTGGCAGGTCCCTGCATTTTCCTTTGCGTTCTTCCTTCAATAGCAAAAATAACAAAAAGCCTAGCAATTGTAAAACATGATTTCTGTTGCTGTCCCTATGCTTATAGTAGTTACTGTGCAGAACCATGCTTCAGTATATTAGTGCATTCTTGGGGACACAACAAAATGTGCGCTTATCAACAGCTTCAGGCTGTCAGGAATCCACTAAGGGCAAAGACTGATCATGTGTAAGCTCTGAGCGCGCACTTTACAGAAAGCAAGCTCGCCAGTCTAGTTGTCTTTGCCAGCAGCCTGAAAGCACAATAAAGTTCAAAAGAAATAGCACTGTAATTAAGTTTCCTGCTAAATAGATTCCACATATAATGCACAAAACAAGCTGACTCAACAAGTTCACCCGGTAAATTCTCATCCACACGCTACATATAGACAAGCTTCCAATCAAGTTACCATTGCAAGCACTTCAAAACCATTCTAAAGCTCTCAGGAACTTTGTTGCAGCCAAGTTCCTAGTAAATCACTCATACACACTGCACACACACATAAAACACTCTGAAGAAGAGAAGACTTTGCCCTCTAAGTAGGGAGATGTCTCAAGGAATGTTGTGAGCAGGCCTGACAGCTGGAGGTACACTCATGCCTGCTCCTGACCAAACAGGGAAGGAAGGCCAGCATTCTCCGAAACACCGTCATCCTCTTCCACAACCATTTTCTGAGGCCTGAACATTGGAGGCAGGTTCATGATCTGGATAGCTGCCTTGAACTGCTGCCCAATGTTTTTCTGCACGAAGAACGGCAGATGAGATAAAGATTAATGCCACAAGGAAATGCACAGAATGCCTCCAAAGAAGTACACACACCGTCAACTCAGGTGGCAGTTCGAGCCAGCTGGTGCAATAGCAAAATAATTCACAGAGCACTGCAGAATCTGCACTGGAGTCCTCTGATTGTTGTAAATCGATGTGCCACTTCCAGTGCATGCAGTGCCCATTTCTGGCAGGTATAATAACCTGGGCATAATGCTCGCGTCTCGTGATGCACATGTACACAGACTGGCTCCGGAAAATATTTCGTGGACGCGGAGGCTAAGAACTCAGAAGAATCCTTTGAGTCTGGGTTACAAAAACAGCTCAGTGTCGGTGGTGTCTGAGTAGAACTGTGCCAACATGGCAAGGACAGCAGCAGCGTCCTTCATCAAGTGTTTGAAACTTTCTTCCCTTCACTGCATTAACAATGGAGGGTGTTTGATGAAACGCAGTTTCGGCGCTCATTAATCCACACGGACAGAAGTGAAGGAGACATGCAGTGGTGCCGGAGTGGCAGAAAATATAAAAAAGAAAAGAAAAGACCAGCGAAGCTAGCATCCAAAATGGCACACAGTTGAGCTCAATTGGCTGGCCAATGCACTGCCAACAACTGCCATGCGCAGGCTGCCTCAAAGCACAAAAAAGCAAAACTGAAACCACAGGGTCGAACTATCTTTCTGGGCTAGGGCCCTCCAATCGTCGTCACACTTGCCACTGCATGCACGTCAGATGCAGATTTCCAAACATTTTGCTGTGTTAATAATTTAAACACTTGTTTGGCAGGGTAAGAAAGATAAATACAAGCTCAAATAAAACTGAAATTGACTGGTGAAAAAGAAGAGGGGGCAGAGGGGCGGCTCTTTTCTACCTGGAGCTTCACAGTTACACACTGCCTGGCAGTACACCACGACGACAGATACCACTTCCAAACATGGCTTGCTATGCATTTCCTACCACTGTGATCTGTTTCAGAACCTTGCGGAAGTGAAACCCAGTCACCTTCACCAGCAAGGACTGCACAGGTGTGGATGACTGGCTGGCCATATACTAGTGTGAGAACTTGTCAAAAATGGATTGATAGTATTAAGCCGAGAAAAATAATCTTTAACATGAACAACGTTGTCAACACACAGCCCTCAACCCTGAATTCAATATTCCTACCAGTACATTCTCAAATCAAGCCCGACCAATGATTTCAGCCATCCCGCTGTCCAGAATAGTCACCCCAGGACAAAGTTTCCGTAGTCTGAAGTCTGTGAAGGCCCATTTCTGAGGAGGCTGCACTGAGCCATATCACACTGTGAAGGAAGTCATGGAGGCCTTTACTTCTGTGATGACATTCCTGGCTATACACATGCAGTAAGTCGTTTGATGGAACTAAAAAAGTCTTTTTTGCCATGGGGTTTTGATCTCAAAAGCTGACAGTCCCCACCCTGAATTTCTCCATTGATTTCTGCGATATAGTAGATAGGTAATTTATAGCAGTTTTCTGCAGGTCAATTTTTCCGGCCCACTGAAGTCCCGATTAACAAGGTTTTATTGTACTATTCAAACATATGGCTTCCTTACAAAAACAAGCTAGAGCCATTAGCCAAGCATGCACTTCAAACCAGGTTCATAATAGTCAGTTTACTTAACATAGAGATATGAAAAAACAGCATAGCCATAGCTACTGTGACAGCAGCAACCAAACAAGCTCACCCCAATGATTGGAGATATCAGCCTCTTGAAAAGGTCTTTTTTCTTCTTTTCAGGAAGTGCCTTGCCATCAGATGGAGGTTGGAGCTTAGATTCAAAGGCCTGCACACGCAGAGAGAGCACACGGGGTCATCAGCCACAGGACACCAATAACTAGTGACATCAATGTGAGGAGACAACTGGCCAGGTACCCAATGAAGGCGACCATGCATCTTCCTGATGTCTAAATGCCACATGGCACAACCCTATTCAAATACTACTACTGTATGACATCAATATGTGAATACTACTCTTCACGAAGCTAATCACGAGTGCCTGCACTGGTTACACCACAGCTCGATATTCGGTTTCATGTTCACATTCAACATACGCGTGTGCTGGACACAAGATTACCTGTGGCCCATTTGTTCCACTGGAATGCTGCTTTGCTGGAACGAAGCAACAGGCATACAGAGCCAAATCACAGATATGAATAAACAGTTTGTCACATAATCTGTATCATACTGTGAAAGACTGCTAGGTTTACGAGACTTCATATCCAGAGGCTTTGCTTTCAAGTGCCGGCGTCTCGTTTTAATGCTGCATTGCGATCTGAATCCCAGTTCTTAACACAGAAGCATAGGTCATGTACACAAGGTCGTTTGCACAGCGTTACCTACACATCCCCAATCCAATAAATGATGTTAGTTTAAAGCAGAGCTACAAAGAAGAAACTTAATCTGCAACTGTCAATCAAACATGTAAATCTGCTGTGGGGGCATCAAAATGCACCTCATTTCTGCTGATTTGACATGCGACAAAATGTAACTTCGAAATTTATCATATTCTGCAAACTTCAGTGATTTTCATAAATGAAAATTTCAATCAAATTAAAATGCTTTCTCTTGTGAGCATTCTATTTCAACTGGAACAAATTTTGTTGAAGTCAGCGCAACAGATGCCCAATATGAACAGTTATGAATTCGCATGTCCTTATATTACAGAGCAGAAATAAGGCCAAAGAGAAAGCTTCTTCTACATACTGTACTTACTCGATTCTAACGCCTGCCGCGGTGGTGCAGTGATAAGGGAGCACAACTGCTGTGCGCAAGGGTGCGGGATTGAGTTCTGGCCGCAGCGGCTGCTTTTCAACGGAGGTGAAAAGCTATGCGCCCGTGTGCTGTGCGATGTCAGTGCACCATACAGAACCCCAGCTGGTCGAAATTTACGAAACCCTTTACTACAGAATCTCTCATAGCCTGAGTCGCTTTGGGACGTGAAACCACACAATCGACCCTTCAATTCTAATGTGCACCTTTACTTTTTCCCCAAAAAGATGCGCCTAAAGATGGTATGTGCACTAAAATTGTGTTTGAAAATGAAATCATTCCAGCGACACATTTTTTTCCTCTCTGTGAAAAAAGGAACTGCATTACAGCTAGTGGCCGCGCACTACAATTGAGTAAACACAGTAGCTTGAACAGCTAAGCAGGTTCTCAGTATGTTTGTTACAAGCTTCCCAGTCATAGTGCAAAAGTATTATACTACAGAGAGAAGCGTGAATCTTATTTTATAAAAAATTACAGCAGTGTCAAAGAGGGCTTGGTGGCTCTAAAGGCAACCGTGGCCAATCAGGATGCCACGGTACACGGTAGGCTTGCAATCTAAGCCAACACGGCAAGCACTTTTGCACTGGCACCACTTGCTTTGTAATCTGAAGCCACCAGCCAGTTGAGTGACAATATACCGCTACCACAGTGCACCAGATGTTCACCCTTCTGGCCCCCCCAATACCTCTCACCCTCAGCACGTGCTTCAAGTGTCTACCCCTGTTTCATGGTTGATTCACTCTGCATTCTGGTCTCTTCGTCCTTCTACAGTGAGCATGCCCATGTAGCCCAGTGCAGAATAAACCCCATTTAACCATTTCACCCCTTATAACTAAGAGCTTTTTCCCAGAGCGTGCTACACCCAGTGATGATTTCTTTGTTTCAGGAAAATTAACACCCTTCAGATCACACAGTAGCTTGCATTTTTGTTTCAACCAATGAATGTAGTAAAAAATACTTCTCAATACAGTGAGCCTGGCAGTGGCAGCACACTATTTACTGTGATATTCATGCAGACAGATTTTCTCAACAGCATAATATTGCAATTTGGTTTTTGTTTTTACTTCCTGCATCAAGTGGCCCTCGTTAAAAAAAAACTTTAAAAAGCAATCCCATGATCACTCAGTTACTCACTTGACAAATTCTGGCACCCCAATAATTATAGTTTTCAACCACTGCGATGCTCGTTAATTCGAACTTCACGGAACCGGGAAAAAAGTTCGAATTATCAGATGTTCGAATTATCGAATGGCCTCGAAAAAAACTGACCAAGACGGTTTGTACTACGGTAAATGTACCGTATTTAGTCGCGTAACGAACTTGCTCGCATAATGAACCCACCCAGCCCCGATTTGTGCCTGCGAATCTGAAAAAAAAAAAAAAATAATAATAAAGGCGTCAGTCATTAGCGCGTCCCTCTGTTTCGCGCCTTCACGGTCCACAACACATTTCTTGGCAGTGCGCCAAGATGCTGCGCGGCGATAACGGCGTGTTTATCTTTTGACTTTAGCTCGGGCAGGGGGGAGGAAAGCGAACTTGGCAAAGTGCCAGCGCTTATCCGGTTGTGCAAGCCTCCTTTTCAGTACGTTCGCTTTATCGGGCTATGAGCGACTTGGGCGGGCGGCGCCCTCTACTGCCACTCCAATCATCGGAGCGAACGGTGCTAAAAGCCGGCGTCATGATCGCGGCTAACTCGCGTCCTTCCGTTGAGGACTGATGGGTGGAAGAATGGATGGCTATCGCAAAAAAAAAAAAAAAAAAAAAGTTTAACCCAAAGTGCCCGTCCGAGATCATAGCCTTTTATGGGTATTGGCTGGGACCGCGCCGACAGTACTTATCCCTATTTCCAAATTATCAGGGTTGGAATTAACGAGTATTTAGTTGCGAACTACGGAGGTTGCGCAGAAGAGAGAGCAGGCAGCCGCCGCCGCGCGGCCATGCACTGACCTTGCCACGGCCGCGTCCCCTCCCTTCAACGCCGCCGGCCGCCACGCCGGTCATGGCGCCATTTAAGTTTTACCCACTCTTCCATGGTTTTACCTGGTTCCTTATTCTGTCCCCGTTTTGGACGTGCGCAGCCTCTAATTATGCCTACCGATCGCGGAGATGTTTTTTTTTTTGTTGTTGTTTGTTTTTCCCGCGTGATGTGCCCCAAGCCGCCCAGATGCTGCGGCGCGTAGTTCGAATTATCCGTAGCGGAACAGACTCGCGTTCGAATTAACGGGCTTTTTTATACACAGATCTCTATGGAGCTTGGCCGGACCAAGTAGTGTAGTTTGAATTATCCGAATATTCGAATTATCAAGGTTCGAATTAACGAGCTTTCACTGTACACAGTTCTGTATGTGCAGGCATAAAATTCACAGTTTGTGTTTTTCATCGTAAAACTAACTGGATATGCACTAGTAGTGCTTATGTGGAAAGTAAACACTCAGAATCGAAGAAAGAGCATCCCTTGAACGGGTCAGTGTCTAATTAAAGGACGTCGAATGTCTGTCCTGTCCCCAGGGCCCTCTGTTTTGGGGTTTTATACTTCCCAATATAACTGGTGTAAAAAATGAGTGCTGTTTTTTCTTGTTTCTTTTACTCAATTTCAGGTACCAATTGGATTATTCAGCAAAACTTTTACAGCTCATGCTTTTTCACGCTGTTTCTTCCAGCGTAAAATAACTTCCTTTAGGCAATAATTTTTGTATGGAATAAATTTTTTAAAAATTTTTTTGCTGATACTTTCTTTATATAAAATGTGAAAAATGGCAAGCTCCACATAAATTATATACCATAAAGGACATTGATTTTCTTTTGTCCACAGTAAAATCCTAATAAATAGAAATAGTTTTAAGGGCCGCTGTCGATGGTATGACTTTTTAAGCAAAGTAGCCCAATGCTTCGATCAGGTACCGGAGATAGTCTGTGCAAAATGCTACAGCGATACGCACGCCGCAAAGCAGCAAAAATACAAATCAAAGCTCTCTCATCCTCTCCTCCAGAAAACCAGCTTCCCCGTTTTCTATGCTGGCCCGTCGGACCACTATGCTGACGTCAGAAGGCAACGACGTCCATTGGTCCGTCTCGTTGACAAACTGGTGAAGGATGGGCATACACGACTATTTGGGTGGGCCGCTCGCTGCGCTCTTTTCCCTCGCCACGGCCGGACTGAATGCAATGAATGCAGCGGCGCGAGTTCCCCTGCCCGTTTCATTTTCACGCACGCAGAGTGCCAATCCCCCCCTCCCACCAAACGCAGAGGAGGAAGGGGAATTTGGCTTGCGAAGGCTAGACGATCGAGCAGTATAGTGAAAAACCTTTGCGAGAGAACGGGAGGAGAGAAACGCGACAGAATCGGGTGATTGCGGTAGCTGTAACTGCATTATTAATTACTCTTTTCAAAAACATTTTTGCGGCCATGCGTTTTGGGGGCAAAGCCTCACAGTCACCGGAGAAGAAGATATTTTCGACCGGAGGGTGGACAGTGGCCGTTTAAATAGTAAAGACTTCAGCTGGCTTTGTATTACTGCAGTGTGATAGCAGTTGATACAGTGATGCCAAAGACATCTGATCCATACCCGTGTTTTTGCATCCTGCTTCTAACGTGTAAATCTTGTATGTATCTTGAAATTAAATCATGCGGCAAGTTACAGCTCTTAAAGTAAGTTAAAAAAAGAAAACAGCTAACAATACTTTTCTGTAATTGGCACAAGACAACTGCTTATTCATGAGCAGTTTTCAGGTCTGTGCACTGCAAAAGCAGGCGTTCTCTGGAATGAGCATTAGTATCAAATCTGAGCTTGCCCGATTATTTTAGGAATTCTGTTTAGGGTGCCAGAAACCATAATTAAGGAAGTTATTTGCTTCATTCTGGAAGGAAGCTGACCTGCAGGGCTTCAGGGGTGCAGCCCGGGATCTGGAGCAGGGTGGCACAGAGTCCTGGGAAGAGGGGCCGTGCAGCCTGGTACAGGGTCAGCCCCAGGGAGACCAGCAGTGTCTGGTTGATGTCATGTTCCCCCAGCACCTGCAGGCCCAGCAGCACACACCGCAGCAGGTAGGCGGCACTGCCTTCGTCCCGAACCACCCCGTGCTCAAACATCTGCGAGAAAGAAGAACAGCCACAAAAGTTCAAGGGGAGAGGATACTCTGCACGGGCGGGGGGTTGGGACAGAAATGAAATGCAATAACATATACCAGCACATCTCAGTGTACTAGATCGGAGCCACAAACCAATGTTCACACTGCGTGGAGAGTCCATTACTGTCTGGAGAGCTTTCCACTTTCCCAGTGCACAAGCACCATGCTGAAGAGAGCGTAAAATGATGCTTGACCTTCAGACATTAGTTTTTTTATGCAACATATGGCTGAGTTTAACCTTAAAAAAAAAACAGTAAATGAGTAAAGGCCATTAGGCAGTGCTTGGCGAATTCTTGTTATTCAGTCACCTTACAGAATACACGAAAGTTCCTTTCCTATGCTCTACTCAGAGTGAAACAAGCCATCTGTTCTGCTCTACTAAGCTGCATTAAAAATTTTTTGCATGCATTACTATAATGATGTATTTTGCATCATAAAACCATGTTTCACAATTTCGCACAGGCCAAGCTTGCTCAGGTCATGTTTTTCTATCTTTTTCCGCAGCATTCTTTCTCTTTCTAAGAAGAGAACTGGATCTAACATGAATACTAGAATGCAACTGCAAGCACCAGAATCATGCAAGCTGCATGTAAACGAGCAGCTTAAAAACCAATGTCCAAGAGCATGGAAAGCATGGCACGACAAAATACCTTCAAACATTACAGAAGGCACATCAGTCTGTACGCCTATGTTGGGAGTTTCAGATTTAGGGATAATAAAGATCTAAGTTGGTTTTGCAGCGGAGCTCACCGCACTGCTATGATGAGGTGACCTGGCAGGGAGCAAAGAGGCACACTAACCAGTTTCAGCAAAGGCATGCTCAGCTGCAGGGCCTTGAAGGAGGCAGCAGTGTCGGACCAGTGCAGGGCATTGAACACGGCCATCACCACGGTCGAGCACAGCTCCTGCATGCAGAGAGAGGGCAAGACCCACTGTCTCCACTGGTCGAAAACAAAGTTGCTGCAGCTCGCTTCCTGGTGTGGTGAGCGAGTCTGCTGTACCGATGCCACGTGAAGAAGACAACCTACTACTGTGAGCTGCAGCTGATAAGCGAGGAAACAAATGAAAGAAAGTGAGGGAGATAAAAGGGAAGGAGAACACCTAGTTTGCTTACCCTAATCTGGAAGGAGGGGACAGAAAGAACAGAGAGAAAAGACCGAAAGGAAATACACAGCAGACATAAGCATGCGCGCAATGTCAATATGAACAGTTGAAAGCATTTAGACAGGGCACACCTGTATCTAGAAAAACAACTGCAGCTGGCAAGCAGTAGGCTCCATGACTGAGACTTACCCTCAGTATCACAGCAAACAAAACTAGCCTCCCTTATTAAAACATCATCGTACAGCATTTTCAAGTGGTTGGTACACACATACCCAAACCAATTATAAATGTATAAAGCCCATGGCATGGTATGACTGCTGATCTCGCCCTTGTTGCCTGAGCAAAGGAAAGGTGCTACTAATGCAAGGAGTGATTTTCAAAGAATATGAAAAATGAGGATGGGATGGAAGGTAGCTACTAGGCTTATGCAAGTAGTGTTCTTTTCTTTTTTTAATTCAAAGTGAATTCAAAGTCAATAGTGACTTTATTCAAATATTTAGAAAGAGGGAGTACACTGAAGCTCTTGTCTTGCATAAATGGCCACTCAAAATCAAGGAAGTCGGCCTATACATTAAGGCCGCCTAATATTTTCAGAGTCTGGGTATGTTTGGCCAAGCCACGAGTAATGAGTGCCTTGTGCTAGCATCCACTCCTGCTGTGATGCATGCAATTCCGCACTCAATGCCAATGTTTTGCAAACCTGGCAATCCCGAATACGAGGAAACGCAGGGGGTCGCTACGCACAGAGCCAATTTGTTTGTGGGGTCTGAGGTAGGTTTGAATGAGCGGCTATGAATTGTGGAGGTTCACAAGTAAAAGAAGAAAAATTTATTTGTGTACAAAAATCGATTTCGCAGATTAAAGCTGAAACTACACAATATTGAAATGGCTCGTTTGTGCTGGTGGTCACTTTACCAGATGAGCGCCAGGTAGTGAAAGAGCAAACTTTCATTAATTCACGAAGCATATATTGGTGCCAGGATCAGGAACCTACAAGACTGTTGGCCGTTCACTTTGTAATGTAGTAAAGTGCGCCTAATGCTAGAGGAAGGCATGAAAGTTCCACCATTTTGCTTCCTTTTATTGCCACTTGCCTCCGACTGCTGGCTTTAATTGCAATATCAGTGTCATTTTGCTGCTGTTGCCTTCGCCTGCATGTACCATGATGCTATCCCACCGAAAGTATACAAAAATTGAAATCACATGAAGGAAGCATTGCGGAAGTGTTATTCATCTCAGACAACTACTTTGAGAAGTAAAATACTGAATGCTTTATTTTTTGCTTTAACATATAACATTAATGAATATTTGCATAGGCCTAGTCCCTAAAAATTGTGCAGTGATAGATTCCACCATGCAACAGTAGAATGCCCTTAGCATGCATTGACCCCCAAGTATCAGCTATGACTCAGCCTACAATGCCCACCCTGCTGTGGTGGCACAGTGGTGAGGGTGCTCGATTACTGTGCCCAAGGATGCGGGGTTTAAATCCCCACTTTTCGATAGGCGAAAAGCCAGGCGTCCGTGTGCTGTGCAATATCAGTGCACGTTAAAGAACCCCAGCAGGTCCGAATTCGCGGAGCCCTCCCCTATGACATCTCTCATAGGCTGAGTCGCTTTGGGACGTAACACCCCACAACCCAAACCGAATATATAATGCCTAAGTGTCACAGAAAACTACCACTTATTCCATGCTTAACATTACTGTACTAAACCTATTAAGTTCTGGTTTTCAAAGAACTTTCTCATGCAAAAGCTATTCAGTAACATGATGCCAAGCAAGTTTTAAAGAGGCTCGCACTGTATGACCTGTACAGCAAAGACAGAAAAAGAAGATACCAGGAGGGAATGTGCCACACGAAAATAAAAGAATATGGCAGTCAAGCGAATAACTAGCATATGAGGAAGATAGAGTAAAATGTACCTCTGTCTTAAGAACAGCCGCCCCGAAGGGAGACACAACCGCTGCATTTGAATCCATCGTCTTTCCCTCCTGGTCTTCATTCATGCTGTCGATGTTGGTGTCCTGTTGGCCGCGCTTGGTCAGCAGGACGGCAGCTGCAAAAAGGCAGGGCACGAATTTGAAACTTCCTTCTTTTTTTTCTTTCGCCTCAAGCAAGACACACTGAAAGGTGTGAAACCCAAGTACTGCTGGATTTCAACTTCTGATGACAGTACAACTCAACTACTGCAGAGCATGCGACAAACCCTGAGATCAGTGAATAGATGACGTCTTGAAAACCAAGAGGACAGAAAAGTCAAAACTGACTGGATATGAAATGGTTCATATATTGCTTGCACGGCCTCAGCTCAGGCATGCACTGAAGCACATTGGAGATAAAAACGTCAGAGCTGTCCTTCGTCTCCCATTGTGTTCTTGTGCATACCTGACCTGATGCCACACAAGGTAAAAAAAGATCTGCGCTCTTCCGACCATATAAGTACATGGCGAGTAACTGGAAGCGCCCAGAAACCTATTGTGGCATCCAACGAGTTGTAACATTTCTACCCAGCAAAACAAGTCAGAACAGCTGCTCCAAATAACTGGTCGTGTTAGCTTATTTCCTTAGACTAAAAAATTTTCACAAGATCGGAACACTGTATTCACACACGAACATTAAAGTGACTAGCAGCAGTTCACCTTCATTTCATGAAACAGAGCATGCGTCTCATGTGATATTTTGCCTAAGTGTTACCACTTATATTCTTTACTGTTTATTGCTAAGAAACAAGCCCTAGTTGCTGGTCAAGTACAAGTCCTCTAACACAGCATGGTGCTCTGCACATACTACTACCACTCTTAAAAAGCAAGAAAGTTATAACAGCTCTCCTTTTCCTTTGCTTTAAATTAACGGCTTTTGAAAGCCTCTATGCTATGTGTCTCATTCAATAAGCAAGTAAGCCCAGCAACTGTTCAAACTCCGCGCTCCTCTATGATAACCTGGAAAAACGTGTGCCCTTCAAAACCAGCAAAGCTCTTCTTTCGCACATTACTACCAACGAGCATATTATTACCACTCGAGGACATCCTGAGCACATTCCTTTTCCTAGTCCCCTGAAGGCCTAATTAACGAGAATTGACTATATTCAGCAGCAATATGACAGCTCCACCGGGTTTCATGTAGGTCCGTCCTATACAAAAAAACGGTATACAGAGTCCTGTATAAAATTTATGCCAGATTTTCTAGTCAGTTATATATTCCTGTGCAACTGTAGTATAATTTTGAAATCTAAGGTCGGACGAAATCTTGTCTGGTTAGGTAATAAATTCATTTCAACAACAAAAGGAACACTGACCAAAGATTTCGGCTTCCATACGTCTTGTTTTCTTGACCCAAACCTTTGGTCAGTGTTCCTTTTGTTGTGAAAATGCAGTATAATATTACTGAAATAAAATTAAATGGACAAATTAAGAATAATTAAAAAGTCCGGGAATTGCTGGAGGTATGCTATATCAATGAAAAAAGTAGTGATTGTGTAAGCACACCATCTATTGCAAAGTATAGTAATGAAAGGGCGCTTTTAGATAGTGATAAGTGGAGACAAGGACAAGAGAGGCACACAGGTCCTTGTCTGTTCCGTGCTAAGCCTCCCACTTATCATGTATTACCAACTAGCCCAGAACTCTACTTTGCTTTTAGACACATGTGTGCCTAGATTCTGGGTGCAGTTAAGAATATGTACCCTCGCGTGCATGATATTGGTTCCACCTTTCCCGTCTCCTATGCCTTATTATTCACTTCCATCTGCTATGAACAAACAGTTGCAAGCTGCGCCCGTCCTGTCTCTCTATCTGCATGTAGTCCGTTTTAGCGCTATATCTTTTCAAGGAAGCATATCAAAACCACCTGTGGAGAGAACTCTTTCTTATTTGCAGTATAGTCCTGTGCAATCCAAGGAATGCTGAAATAATTATTACCCTGCTGTAAGTCTGATGCTTGCTTAGCAGAAAGCAAAAGTAAAACATACATTGGCGACCTTTCTTGCACTCACCTAGGACGTCAAGATATTCGCGTGAAAGCAGACGGTTCAGCTGGTCATCCAAGAGTTCCTGTTCCTCAGTCATTTCGGTCTCATAATCCACACTGTTAAGTTTAGAAGGAAAGGGGCATGAGGGGAGAGGATATACTGAGAAGGCCAAGCTACTGACAATGACTCTCAAAGATAAAAATAAAGGTTTTAGAGGGTTATAGGCACCAGGCTATACTGTAACTCTAGCAGGGTCTTGAAAGAGTAGCACTCATGAAATCAAGTGATTTTTCTTTGTACAATGCACACATTTCTCAAGTATATTCAAGTAGTTAAGAATGAATGCTAACGGGCACCGTCTGGACTTGGCATGAGCAGGAACTACCAGATTCAAACAACACCCTTCAGCTCTTCTGCATTTACATCAGTGGTGCACAGTTACGGTACAGGGCATAGGAATATAATACAGAAAAATTAAGAAGAGAGATGGATTCTAGTGGAGGTGGGATTTATTTACAGCCACTCAGTGCTCACTGTACATACCACGACTGGCTATCCTGTGATGCCGATGAGTGGGTTTGTAACGCAGCTATCTCAGCTTTCTTGTGATATATTGAGGCAAAAAATTTGGGAGATGCTTGTATGTGTTTTACAAAGCAATTTTATTTTTCTCACGAGCAAGCGGCACAGAACGTGGCTCTTTTTTCTCTTCTTCTGATCAATTCTTTTTGGCCCGCGACTCTCTTATGGCTCATAAGTCTCTTTTGCTCGGTTACAGCAGCAATTGCAATGTGGCTTGACCGCCGAATGGGCGCACACGAGCTGCCCTCTAAAAATCAGCACATTGTACAGCCTAGCGCAATTTGAAGGCGATCACTTCCAAACCAAACCTATTTGAAACAAACTGCTCAAACATGGTTTATTTAGCAAGGACGCACAAATGAATGCATGAGCTTAATTAGCCATAAGATTAATCTATCTTCCATCTCAGACACGTGTCTTATTGTCTCCCTTGTGCGTGTTTCCATGATAGGCTGTAGTTCCACCATTAATATGCACCAACTAGCTCAGATTCAGATCATTCCACCTCATGTTTGTTACAGACTAAGCGACTGTCACGACAGAGAAAAGCATTTTGGTCTGTTTTGCCGGAGTGAACCTGATAACCTTCAATTTGCGCTAGACTGCACAATGCTCACCAGCCAGGGAACCAGAATCGTACCGTCGAGATTTGACTGCCTACATAACCCACTGAGACTAAATGTAGTGTACAGTAATGTAAATGTACTGTTACCTGTTGCCATATTTGAGCCTGAAGTTGTCCCACTTGGCATTCAGTTTCTGCAAGGAATCCGAACAGTCTATGTCAAGCACTTTGCATACTGCTGATTGACCAGAACAACAGCACTGCCCAGCTTTACTTTACAGTGAGATGGGTGCTAAAATTAATTCTCCAAGCAGTTATTTTCATTGTGTGTATTGTAATAAAAATGGTTAATCACCTTAAAACTAAGGTAACATAAATATAGTAAGCGATTTTAGATGTTTCTCTTTAATCTAACTTTCGTTCAACCTACATGTTAACAATTCAGGTTTCTCTAAGAGCATTCAACTCACCGTTTTCCTAAGCAAAATACTCACCTGAAACATGAAAGGAAGTACAGGTTTGAGCAGTGGCAACACGACTGTGGCTTGAAGCTCAGCTGGGCAGTGCTGCACAAATGGCCTCAGAAAGATGCGTGTGACGACAGTCAAGGAGAGAGGTTATTCATCACAGGTACTGGCTTAGAGCCAAGACGTACTGATGGGCTTTCCACAGTATAAGGACCACCTGTGTCACTGCCATACAAATCTTGTTTATTCAACATGCTTAGACCAACTTTGGTTGTACCCACAACCATAAAGGTGTACCAAGAAGCTCAAAATAACATACGTGTAATCACCATTATCATACGCTTAATTGACTAGTTGGACTCCAGTGTGTGAAATAACACACTGCAGCATGGCTGCTATTGTCTATAGCATGACCGAGTAAATGTGCAACCCAGACACAGCAGACAACCACATTGCTTTAAGCTAGTACTCCAATCTAGTGAGCTGAATCTGACTTGAGCAACTACAGTGGGTACTGATTAATTCAAACTTCTATATTATTTGAATTGGTGCCTGAACCACGTCAACTTAAGTGCTTCAAAAAAATATAATAAGAAAAATATTTAAAAAAAAATTTCCGTCATATTATGAACAAACTTCCAGCCCTTCAGAGTCCGAGTTATCAAGGCTTGAAATTATAATTCAGACAGGATGCCCCCCCAATGTGAGGTATACAAACAATAACAATCATTTGACGACGAGCAACCTCAGTCAGCCTTGTTCGAGCTGCAAGATGGTCTCACACAGATCAGGGAGTAACAAAGCCTTTCAATTGGGTTCTGTGAAACCCTGAGGTTCTTTGGAGTTGTTTTGCAGACTCCTCGAACACCTAAACCTGTGCTTGGCGGAACTTTCACTGTTCCTTTTATCCGCTTTATTCTGGGACTGAGACTGTTCACTGCAAAGTTTCCACTGTATGCCCAAACATATTAATACTGGGCACTTCTAGGGGCGTCACAGTGGATTCCGAGCAGGAAGGCATAGAAGGCAATGTGTAGGGTTCCTCAGTGCTATCTGAAATGCGTTGGAGTTCCTTGAAGCCAGATAGCTTAGAGGAACCCCTGTTCCACAGCAATGCACAAAAAAAGGCAGCCCCGTGTGATGGCATGTAGGCAAAGGATATGCAGGACAGGACGCAGCCTGTAGTCGGGCAGCTGGTCCAGCCCCGTCAGCACACCACCAACAAGCAGTTCAGCCAATCCGGGAGTCTGGTAGTACTCGGGGCCTAATGACTGCCCCGCATTGCCCAAGATTTGTAGGCTGCAAAGTACAGGAATGTTCTGTTTAGACAACAAAAGCCAAGGTGCTGCCTGATGACAGTCAGAGATTAACAGCTTGTCATTTAGTGTCACAGACATGGAATGCCCCATTGATATGCGGCTACACTCATATGCTCTTTTGACAGCAAATTAAGATTTTACAAAAACAACTTTAGTCACCCTTCTTGTGAAAGCTATGCTAAACTAACCATTTAACATTTTACACATTAATGCGTGATTACCATAAAATTCCAAGCAAGCGCCCCAACCCAACATCACTGCTAATTTCATTACATTTCCGCACAGTTCCGAGAAAGTCACCTACACCACGCTGAATGCTCTTATCATGCACTGCGCCCAGGCAAGACTAACCGGCCCCATCCAGTCCAAGAATCAAATTGAATCTCAACTCTCAAAACTACTATCATAGGCACCTTGACAGCACTTGCCTGGATGTGCGCAGACAGTTGCTTTCTAGGAGAGAGCTAGCATAGAAATAAAATATAAAGCTATCTCTAACATATTTAAATGGCATGATGAGAGAAAACATCAGCGGCGGCTGCACATCGATCAGTTTTTGTTGATGGTGTAGCGAGAACACTCGGCAGAGGTGTGCTAACGTTTTGGTGGACACCTCTAAGCCCGACCACAGATGAAATTTTAAATCATTGTTTTTTTCTGGTGTAAATATATTCTCATTGCCATTTTGTATTGTCTTAGGAAAGCGCCCACCCTCTACTTTGCTGATAATTGCAATTTACCCCAGGGGGAAGGGTCTGCCTAAATTTTACTGTAAATATTTGCATAACTGCATGCAACACCTATAACAAAGAACAGAAAAAATTTTTTCTCTGTTTCACAACTTCAGGGGTGGAAGCAGGCTCTAGCATTTTGGAGCAGCTTTGGAGCAATAAAACAAGTTCTGGAGCACTCGAGTTATGTTTTGAAGCAAGTTTCTAAGGTCAAACGCTTTGATTATTTGCAATTTTATATTCCTGACATACAAAACAAACAATTTGATTTCTTTTTATTCCAGGTTCAAAGCTTTGCTGACTACATGCATCTCTGACAACACAAGTCACCAAATTATGTATAAACGTCTAAAATAACAGCTGACCTGAGCAACGATTCCAAACAGACTAGTAGCAAGCACGATGCTTGCTTCTCCACTTTATAACTGAACACAAAATTTGACTGAAAAAATTTGACTTTTATTTACTTGGCTTGATAGAGAAATGTAGTCTGCCACTTTGATGTGCTCAAACACTGCCACCACCCACATCATTGAGCAGCCCGTTCTCCCTCTTATCTCGTTCATATCACTTTCGATCCCATGCCTGAGCCGATAAATTCCTGGACACTGGTCAGTAGTGTCCCCAAGGAAATTAGACAGCACTCAAGGGTAGTTTTTTCCTCCTTCAACCAGTGGCTCTTGATGCTATTTCTTGAACGACACTGGCACTTCCTCAATTTCGGCATATTAGCGATAAGCCCCGTACGGCTTTCCAGCCCCCTTGAGAAGGTTTCTAGTGACTGGCACCTTTGGTGCATCACCCACAAAACGATTCAAGTAGTATTCAAGTATTCAAGTTTGACGTAGGCTTCGCACAATTGTTGTTGACAAACAGGCTCAATAGTGGAGTACCTTCCTGCTTTCACAGCCGAAGCACACTGAAATTTTAAACAGCTGGACAAGTTTCCTAATGGCTCATGGCACTTTGCGGTAACTGCATCACTTCCCTCTTCACAGTCGACTGAAAAGGCTGGGAGGAGGTGCTATGTCACATGAACAGCTATTTTCCACAATTCCCTCCAATTGCTTGAGCCTCACTTTAAATTTACTTGCAAACAAATATTTATTATTGCTGCAAATACGCTTTTCTAGATTAAAAATTTTATTTGTATTAGACACAGCATAATGTGCGCTTTCGTTTCAACTATGGCAGCTCCCAAATCAAGGAAGCACAACTCAAAACATGCCATCAGTCTGCTGTGCTTCTCACGGTGTACTACAATACTGAGGCTAATTGGATTGGATCCAATTCTTTGCAGGCAATACAGTGGTTCATCTTACAGCAAAAACCAGCCTTCCACTAAATTTGGCGTCAATACATTTAGGCAGCTGGTTTGGAGCAGGATGAAGCAAATGGAGCAGCGCTTCCACCCCTGCAACTTGTTCTCAAGAGGAGTGGAAGATACAAGCATGAGGTAACAGCTCCCAAACCTGTGTGACTGACTCATAAATTTGTAAAAAAAATTGCATCACTTTGTGGCAGCTGCCACACTGTGATGGCGCAGTTGCTAAAAGTTAGAGGCAAAAGCACAGCTGCCAAACAAATCCCATTCAGCACAATGCCCGCAGAAGTCCAGGGTGACACCAAAGTAAGTGTCGCATATCACAAAGGAAACACGTTGCACCTGTAGTCTTGAATGCTGAACAGGAAGCTCTTTGCACGGTCGATGGGCTGCTTGGACCCCAAGGCATCCGTTGGCTCCCCCTCTGATCGCGCACCTAGAAGAACGCACAGCCCAATGCAGAATTATGTATGACGAAGCCATCAAGTACTTTGAAGCCGCAGCTCTCAAAACTGTTACAGCTTAATATTAGATGCGTTCTGATTACTGTAATTAGCTGTACAATGAATGCAGTTTCTTCAAAAAATGCACATAAATAATTTGGCAGGAAGGATGTTTGTTATTCAGGGTAAGATCATTACCATAAATTTATTATACCCAGGCAGTCAAGATGACTGGTGTGTTGTCAGCATGCTAATAAATAGAGTAGCCTCTTGGTAATTACACGTGTTACTGTTAATATTAAAGGGACACATACATAATTATACTGTTCTTAATAACTACCGATCCTCTGGCTCCTTCTGGCCATGTTGATGTTCGCCCGGCAGAAAAAAAATACATTTAAATTTGAAATAAAGTGATTTCAAAATTTCCGTTATTCATTTTAAACTCATGAAATCTACACTGAAATGCACACGTTGCCACTATTTTGAAATGAGTGGTGCTGAAGCGCAGTGTGTGGGATTTGGGAAAAAAGCAGCCCCGGTACAAGCATGTCACCTGCAAACCAGCTAGTGATGGCAACAACTCTATTTCGCTTTTCTGCTTTTTCTAACTTATGAAAGCTCTGTTCTTCAGTAAGAGTTGCCTCTTTGTGATCAGAATGCGAGACCCTGTTGATACCTTTGGGTCTCGCTGCACTGCTTACTATGCGACATCAAACACTGCTCACCACGACCAGTGCAAGGACCGCATCATTGCAATCCTAACCGTAAAAAACAATGCCGACATCACCACTGTATATACAGAATTATAAAAATACAGAACATTCAAACAGCAGAAGACCTGTTTTCAACTAAAATCTCGTGTCATCACAAAGTCCTCTCTACAACTTTTAAGCATCAGGAATTTATTTCCTTGCAGATGTGTGATCTTTCAGCG
This sequence comes from Amblyomma maculatum, assembly GCF_055883805.1. Classification (NCBI taxonomy): domain Eukaryota; kingdom Metazoa; phylum Arthropoda; class Arachnida; order Ixodida; family Ixodidae; genus Amblyomma; species Amblyomma maculatum. Next base: position 6,549,393 of record NC_139353.1, on the reverse strand, counting down.
CTAAAAAATTTAGAATGTGGTGGCTGCCAATGTAGTCTGCTTCAATGTACAATCATGAACAATATGAGAGAGAACAAAGTTTGAGAATTTTAATCGAATACTTCATAATTATGTGTGACAAGTGCAGTTTTTTCAATGTCCTGACTAGTTTTCCTTTGGATGCACAATATTCAAAGGTGGTCCTCAGTATGAAAAATATTTGCAATTTTGTGCAAAAGGTTTGTTCCCTGTCATATTGCTCATGACTGCACCTTTCTGTAGAGAGTTTAGCTATCCTTGTAGACAGTATAGCAAAGGTGTTTGCCAAACCAAGATGAACTGTATAATCAAGCTGCACAGAAGTTCAGCATGTTCTCAGAACTTTTTTTTTTTTTTTTTAACCAACATTTTTGGTCCATGGCTCCTTTTCCCAAGCATTTCACCCCAGGAGAGCCGAGCACCAGGCCAGGGGAAATCTTGTACCCACTGAAAACCGATGGGTACCCGGCGGTACCAGGGATCAAACCTGATCAAGGCATGTGGCATGCACCAGGCATATCTGGGCACCTTGACCACAGGTCTATTATAGGCGCGATAAATTTCAGAAACTCTACGCTTAAATATTTTTTGAGAATGCTTGGTTTACACTACAAAGGTCAAAGAACTATAAGTCGAAGAACCAAAACAGCGATTACCTTTTCACATCAACATAAAGCACTGCCGACACTGCACATACCCAGAATGCAATTCTTTTCACTGTCGTGGATGTCAAAGGCTGGTGCAAACATCAGGTGCGCCTTTGCCCGTGCCTCTGGACTCCACAACTGGTTGTAAGTCCTGGACACAGCAGCACACAAAGTCAAAACTTGGAAGGAGTGTTGATATCCATAGAAGGGCACATTAATACTGCATAAGCTATAATAAAATATAATGAACCCTTCTGAAAGATTAAAAAAAAGAGAAAAGAAAGAATGCTGTTTTAAAGAAAATCTGTGATATTTTACGAAACTGTGCTCATACACAATGTTTGCTTTATGGGGTTTAACATCCCAAAGTGGCTCAGGCAACGGGGTGTGCCTTAGTGGAGGGCTCTAGATAATTTCAACCATCTGGGGTTCTTTAATGTGCACTGATATTCCACAGTACACGGGCACCTTATGTTTGGTCACCTACTATGATACAACAATAATGTCAAGGTTTCACTGCAGATGGCACTTCACTTTGCGCTATGTGAATTTCAGCTTTAAGTTAAAATTATGTCCCCACTTTTCGGATGTTGCAGTGCTCAATTTTTACAATATGAGGAAGGCCTTTTCATTTTCAGCACAACGTTATGATCCAATTCTAATCATGGCCGTGGCCTCCAAGCAAAGCAAAGTGAAGTTTAAATCAAATGCATCTACAAGGCAACGATGCCAGAAGAACTGTGGTCTCACCTCAGCATTTGTGCCATGATTGGTAACAGAGACACCACATAAGGTGTAGCCGGATTTCGGAAATACGGAGTGCAATAGCTGTCACTTCCCTCACAATAAAAGCCCCCTCTCTTAGCCACCTGCAGAGAAAGAGCAATGAGAGCTTACTCTCATTGCAAGCAATGTTAATACTACCGCAAAGTTTGCTCCTCTCACCTCAATGTCATCAGGCCAGCGACACCGCTTGATCAGAGCCAGAAACACATTCACACAGTTCAACAGCTGCAAATAAAAGGGGAAGATGTGGCACACTCCGCATTACGTGCATAAATGACCAGCAAGCTGATGGTGCGAACGCAGAATAATGGGAAAAAGCCAGGCTAGGATCTGTGCACTCACCTGGGAGCGATTATAGCCACTACTGTCGTCGGCTGTAGACTCTACTGGTGCCTCCGTAAGACCGATAAATGACATGAATGCTTCAGGTGACGATGCCACTCTGCAAAGGTGGAGCGTAAGGAATGCCCGCATTTTTGGACATGTGTAGTCATAACAAGGTTCATGAAGTGAAATATGCAGAGCCAAACACATAATAAAAATGATAAAAAATTTAATTAAGGATGGGCAGTTGGGCAAGTTGCTATCGGCTCATATTGAAAGGTACAGCACAAAAAGAGACGCAGGACCTTGAGTCTCTTCTTGCGCTGCATCTCCCAACATAAAGACTGACAGGCAACTGTTGTATCGGTCTGACAGAAATTTGTACCATTAGAACTTAATTTCCTTTTGCATGACACGACATAAAACACCTTTCTTTACAACCACCTCACTGTGCACTTCTTCATACTTGCATGCTTCTACAGTATAGCCCGGTTATAGCGAAGCCACTTAAGCGAAATAGCGGTTATAATGAAGGAAGTTCAATTTCCCATTCCCATTTTTGCATTTTTAATACAATTTGGGTCCAGTTTTAACGAAGTAAATAAGCGCACGTCAGCGGATATACCAAAGTAATTTTGTACCAAATGAAAAATAATGTATCAATTGGGAGATTTTTACGCCTTCAGGTAAATTTTTGAGCGAAAATAAGGACAAAATGTGGCTGAAGGCCGCATTCACAGCGTCGTCTGCTCTCCCGCGAAGCGAAAGGTTGCTTCACTGCATCGTTTGACTTGGCGTCTTCGTGATGCGCCGTCCCGTCGTGCCGTTGAGTCGGTTGCACGGGAAGTAAAAAAGTAAGAAACTAAAAGGCAATTCTCGGTGACGTTACGGAGCATTGAATTTGTCTCTCTGGGACTTCTCTCTTCTCGGTTCTAGACTCGGGAAAGGGAGAGTCGGGGAGAAAGTGTAGCGGGAGTGAAAGAGGGGAAAAAGAAGCGAGAAAATTTCCTCCGCTTTCGTGGATCTTTGTATGCGCTTCTCTCGCTGACGCCATTACGTCTTCCTGCCTTGTTCCGCTTCTCATTGCTTATATCTCGTGACCCCTGACTTGCCTGGGCAATATTTAGACAACGGACCTACTCAGTTATCGCATTTCTCGACCCGACCCTTCAATTTCTCGGCTATGTCTAGTCTCGCAAGCCCCAGCACTTCAACGGGAAAGAGTTGTCATTGAAGACGAAGCGCTCCATTCTGGACGAAGTGCACCGAAACGTGAAGAAGAGTGATATTGCACGGAAGTATGAAACTGCACAGTCCACACACTACAATAACCAAGAACAGCAGCAAGATCGACGCCGTTCTCGATGACGACGTTGGCAGCAGGGACCGAAAGAGGATCCAGTGCGCCATGTACACCGACGTAGAAGCCGTACTTTACAGGTGGTTCTTGGATGCCTGATCAAAGAACATCCCGCTCAGTGGACCCATCATGCTAGCGAAAGCTAAGGATTTGGGCTTTGCTCTTGTGACTTTCAGCCGGGAAATGGAGCAGCAGCACGGAAACAGCGCCTGCTGAGGATGAAGCTGTCGTGATTGACATCGCTGCAACAGCTCATGGTGCAGCCATGACAGCCTGCTTAGAGCAGCTATGGGAGTCTGCTAAAGAGTTGGACTTTGTGCCTCCAGGGCCCGCTTGCACGAAACATTTAAGTCTAGTCTTATTCTGATCTTCAGGCTTAATCAAATCTTATTGCAGTCTAAATGTTCCCTAGCCGATAAGACGCTTGCACGAAACAAACTAGACTGGAATAAGACAGAAACTTAAGACTGGAATAAGACTGGAACCTAGGCTGCCTCGAGCAGTCTTATCCCAGTCTTATAGTCAGTCCAACATGGCTGCCCTGCGCTTGGTCTGCCTCGAGATGCTCGCCGAACTCTTGTTGCGCCGCGAACGTGTGTGTTCCGTGACAGCACGAATCCCCTCGATACGTTCAGTGAGGAGCAGCTGCAGCGGCGTCTATGCTTCGTGCGGGGCGGCTCATTGCCGACATGCTTCGCCCTGAAATCGAGCGCCCGACGCGCCGGAGCGGTGCTTTGAGCGCCGAGCTGCTGGTGATGCTGGCGCTCAAAGTTTTTGCCTCCGCTTGATTACTGCCGGATATATGATCGGGGCCCACGAATCGACAGCAAGCCGCATAGTATGTCGAGTTGCTCTCGTCCTCGTCCACCGCAGCACACTGGATCCGGTAAGCCTCTTTATCTGCTTCCCTCGCTTGTTTCATTGCTGCTTGCTTATCTTGACTCGGCGCGTTAGCTTACGGTCGGAGCAGCTGAGCATGCGTGCTGTACGTAGGATCTCTCATGTGTGTATATATGGAGTACCTGCTTTTTGAACCTATATACTGGACGCGCAGAGTAACGCAAAGGTATCACTCACCGTGCGCATTTCGCGACTTCGTTCGGCCGACGTGTTTTTCATCATATGTGTGCGCGCGATGGTGCGCAAGCCTGCGCATGACTTAGCCGGGGAACTAAACATCACTACGCTCCTTTTTTTTTTCAGTTGGCCGTCACCAGTTTTTCGCGCGTTGTGGGTGCGATTGACGGCACTCATGTGCAGATTTTGACGTTGGTCCGGGCCTGTGTACGTGCGTGTACCCTGGAAACACCCAACCTGATACCCATCGCAAACGCCTGCGCGGGAGCGTGTCAGACGACACCCGTCAGCGGCCGCGCCGCCGCATCGCCTCTGTGTATATGCAGTTCACTCTCCTTTCCCAAGCGAGGACCATCCGGCAGTCTTTTGTCTTTTTCATTTATCTCCTATGCCTCTCTCGATCCTCGGCGCAGTCACGCATGCCTCGTACTTTCAAAACGCCGAAACGCACGGGATGCCTGTTGCTCAATGGAATGGCAATTGGTCTGAACACCACTCGCCGACTAGAAATAAAATATATATTATTAATTAGACGGACGCCTTTAGCACTTTAAAAGAGGAATTGAGGGCAAATGCTCCCAAGGGTGCTCACGCGGTTGTTACCTTTTCTTTTTCTCGGAAAAGGCAAAGTCATTGTTAAAATTAGAAAGGGTTAAACATATGAGCTTGAAGACGCCCACCGCATTTTTTGAAATATGTGCTTTTGATATGATGTTTTGCTGCTAGTCGTTTGGTGCGATTGCTACGTCATATTGTTAAAAAGACGAAAAAAATGCTACTTCATTCGCACTGCGTGGTTGAGTGCAGAGCGAATTTGACTTCAAAGCAAACCTTCAGGACAGAGAAGACAGAAAAGAAGTTACGATGCTTAAAATGCGGGCACGGAAGAAAGGGGGGCGGGGGGGGGTTTGCTTTGATGAATTTCTACGACCTACGGAGGGAAGTGCCTGAGAATAAACGAGCTCACCGACCTCCTAAGTTCGGTGAGCGCTGGAGACATCTATTCACTCTCCTGCGCGCTTCGACTCTGCATTTCAGCTGGGATTAAATACATCATCCTCGTTTTGAAATCAGTCATGGAATTGTAGAACGCAACTGAGTGAAACCTCATAGCCAGTGTCTCGCACTGTTATATAAATTTTATACACGATCAGACAGGCAGCGCTGTCAAAATGTTCCGTTTTCAATTTTCGAAAAGCGCGCAAGAAAAGCAGCCGAATGTTTACATAGAACTATGATCAGCTATTGGTCGGCGCGAACGCCGGCCACGTTCGCGGCCGACTTCCGCCAGCTCCCTGTCCCATTCCCTGCCGGTGGCTAAAATACTCGCCTAAGGACCAAAAGTACCTACAGTCTTCAATATGTCTAGACTGCAGTTCAGTCTTATCGGTTCGTGAAAGCGCCCGGCGGCCGCCGGGAAGCCCAGTCTTATTTTAGATTCGGATAAGACTAGACTCGGTCTTAAGACTGGACTTATACCCTCACGTTCGTGCAAGCGGGCCTAGGTCTGTCCCACATGGACCTCATATTGGCCGATGACGAACTTGTTGCCACACAGGACTTCACAATTGACGAAGTTGCCGGGAATGTCATGGAAGGGACGGATGGTGCCTCCGAGAATGACTGCGACAACACCGGTTGCGCCCCTCTGCAGAAGCCATCGCAGCAGTTGACACACTACAGATGTACCTCGAGAGTTCAGAGCAGAACTTCGATTCGCAGTTGGATGGCATGGAGGCCGCGATCTTGAAGACGGCACTTGCAAAGCGTGTTCTTGGAATGCTGGACCACTTCGACGAACAGCGATAAAACAATTTACTCAAATTTGTCTCTTTTTTTTCATAGTCCAGATAAAACGAAATAGCGGATATAGCGAAGCGATTTTCAATTCTCGCCGACTTCGTTATAACCAATCTAGACTTACTTGTTTTCCCCCCAAAAGCAAGGTCTCCCATCTGTCCCTGACATGCTCTCCAAAGGCATTGCTGTTTAATTCGCTCAGCTCGCAGCATTTTTTTTTTTATGGTTCTTCTCCGATATCTCCTCCCCTCTTCTCAATGCACTTTTCTCTTCACCCTTTGTCACAGCGTCGTCCTGTCATGGCACCTACACTTTCCAGCCTATCCCTATCTCCCTCTCTCCATTTGCCACCTTCCAACCACAGTAGGTAGTTCTGGGAGGCTTGAAAGAATGCAGAATGCCAAGCAGTTTATGGAGCTTATGGAGCTCATAATGCAGATGCATCAATGTATGTTAGAAGAACTCCACGCTAAACTAGCCAAGTGCATCAACTGACCCCTATTATTGATGTTGAAAGCACAGTCTGAGGAGGAGCACACCCACCTTTTACAGCCATGAAGGTGAAATGTTATGCCAACAGAGTAACCCAAAAAGCAATGTGTGACTTACACCTTCATTTCATCTCTTGCCAACATGGCTGTGGCAGGTGAGACTACATCAACGATGAACTTGCACTGCCGCTCATAGTCGTGGAACTCGTTGCTGAAAAGAGCGCAAGATGAGGCACTGCTTTAACCTCACCTGCACTTCTCAATGCAACTGAAAAGCTACAGTTGACGAAAGGCCACCATTAGAAATTTAGCGGTGAATAATATTCAAGACTGAAGGTTTCGTTGTAACGGACCCAAATAATTTTCCACACTATCGAACACAATCAGGAAATCCATGTGCCCCACTAGCAAAAAGGCCATACTTTGCCTTAGATGTTGCCAGCATGATACAGAGCTGACATACAGCTCTTTATGGTTACTGCACAAGGGTACTAAAAAAGTTCATAAAGGATAATGAAAAGACAGTGATAACCTCAGGATGAGTAAGGCCTCTGCAAGAGTACATGCTTCAAGCTGTGTGATCAGCTTGTCCTCCGTCTGTATTCGTTTCACAGAAGAGTAAACCTGATCAAAGCAGGGCTGGAAAAAAAAAAAAAAGAAACAAGTAATGAGTAAGTATAAAATCGTTAAGCCAAGCAGAGTCTGCTCTTAACAGACTCAGCTCTTAAAGAGAAAAATGTGCAAACTACAATTTTTATCTAGTCCACAGGCAAACCACCCGCTTACCTATGGCAAGCTGCGGCAAACATAGAATTATGCAACCATTTAAGGGGGGGTATGAGGGTCTTGAAAACCCCTTTTTTATTTTTCAACATATCTTGTTGAAACTTACCATGCAAGTGCAGAATAGAAAGCCGATTTCAAATATGCATTCAGATTTAAAACATCTCATCTCAAGTTGAAAATATAGACAAATAACTGTCCTAATCAGGTCATTTCTTACATGCTTTTATGGCAATTTCTCGTGACAAAGAACCTCTTTTAGGATCATGCAAAGATTTCAAAATGTCTAATGCACATCCTAAACCTTTCCTTTCTTTTTTAATTGTAATATAATAGTAATTAGACTAAATTTTGGCTAATTGCTGCTACATACTTTCTTTCCGACCGGTATTTATTTATGATCAAGAAATTGACGTCAAGAAAATGACATGAGTTTCCTTAGCTGCTACATGTGCAGTGGACCCTTAGAATTGTATGCATGTTTCTAAAAGAGGTCTTTTTTAAATAAGGAATTACCATAATGGCCCGTAAGAAAGAGACATGTTATTTTGCCATATCATGTCTCCTTGATGAGATAATTGAAATCAGCATTCTATTCTGTACTTGCATGCCAAGTTTCAACGAAATATGTTGAAAACTTGAAAAATAATAAAAAAGTTTTCAAGAACCTTATCCATTCCAGCTATGAAGGAGGAAGTATGGTGTGTGTGTGTTCAAGGTGAAGCCTAGCGGGAGCCTATCCTTTCTCAAGAGTCTGGAGAAAGGTGTGTGTGTATATATATTGTGGGAAATCAACATTCCCCTTGCCCGCACGACGCGGCGAACACCCTCTCTCTCTCTTTCACAGGGAGCCCTCATCTTTCCCCTCCTGGCCTCCTTCCCCCGGAGCTGTGGCGGAGAGGGCGGCGGTTAATGAGAGAACTGGCGTAGCATGCTGGGCGGCGCTTTCCTCCCCTTCTCATCTCATCGCGCGGACAGCATCAACATCCAGAGAGACGACGCCGCGTCACCGGAGTGCGCAGATGCTACTACGACACAGAGGATGAAAATTGGGCACTCTCAATAAACAACCTGGCCCACTGGCTGTGCCTTGGTGTTTTGTTCTTCCCTGCCACAGATGTGGTCAGAGCTAGCGGCGAGGCGTTTGGCTCTTGGAGCGGAGCCCGAGTCCTGTGAGAACCCCCACAATATATATGTATATATATACACATTATTGAATGCTTGTCCTTTCATTCTTATTTTAATAAATGAAAGGGCAGGTATCATTAATTCAATCCTCTTTGCACACTTCATGTTGGAACAAAGAAAATGCAAAGAGAAAAGCGTTTTCATTGCCAGCGTTGAGCAAGCAGTCTGGCAGACTCACCATGACTAGCTTTGGGTAGAGGTGGCACAATTTGACCAGGCCTGCACAGGCATGGCGCCTCAGGTTTCGCAGAGCACGGCTCTGGATGGTCACTGGCTGATTTGGCAACATGAAGACTGCACATGAGAAGAGCTGCAGAAAAGCCATACAAAGGGAACAAAGCAGCTAAGTGTCGGCCTCACGTGGTGTGTCGTGCTCTACCATAATTCAGGTATCCCAGTCCAACAAAACAACTGAAGCTTGCTTTTTACAGAATACTGCAATGCCTGGCTGAAGCTTACGCAGCAGTACACTGCAACTTGCCTAAATGCTGATCACATGCTCTGCTGTGATTTAAACTTTCTCTCATTAGGTTTAATAGCAACAGATGCAACAGTCAGTGATTGCCCTGGCATTAAACATTAAATAATAGCACTGGCAAAAGAGTCACTCTGATCCAATAATTTCCCAAAAATGAGCACCAATGGCAAAGTCGCACTCATCTTAGCTTGCATACCATTTTGGCTCACCTTATCTTGCCATAACATACTCTCACTACATACATTTTACAAACTCCTTTAGGAATAAAACAATAGACAACATAGCAATTCTTTCCTTCAGCACTGTATTTCATCGCATCTACAGTTTTGCAGGCTAACTTTTCAGCATTTTTTATTGTACCACTCTTAACACAGATTGCATTTTTCTTTTTCTGATATGCTGCCGATTTTGGAATCAGTTTTGAGCGACAACACTGACAACTCATTAAAAATTTGGACGTTGCATCTACCTGCACTTAGACCTCCTTTAGTGCTAAACATTCCCAGTATGTATTTTCATCTGCCTTTAAAATAACAGAAAATGCATGACCAAAATCAAAATACAATTTACAGTTAAGCACTTTTATGCTTCTCAAAGATTAATGTTGTTTGTACTAACTCAAAAATGAAAACTGCGTAAAGAATGAAACACAAAGGAAAGAAGTGGACAGGGCGCATGCTGACTTGCAACTCTGTGCCTTTCCTGTCCAATTATTTCCTCTGTGTTTCACCCTTGCATGGTTTACGTTTTAAGTTCATGCATCACCAGCTAGCCCCTCATCGCACACTACTTGAATCGTTGTTTGTGTCTCAATTCTGGACGACAGCACTACATATTTCTTGCTGTAAGCATGTGCAGTTCTATATCCTTACTGATTTATAGTCATAGTCACAGGAGGCTGAGCACAAGACAGAAGCACTAACACTAACCAGAGTTAACCAAGAGAAAAGACTGTCGTACCTTGTTGAGCACCTTGGGTAGACTTCCAGGGGCAAGTGTCAGAAATACACCCAGATTGGATATACAGGACAAGGTGTAGGAGAGGATAACTGGATCCTATGGCAGTACGAGGGGCAAAACAAAGACGTCTTTTTTTTTTTAATCCCATAATCAACATTGCAATGTAGAACCCCTTTATAATAAAGTGACTGAGACCAGCAAAAATCTTTACTATATCAGTTGTTGGTGATACATGGTCCTGAAGATGCTGTCTGGTAGTTAAATGGCTACTTGCTAAACACGTCTTGTTGTTTAATGAAAAAAAAAACACTCTGATATAGCTTCCATCTCTCTATCATCTCTTTGTGCAATGTTTTTCAGTTATAAAATTTTTTTACATCTAGTGGAAGTACCTCTTAAGCATGAGGACAACGTGGCTACGAATACAACCGAGTTTGGTTTCATGTGAAAATCAAAGACTTTAATGAACACGGTGTCACTTTTTACTGTTTATGTTTTTTAAAAGGCAATAAATGATAAATGCGCATGGCAGTCAAGTGCTGCAAGACAGCACACGCTGCACCTCCACTTCTTGCCTCCGCTGCCTCATGCTTTGTGCTTCACAGTGCAGTGAATATTCGCCTGTTTCTTTTCCCTATTTCTTGCTGCACTTTTACTCTCCCTTACTTTCTGAACAAACTGTGCCGCCGCCTTTCCATTTGTAGGCAGCTTTACTTTTTTTTTTTTTCCTACGCGCTGCACGCTTTCCCTTACGGCTCCAAGGCCTCCGTAAAGTAGGCTTCTCCTGAATGCTGCTAAGCCTAGTGGTAAAGCCACTTAAAAAAAAAAAAGACATGGTGTTATTATTTATTTATTATTATTATTATTTTTTTTTTTTTTTTTTTTTTCAGATACAAAAGTATTTTCCTCGCGATTCTAGGCAGTACACGGGCGGCGATGTCATATCGTGGGAGTCATTGCCGCGGCCAGGCGCACTTTAGCTGATTTTTACTAAATATGTATTTACTATAAAGGCGTAAAAATATACAGTTGTCTATGGAAGATGAACTGGGACTTCAGTTTCACTTTACTATATCCGAGTTTACTATAGCGGGGTTCTACTGTATTAGTATGACAAGTGAGAGTAGAAGTGTCAAAAGTATGCTCTCACCTCGATTTCGAAGTTGAGCAGGGATTCCAGCAAGAAGATACCTTCCTCTGCGCTTGGCTGTGGACACAGGAGTGAGATTGATGGCTCAGTCACAATGCTTCATTCAAAACTCTCAGCTCTGACAAGAATGACTACCACAGAGCAAAAGAAGACATAAGTATCTCACAACGCCTCAGGAATTGAGACAAGCGTTGTTCCGATATTTAGCGCCATTCTTTTCTGTGAACACTCCACAGTAAAGCCCAAAGAACTGATCTTCCGAGCCTCATTCAAGCACATTTGCCAACGACAGCTAGAGTAGCCACAGATGGAAGCTATGGCCACAAACCCCATATGCATAACATGCCAGTCCATGATAAGAAAGTAAACCTTTCAAGAAAGTAAATCTTTCCTGTGACTTCATCTCCAAGGCGGAGCACTTCACAGCTTTGTGCTGCTGACAATCGTGTGCATAAGAAAAAGATAAATGTACTGCTAACATATCTCATTTTATTTTCCGAAAACCTACAGTGGCCGCATAGACTCGAACCGTGCAATGGAATAGTTTGCAAAGAACAACTGCATGAAGTCAGTACAGAAAGGAGGCTTCCTGGCTAGCCGCTCACAAAATGCACACGCCTGTTAAGTTTGCTTCATCCACTGTCTATTAAATTCTTCCCTTCCCATCCCATCTAGCCTTAGTGCTTGCTGCGACAAGTTCTTCTTCAAACATGCTGGCAGTTCCTCAAGCAACAAAGCCACATCATTCAGAGCACATGGCTCAAAAAGTGACATCGTGCGATGTCAGTGTGCACATTAATGAACCCCGGGTGGTTGAAATTTCTGGAATCCTTCACTACGGCGCTCCTAATAGCCCAAGTCACTTTGGGACCTTAAACCCCTATAAAAATATAAAAGCAAAAAAAAAAAACATACAAACAAACAAAAAGCACACAGACGATCAATGAGGTTCATGCGGCAGGTCTGTGAGAGCATTACTTTTCTACGGCATGCTACATGATTACGTAATTGCCTCTGCAAAGACATGATAGAAACATTAGTTTCTGGATCATCTATTGCGCGGTAGTAAATTTCACTTAGGTGGCCTAGACCATGTGGAATGTCCTGCAGCAATTGACATTTTGTCTTTAAGAATAATCGCACCAGCCAAAGGAAGAGGACGAAGAAAGACGAGGCACACACGACAGCTGCCATGTGTGCCTTGTCTTTCTTCGTCCTCGTCCTTTGGCTGGTTTATTATTCTTAAAGACAACGTCCCAACTGACCCAGGTTTCAACTCTCCTGACATTTTGTTTCAGGTGAAAGATTTAAACTCAATGGAATCATTGTAGCTCTGTGGTCAGAGATGTGGCACTTCCATGCCACCTCCCGGAAGCAAGCTCATGATTTTTCGACCTTCATCATCATCATCAGCCTGACTATACCCACTGCAGGGCGAAGGCCTCTCCCATATTTCTCCACTTAACCCGGTTCTGTGCTAGTTGCATCCACTTGACCCCTGCGAACTTCTTAATCTCATCCGCCCACCTAACTTTCTGCCGCCCCCTGCTACGCTTTCCTTCCCTTGGAATCCAGTTTGTTACCTTCAGCGACCATCGGTTATCCTCTCTTCGCACTACATGTCCTGCCCATTTTCGACCTTGTGAAGCTTCAAAAGGAGGCTGCAAGGGCCCATTGTGTTTAGTTCCCATCTCACCCTTCCAGCCAATCAGTGCCTGGCCATGTCACCTGCCAACTCAGAGGCGCGTTCATGAATTTTCGAGACTGCAAGGCTTGCGCCATGAACGATTTTTGCCGACATGGTGTTATTAACATTTTCGCACTGAAAGCCTAACAAAGGCAATAGTACCCCCGAATTGGGGGTCAATAATAAAGTGAAGTGAAGAGACATGCTTGTGATTTTTCAAGGCTGCCAGGCTTTAAACAGTCGATGCTACCGATGCCACCGACAGAGAATTTTTCGACATGGGAGGATAATACCGCTCTCTCCTTTAAAACATCTGTGAAGGGGACACACAAAACATTGTGAAAGCAAACAGCTGTTAATTTCATTTTTCATGCACATCAATTCTCAGCAAGAAAGAGAAAAAGATGGCTGGTTTTGCACGGTCAGGCCAAATGCACCAAGATGTGCTAGCATTTCATTTTTCACTTTTGTTTCAGGTCTCACATACTTTCGCATACGGTTCCAATCTATCACATTATATTAAGTACTGCTGAAATAGACACAAAGTCCTGCATTAATCAAGCCATACAAATGTGCCAGCCTGGTTTGGGAGTAACAACTCTGACTTGGGATCCAACGGTCCCGGTGGGTTTAATTCCCATCTCAAAAGTGCTGCCCAAGTTGGACGCTGCTGCCAATCGTTTCAGACAGACAGACACCAACAAAATGGCGAATGGGGGCCACCCCGGTACCTGCAGTGGTCGCTCAGTCAAACAACATAAAAGAAAAAAGCGTTTCTAGTAATTAATTTGCTGACCTGGAATTTCGTCGCTAGATGAGAGGGAGACACACCAGGGAAAAGTGAGAACATCAACAGAAGGCGGTCATTACCAGGCTGCCAACACAGCACATGCAGGCTCACTAAGTGGACAAGACTGGATTTTAATCTTATGGGCACTGTGGCCGAACACTCCCTATGGGTTGAGTGTTTTTACTGCCCTGGGCCCATATTCCGAGTTTGCGTCGTTATCGAAAGTGTCGCTATCTCACATGACTTTGAGTCATCTGGTTGGTAGAAACGGCGGAACATGATGTTGCCACCTCTTCCAGTTCCGTAGTGGCAACACCCGGTTTTGGCGTTAGATCGATCAGATGACTTGAAGTCACGTGAGATAGCGACACTTCAAAAACAACACAAACTCAGAATATGGGCCCAGGGCAGGGCCCGTATTCTGAGCTTGCAGCTCAGAATACGGGCCCTGCTCCCATTTGGTGCAACCCTTGCAGTATTTTGCAATGTGAGTTTCTTTTATACGTTCCCAAAGGATTTAGCATAAAAAACAAAACAAACACCAAAGTCAGTGTACAGACTTCACTTGCTCTTGTCAGGTCGAGCACTGCAAGATTCTCCCCTAAGAGCAGGCCAACAAACTATTCTACTTCCTAAAGGAGGGCCATCGATATCATCTCGCTCCCTTCAAGCCGAGCAAACCTCGTTGCGGCCACTGTTCCCAAACACCCTATGGACCTACAGGGTGGATGAATATGTGCCGTAACCCCCTGAGGCAGGCATGTTCCTTGGTCAGTATCTAAGTCACAATACTAAAAAAAATATATCATGTCTCATTGTACTTGCAAAATACTATAGTTATACTATTTCAAAATAAAATTGAGTAATAGAGTAACGATTGAGAATCCCTTGTCATACAATTAGAAGAAGAAAGTAATAAGACAGTATAATTAAATGCTGAGTGCATAACTGAACCATTTCCTCTCCATTCATTGAGTAATAGTCAAATTAGTACTTACAAAAAAAGTAGTTCTACATTCCTATTACTATGACATCTATCACAGTCCATCTTCCACAAAAGTCAAAGGGAAAATTAAGATGAAATAGGAAAATAAGCAAATAAGAAGGCAAACTAGATAAGTATTATAAAAAGAGGGAGGGTAGAGATGTAAAACTAAAAAAAAAAAAAAAAAAAAACGAATTTTTATCGCTGCCTTCAAACAACACCTCCAACCACTTTATGCAGAGAATGATGCTCTTTTTTAGCTTTGTGAGTTTTTCAGATGTTGTCCAAACACACGGAGGGCTCAGAAGCTACACATATGTTGTACCTTTCCTTTTCTCAAAAACCAATTTTAATTTTTTTTTTGCCCCAATGGGTTTCATCCTCATCCCAATTGTACTACTACCCAAGTTGGCAATGGCTTCAGACAGGCAGACAGACATTGGCAGAATTAATGAATGGGTGTCAAGTGATAGCCCACTAAAAAAGAAAAACATTGAGCAGTTCAGTTCACCTCTGATGGCATGACCATGCATATTCAGTATAACCAATATTGCATATTCGGTATATCCGAATAACTGAGATTATGTGTTCGTTATATCAGAGATCACATGGTATGCATGCACCTTGGTTATAACTTAGGCTGCATGTTCGGTATACCCAAGACCATGTGGTATGCATGCATCTTTGTTACAACCGAAAGTGCGTGTTTGTTACATCTGAGGTCACTTGGTATGCATGCATCTACGCTATAATTGAGGTCACATATTCATTACATCCAAGATCAAGACCAATTCAGGACTAAAGCGAAACTTCTAATGAACACAGTAGAGCTAACATTTTAAAAGAAGGAGTTCATATTTGCAAATTATCACTGGTATGTGACTTCATTTTTAGAAAACAACACTAGTGGCTCAGACGCACTGACTGCTTGGTGTATTGGGGGAGCTTTAAAAGTATAAAGTGTTGTAGCTTTATAATATGCTTATTGGATAATACCTTACCTTTGGGTTGGGTGAGGTGAGGAAACGGCTGAACACGCCATCCATGAACGTGGCAAGGGCATCCCAGCGTACTGCTGACGGTGAGTTGAGTGAGCAGTGACCGTTGTCGGGCTCTTTACAAGTAGCATGATGAAAACAATCATAACAGTAAGTGAACAAGCGAAAACAAGAAAAAAAAAATGCAAGTAAATGTATTACAAAAGGTGCAAGTTTGCTTACCAGGTAATAGGGACAGACCCCTATCACACTAATTTCCTGAAGGCCCACAAAATAAAAGGCACAGCAATAAGGCTCCCTTTGAAATTTTTTTTTTTTAATATGCAGGACTCTGGGCAGTGAGTGGTACTAGGTCTCTTCTGGCTTTTTTTTTTTTTTTTCCAACCCTATATGCCACAAGCAAACGAGTTCATTTCACTTTCACCTCACAACCATATTAGACTGAGATTGGCTTGTATAGGAGGCTCAAGATTGGCTCCAATTGCAATGTGTAAATGGTGTGGATCCTTTACAGCCTCTAGGCCACCACAAAAAACCACATTATTTCTTTTTCATGACCCACAGCTCACAAAAAGCTCAACAGGCTAACACAATTGTTGCTACTTTTGGAATAATGCTGACACAAAAGTAAATTGTGCACTGCCACTTCAACATCCCAGTCTTATCAATACAGTTCTCCAGCACCTACATATAAAGTGGATCATAGGAGCGCCAAGAATGTTAATGGCTCATAATGACCAAGGTGAAGAAGACCAGACGCCTGCATATGCGGTTATTTTGGTTCATCCACATGCTTTTTACTTTCAGTCTATCGTAAGTGCATGCAAACTGGCTCACATCCCTTCGCAATGCATTTGTCCCATAAAACTTCCCTGTGGTGTACTCAATTGCAGTGGTGCCAGACATACCATTTCCCACTTCGATCCTGGCTGCCAGCAGTGTCTGAAGCCACTGGCTGACCGTCTGGAAGCCAGCAATGGGATTCAGCAGAGTGGCCAAGCGCACGGCTTCAGTCACGTCCACCCTGAACTCTGGCATAAAACAGCATTCATGAGGGAAACAAAAAACAACTGATATTGAAGCACACTTTGAAATTTGCCTTTACTGCTGCTTTTTGCTTTTGCTGTTTTAATCTATCAGATGCCAAGCCAACTGGCAACATTTTGTTCCCCTTGTGAGCTTATATAGTAATACTCCGGCACAAAGTATTCAGAGCACTTCATGAGAAGGAGCCTCGGCTACAACAAAGCAAGCAGCCAGGCCGAGCAATCAGAGCTAAGACATGCTGTAATGAACTTGCAACCTAGCTAGATATTTCACGATTTAGAAGGTGATAAACCACAGTAAGAGATGAAAATGGCAGAAACACTTCTCCACTGGCCTGTGTTCATCTGTGGCAGCGCTTTACTCTCTAACTAGGTGCTAAGACAGCTTAATGTGCAACACAAAGCAGTATAAAGAGAGGTCAGAGAACAGAATAGGTTCCCATTTTCTCAGTGAACTAATTCAACACACTTACAAAGTGTGACATCTGCAATAAAAGAGCCAGGATTAGGGATAAGGATGCATGCAATTTACGCGTAACCTAGCACTCACGTCCTACTTTCCTACCTGTTTACCAAATATCATTGCAATCTCCTGCCTGATAGATGTACAAGTGCCACTGCCTAGCGTCAACATTTCTTTATTCTCATAAGTTTAATAAAATAAGCATGCAGGCCTCAGTGCCTGCATGCCTTTCTTGTAGTTGTTACAGGAATGCACTGTTCTCACGCAGTGCTAAAGGACAAAGACAATGGCAAGTGAATATAACTCACTTCCTAAGAACGGTGCAAAGTCCTCATCACTGTCAAAGTCCAGCCGGGAGTATGCACACGCTGTGCTGTCATCTCGTGATGGGTGACCAACCTGAAATTTGTTTGGGATGGGTTAACAACCCACCACATACATGAATCAAGAACACTCCAATACATTGGAAGAGTTCATGGGGCAGTTCAATTTCAGTTCAATTCAATTCGTTGTTTGCACTGAAATATTCTCCAGGCAAAACAATCAGACTTGTGCCTTGGCTGAGCATCGGAGACATTTTACAGAGAAGTGAGAGACAGCATACATATAGAGAAAAATGGAAAATATAGAAAGGAAGACACCTATTCATACATGACTACATTCTGATGTGAGTAGCAATTCAAGATGACACACGGTATAAGCAAAATACATAAACAATAATAAAGCATACATAAGAAGACATTTATACATATAAGCAGATTACAAAAAGTAATAAAATACAGGTGACACACTAGACAAAGTATACTAGAAATACATATTAAAAAAAAGTCAGTTAAAAAAAATGATGTCATTTAGTTTCTTTGTGCAAAAAAATTACTATCTTTGTACCTACATAATGTGACAGCTTATCACTTAGCTAGCTGCTCAGGCACAACAAAGAAATGTACAAACTTATATGGCAAGCGCACCATGCAGCGATCCTTCTGTCTGAAGCTCAGGAGCAAGACCAGCACTGTTCAATAGCCATTTTTCTGGTCAGAAAGCACACATTAACATACAATCTTCATCATTATCATAACTAAATTCACTGGAGGAAAAATCTATCTCCCACATCCCTCAAAATAAGCATGCCCTGTGCCAGCTACATCACTGTTGTCCCCACAAACTTCTGAATCTTATCTGGCCACATGACTATTGACACCCTTTGCTATGTCTGCACTTTCTTGTAATCAACTTACTACCCTTAATGACTATTGATTATCGTATCTCCACATTAAATGCCCTACACTTGCCCTTTTCTTGTTCTTGACTATGACTAGGACGTCATCAACTCATATTTGTTCCCTGATCCTTTCTGCTATTTCTATTTTATTTTCCATGGCACTCTGCACTTTTCGTCAGCCGACACGTTTCTGCCCCACAGGTCAGTATTGGTAAGATACAGCTGTTACCTACTCTCTTCTTGACATATACTGGTAGACTTCTATTCACGACCTTAGAATATCTGCCAAATGCACTGCACCATACTATTATTCTACTAGTTATTTCTTTCAGGTGGTCTGGGTCAGTGGTTACTACCTGCCTTAAGTAGACGTATTCTCTGACAACTTCAAATACACCAACAAGAAACCAGCAAGACCTGCTCAATACAATTCCTACACCATGTACGCTAGTAGCTCATACACAAGTATGAATTAAGCCTAATGAACATTCAGCCAGAAAAGCTTTTTCATAAAAGGTCAGGCTGGCCAAGGTGTAGAAAGAAACAGAAGAGTGGACTAACTAACCTTTGTCAGCTTTTCAGTGGCTACCTTGAAAAACTTTGGAAGCAGGTTGCGCACAATGTCCAGGCGTGACACTTCAGAATGTCGGAACAGGGCTGCCCAAACTGGCAAAGTGATGTTATTCACAGCCTGTGAAGAAGACGAACTATGAAGGCTATGAAAGACAAATTACAAAAAGTGTGCCATTACCTATGACACAAGTACTTACTTGACTTGGATGCTGCATTAGGGACAACAGGACGTCCAGGTAGGCTTGGAAAAGTTCTAAGGATGGCCGCTCAGCTTCTAAGTTCTGAAAAAGATTCGAGTGGCAAAAAATTAAAAAAAAGAAAGACCCTATTTTAGGCCATTTTATGCCATGAATTCCAAGCACTACAAGTCTGAAATCAAACTATCGATGAAAGAAATTGGGAGATTAGTAGGTGTGATCATATCAAAGTGGTCAGTGCCCCAGTCAAGAGGGACCTGCACATCTGCGAGCAAAAATTGATTTGAAAATTTTGATTTTTTATCTTTTTCACTTTCGTGATCCTGAAGTCATTCTGCAGTCATCTACGAATTTTGGTTGAAACATTCTGCCTAACTGTATGCATTATGGCATTCCACAGATGTGAAAAAGCACAAGATCGGACTTGCTGATTCAGCAATCACAGTTCAGTAATGTATAGTGAAAGAGGAAGTAGGCAGGAACCAGCACACTCAATATAGAGTGCAAAGGTACTCAGATGCATGCTGAGTCAACATGTTTCACAACCATCTACCAACCATCTATGAATGCAGTTGCCATGGCCTAGCTCAGCTAACACGATGCAGCCTTCCGCACATGCACAAAAGCACTTTCCTCACAGTGGACTGCTGTATGTATTCGACTGTGGCACCAGCAAATTGAAACTGGTCAGGGTAAAACAGGGCTTTACAGCAGTGGCCAAGTTAGTCAGCACAAAGGCCCATCCGAAGTATCCGTTAAACGCAAGATGCCATCTCCAAGTTCAAGAGTCTAAAAGCACTATGCCTGCAATGACCCCAGTTACAGAACCCTACTACGTATAACTCTGCCACCAATGAAAAGAATGCTTACGCAGCCTCTAAAATGATCATCGCAACATGAAATTTCCTGCGCAACAGTCTGCCCACAGTGAAGCGCACGTCGATGCAAACAAAGCTTCAGTGAGAAATGCATGCACTTGGTTGTTCACGTTCAAATAAGGACTCAAAAGTTCTAGTGTACCCCACATTCTAGTGCATTATCTTCTCATTTTGCCCTCCTCAGTATACATCCAACACAACAAACATGCTGATGTGAAGAGACGTTGCTCCAAGCTTCACTCACCCAGTGTGTTAGACAGTTCTGCCCAAGGTTCGCAGTAACTGAGCACAACTTCTTCAGAAAGAGAAAGGAGGCTTCATTCAAAGGCTCGTTAGATGCAGCCCTGCGGGGAGAAAGGATGGCACAAGGAAAAGCAAACGAAGAGGTTAGGAGCCCCAGTCAAAAGAATTGCAACTCGCTCTCTCACTTCAGCGCGACAATGATGGTGTCCAGTGTGTGCTGGTTGAAGAGTGTCAGCAGCAGCTTCCGCTCGTCAGGCTTCCCCTGCAATTAGGATGAAAATTTGAAAAGGCATCGTGAGGATACAATCTTTTAAAACAGTGCAGAAACCAGCAAAGTTATAATGCATCTGTCAAGGTCGCAGAAACATAAACAGTTATTTCATTCAGTACTGTCTTGCTCCTGTCATCAGCAGTCTGAAGTTAAAGTAAAGCTTTATTTGTTCCAACAGACATGAAAAGTGGTCAAAACCATATACAGCTTGACAGGCCCTTAACTGCTGGTATATGAATATCGACAAGTAGTATTTCCTTTCAAGGACAAGGTATCACAATGACGAGCTTTACATTTAATCACGTAAATTATTTGATCAACTTCACATACATAGTCACGGCCCATCACTACTATATGAAAATAATTGCATATTATATTTTCATACAGAAACAATATTCCATGGGTTTCACTACTACAACAGTCTCCCGCAGGTTAACTTTCAAAACACACGGTGGGCTGTAAGCTGCAAACAATGCCTTCTGTTCAACCTTCGTTTGAGTGTTGAAATTTTGATCTGGATCTAGTGCATTCGGCATGGTTCATTAAACAAAAAGCATGTTAAAGGTCAACTACAATGAAATTTTTATTAATGTAAAAGAAGTATTTTCTTGTAGTACGTCGAGAGAGTAGTCAAGGCTGAGCTCCATGTACACAAAAACTCATATGAATGAGACGGTGGCAAGCGCAGCGCAAAGAGAAATGCATGTGCTGTTTGCCCTGTCGCTTGGATTTGCTGAAATAGAAAACCTTGCTAGCCTGGAAGCACATGCGCAATTAGCCAGTCAGATTCTGAATGGCCATTTCCAGTTTGTCACATAGCCCCTCCCTCCCCCCCCCCCCCCCCCCCCCCCCCCCCAGAGTTCTGTCTTCGCCTCAACGTGCATCATCTTGGCCATCACCTTTGTTGCTGAATCGCTGACATAGAGGTTTTGCATTAGCTGTGAGGTAGTCACAAAATTTAAACAAATGGAACAATCTGCTTGTCGGTAGGATGGGCTCAACATTTGGACTGGGCTATGAGCGAGCGCTCTACAGCAATATAGCAAGTTGAGGCAATACAGATGCTTGATTCCTAGTGTCAATGCGCTCCAGCTGCAGGTGTGATACCGCTCGCGGCTCACTTGCAAAGTTTTCTCTTTCACCAACGAGATCAAGGAACGTGTGTGTTTACTGAGCCGGTGTGCGATGGCCCAGCACATCCCTCGTGAGTACACCATCGCTGCCACAGGAAAAATTTCTTTTGCCTCGACAGGCAGGCCCGTAAAGTTTTCAAACGGAAGTGTTTGTGAACCCACAGACATCAAAACTCTTGTGCACGTCACCTTTGCTTGCATAAGGGTTGCCCCCTAAGCAAACGATGGCTGCCTTTGCTGTGCCTCCTTGTTGTGTTACTCTCTTTTTCACTCATTCTTCAAATCTCGTTAGAGTGCACGATTTAAAATATAAAATAGTTTAATAGTATAGCCAAATTTGAAACAAAATTTCAAAATAAAAGAATGTAAAAGCAGCGTGGTGTAGTCACTGAAGGGACAGAAACTTAGGCAACCCTTATTAGAGAAATGTGAACACCTTTTTCCACATTTGTCTACAATTTTTAACACACTCGCGGCTGTTCCAGAGACCAAAAATAACCAATCGCCAGACAGTTTGGCTTCTCCGAACAACGTGGCTAACCAAGAACGACACCGTCAGACCAAGAGCCAGCTAGGGTGGCTTTTCTACTCTACAGCACATGGTGTGTAAAACAGTATGCCAGAGCAAAAGCTACCATCATTTTCCCCTGAAAATTTTTGAAAAAAAATTTACGCGCAACAGAGACAACACACAGACACAGACACACAGTGTCTTACATTTTCCCCTTCTCTGTGACAGCCGGAACGAGCACACTGATGGCTACCAGGCAACAACTGCCTATGCCGCTGCTTCCATAGTGCTACAGACATGTTCGAACGCCATGCACTCGTGCCGTGCACCGCATTAACAAACATTTATGCCGCAGTATCTTCTACAGCGCAGTTGGTGAATGCAAGATAAAAACACTACAAAGTGCAAACCTTCGCACGAAGACTCGCCGCACCACCACCAGTCCCATGTGTACTGTGGTGAATCCTACCACCTGAATACAAGTGCACGCTGCTTGGCAATGGGAGTTCGATATACCCTTTCAATGGTGAAACCATGTTCGACATATAAAGTAGAAATTATATGTTTTCGTTGCAAATATTTAACAGCAGTTCGATACGACCAATAATCCATAATATCAGTGTTAATTATATCGAGGTTTGACTGCAAAATGAAAATATGGAATTCATATTGAAACAAGTGTTTCCGGAATCGCTTACAAAAACAAGTTTTTTTTTTAAACTGAAACTAGTAGAAAAGCGACCATTACTCAGAGCTGGAAATGATGTAGAAAGGGACACAATCAGACCCTTGGACGCTGTAGTTACTGCATTTGAGCATCTTTCTGTTGCTTATACGAACCGCAGCAAGTGGGCAAGCATTATATTTGAGTGCTGTAACGAATGCGAACTCCGGTCTAATGAGTTACAGCTCTGCAAACGGATGCCAACCACCGACACAGACCAGAATTTGCTTACCCTGTGGTTTCTGTACTTCTGAAGTACATGGGAAGCACATTGCCCATCATGCCCATTTATTCCCCCCAACGACTACATGTTTCAGCATGGAAATCATGATGGACAGTAATGTATATTGCGCAAAAAGACGAGACAAAGAGAAATCATGCTGGGAATCATGCTGGGAAATTATAAAACATTCATCACTGCTACAAACATAGGACCTTCAAGCCGCATCTCAGCCTCCAGTTTTTTTCTGCAAGCAGTGCAAAGTCCATTCACCCACAACAGGCCCTACTTGAAGACATTTCTTCAGTGCCTGTTCGTACTTCATATCCGGTAAGTTCCCCAACTCCGCGACATGCCACCGGTGCATGCGTCGTCTGCTACGTAGCTTTCAAAACACTTTGAAGAACGAAACTACTTTTCTGAGAAGCATAAAACCATGTTGTGAACCATTCTAGGATTCACCAAATACATTACAGACATTGTGGCCAATGTGAAATTTCGTTGAAGCTGGCCTTTTAAGACAAGTAAAAGTGGCACATCTAAAAGCCTCAAGAAATATATACCCTGCGATTTATTTTAACCTTTACAGATATAGTTATTTTCAACCCTGCAAGATATAATTTGGTGCAACCTATTCAGGTGGATTGTACAGCAAGGCAGACATTATATGCTTGACAGAACTCAGTGGTGAACAATTAATTAACTAAAGTTAGCTAATCAATTTTTTTACTTCTGATTTTAAGGGTCAACATTATATGAAAGAATTGAAGGCTGACGACATAAAAACAGTCTAGTTTCTAAAATTTTCTTTATCGGCATTACAGTTCGAAATAGCTATTGTCAAAAATGCCCAATTTTTAGCTTTTAAAGCTGGCTTCCAAAAACGAATAACTTTAAAATGATGTCGCTGACATTTCTAATACAGCAAATATGGAACCCATTTGTCTAGCTTATGCCATAGAAGCAGTTAATGTAGTTTTCGCGACAATACTATGCCCAGAGGCACAATTTTAAAAATGTGCATTGCAGGAAGCCAACTTGCAGGAAGCCAACTTGCGAGCTAAAAATATGCATATTTTTTACTTAAACAGCCACTGTCCAGGGTACGACTTTTTAAGCAAAGGAGCCCTATGCTTCGATCAGGTACCGGAGATAGATGCCACAAAGCAGCAAAAATACAAAGCAAAGCTCTCTCATGCTCTCCTTTGGGAAACCAGCTTTCTTACTCTACGCTGGCCCGTCAAGCCACGAGGCTGACAGCAGGATCACAACGACATCCATTGGTCCGTCTTGCTGACTGACAGGTGAAGGATGGGTGCACACCACTAATTGTGTTCACCGCTCGCTGCACGCTTTTCCCTCGCCCCCATTTCATTCTCTCGCTTTCACTCCGGCAGGACCTCTCGTTTTCTCTCCTTTTTAGGAGATGCCCCACCTCCCTCCAAATGCGGAGGAGGAAGGGGAATTTAGCTTGCGGAAGCTAGACAACCGGGCAGGAGAGTGAAAAACATTTGAGAGGGAACGGAAGGAGAGGGAAACGCAAAACTGATTGATTGCGGTGGCTGTAGCTGCGTTATTAATGACTCTTTTTAAAACATTTTTTGCAGCCTTGCATTCTGGGGGCGAAGCCTAACAGTAACCGGGGAGGAAAATATTCTTAACCAGAGGGTTGACAGTGGGCCTTTAAATATTTTGAAATGGATAATAAAAAAATTTAAAAACTGGACTCAGGTTCCACTTTGGCAGCCCTGAATTTCTTAATGTAATGTTGGCTTAAAAACACAAAGTAAACAGGTTATCAATTAACTTTAGTTATAATTTATCATTTCTTCACTGAGCTCTACCACAAAAATGATGTCTGCCTTGCTGTACAATCCACCTGCGCAAACCACACCAATGTACCTCTCGCAGGGTTTAAAATAACAATCTGTAAACAGATAAAAATACACCCAATATATGGCAAATGGCAAATGTCTCGAACAGCTCCATGAGCCGGACATTTTTGCTCAGTGCTGTCATTTTCTATACACACATGAAAGTCTAGCCTCAACAAAGCACACTTTAAAGATCTTGCAGTAGATGATTTACAGACTAGTATGAATTATATTATTAAGCAAAATGTCGAGCCCCTGTGTCGACATCTGTCACTTTCAAACAGAAGCAGCAGGAGCAAACAATCATTTGTGCCAAGCCAACCATGCAAGCCAGCAAGAAAGGCATAGCAAATTTCATTCAGCTTCAAACATGACAAAAAAAAAAAAAAAAAAAAAAAAAAAACAGTGGCTGTAACCTCACAACTGCCACTTTAATCCTCCTTTGACTACATTTAACTTTATTCACAAGCTAAAAATACAAAATAATTTATAAAGCTGCACCAGGCATCAAGCAAGTCTGTTTGTAGCATTATTTTACAGTTGTGACATAGGCAAAGGAGGTGCTGTCACAGTATCATGTAAAAAAAGACCAACATAGTGCAAACTACCACTGAGGGGAATGGTGCACAAGTCTTTGTTCAAATGTATTTATACTTTAGATGGACATTTCTGCACTGGCTATCATTTGCATAAGTGAATTTCAGACCTTGCGGCTGAGCACTTGTAGGAGGCACTCAGCGGCCTGGACGCGGAGGTTCACATCCGAAAGCAGGAAGCAGAAGATACGCGGCAGCAATCCGTCTGAGCCCATCACTTCTGTCAAGGGTATCCACTCCACAAAGCCAGCCATGGTGAGCAGGGTGGTCTCTGTCAGCTGCCGGTGAAGTGCCAACTGTGAAGCCAAGTGCCCCGGCACAAAGTAATCAATTAAGCAAACAGGGTACGCAAAATAAAAAAAAAAGAGATTTTTGATTTTTGTGTAATTTAAAACCCCTATTCTATCTTTTACATAGTCCAGCCGTTCAGTTATGCACACGCGAAATATTTACTCCGGAATCGACATTTTTCAAAACCTAGGTGGAAACTAGCCACGCCCCCTTTGACACCTGCTTGAGATCTGCGCCTATCTTAACCTGGGGGAAAAATGAAAATAAGTCTGCGCCTATTTTGTTCATGTTTGGCGGGATGGTTGTCACTCATCTGACAACAATGAAAAACTAGCTAGCATATTTTGTTTAGTCAAACAAATATTCAGATGCAGCTGGATTACTCGCAACTCGAGGTAGTTTGCTCGTGCTTCAGCGTGTTTTTGTGGGCAACCAACATTTTTTTTTATTTTGAAGCTCAATATTTAGCACTTATCCAATGAAAAAGGCAACAAAATAGTTTAGAAGACAACGCTTGCATGGAAACTGGCATACGTCGATCAGCAATAACACCAAATCTTCGCAACACAACATAGCGGTGGACGCCGCGGTCACCGCATGCGTCTGCATCGAAGCTTTCACGCTCGGCGGGGCGCATGGAGACCATGAAGACAAATGTCCGTGAGCCTGGCAATGGCATAATTGACATTAACCTTCTCTCGTGTGCCGTGGCCAAAAGCTGCTCGTGTAATGCAGGCGGTAAGGATTTGCATCTGGTTGAAGACTACATAACAAGGAGTTGCTTGCACGCTTTCCCAGCAATGTTTAAAGTGCTTCTCAGTGCACCGGTTCAAGACATCCAAACGGAAAACATCGAGCAACATGGCTCGAGCTGACATTTGAGGTCATTCAGAATTCCTGCAGGGCAGTTCACAGTCCACTGGTTATGTGAAGCTGACTGATGGCAAATATATACTTCATGAGGAGGGATACACGACACGGTCACTAGCACAGAAAAGAAGTATTGACAATGGAAAAAAACCAACAAGTTGGTGGCTATTAAAAAAATTCATCAGCATGTATTTCTAAAGTGCTGTATTGTAATAAAGCTCTTTCTTTAACATCAAAGGCAAGTATCTCAAAACATAAAATTTTGCTGCATTTGACCCCCCCCCCCTTTTTTTTTCAGAAACTACTGGAGCGAGGAGTATACAAATTTAGAGCTATTGAGAAAAACACTACAGAGAGTCTACTGAACCAGAATTATCAGCATTGATGGAAGGAATTTCAATTTAAAGGTAATTTACTGCAGACTGCGGCTTTATAACTTGGTAGCCCTAGTAAAAAAAATGCAAACAAAAAATCCAACGACAATAATCCTGGCTCAGTACTACTACCTCAGATTGCTGATTACGATGATACCAGGGTGAATTCTCTAAACCCAGCAGATCATGAGAAGAAGGGCCTACCCTGTTCCCTTAAGGCAGCAGATCCTGACGACTCTCAGATTGCTTAGTTACACAGTTAAGTTTTCCATGTATTGTTAAGAAGGTAACAGCACCAAAATTTAAACTTCGTTTCTTCCTTTTTTTTTTTTTTCTGGCCATGAAACATGCATTTCAAATAGTAATGCAGTATGCAAAGCTAAAATAATAAATGGTCATGAACTCCATTTGGACTTAACGGACAATGTTGTAGAAGAGTACGCACACCTCTTTATGAAACCTCAGTTTCCTTCTTCCTCCTTACCCTACAGAGAGCAAACAAGTGATGCGAGTGTCATATACAGGGACCATAACGCTAAGCAGTGTGCTTTCACTGCAATCACTTCCAGCACTTCTTCACTGTATGGAACAGCATGAAAAGGGCAAATTACACTTGAGATCAGGCTGTCCCCTTTCAACGTCTGACACAGCAAAGTAGTGATGTGCTGAGGAACCTCACATTATCTGCTTCCAAAAAGGGCAAAGAGCCCGCTGATAGTGCACCTTACGTACTTCCGAACTGCAATAAATGCTTCGAAGTAGGCTCCGCTGAGTACGCTTTCCTCACAAATGCACGCATGGCACAAGAATAAAGAAAGCACTTCCGCTCCCCTTTGAGCCCAGAATCTCACTTGGAACCATGTTGCTGCTGACCAAACATGCCAGCAGAATTGCATGACATATGTACCCTGCACCCTCTGTTGCTCTGATGCACCCATTTTGCAGCAAAATGAGGGATAAACTCAAAGTTCTGGCCCAAAAGTGCTGAATGCTTAGGGCAAAGTCAGGGTTGCCCCAGTGTTCTTCCATCACCCATTATGCAGATTAAAGAAGGAATTTGACTTCCAGCAGCAGCTGCATTTCAATCCTCTTACAAAAGGTGAAAAAACAAATGTGAAAATATGCCTCTGCAAAACCTAGAGTATAGATGCTGTACTGAAAAAGCACAGGTACTGACCTCCCGGTCGTTTTCCCCAGCGTTCTGGTTGTTCCTCTGCAAAAATTCACACAGATGAAGAGAACCACTCACTGCCGATCAGTACTTTCTGAAAGCACACTAATGTGGTGCCATGTGTGCAGGTTGAAAAAGAAGGATAAGCAGTGAGATAAGGCATTGCTACATAGTAACTGCTGGCTACTGGCATTTCAAAATACTACAGTAAATCATTATCTGTATGTAGAGGGAAGCCATGAGGAACCACATTGTTGTGATTTAGGTAGTAGGCTTAAAGGTAGAGCAAGTCTGGGCACTGAAAGAGTTGGGCAGTTTTTCCACTGAAGAAGGTAAGTGCTCGTGGATGCTGTTCTCTGAAATTCATCATCATAGTCATATCATCAACCACCATATGTATGTACTATTTCTCCTATCAACCCTGTCCAGCTGTCCAGTGCTAGGTGCAGTCATCCCATCCTGGGAAATTTCCTATATTCATCCTCCCGCATGACCTTTCAGCGCCCCTTCCTATGTGCGCCTTCTCTCCAAATCCAGCCTGCTACTCTTAAAGATCACTGGCTATCTTGCTTTCCCATTACATGTCCTGCCCCTTTCTTCTAGACTTCAACTAGGATGTTGATAACTCCCATTTGCTCCTGGACCCATTCTGCTCTCTTCCCATCTCTTAATAGCACAACTATTATTTTCCTTTCCAAGCACTCTGCGATGTCCTCTGTTTACGTTCAACTCTTCCTGTTAGCCAACTACATACCTCCCCATAAGTGCAAGCATCATCAAAGAAAACTTTTTTAGGCCATGCCTATTGCGCAAACTTTGCTCAGCTGACCAACATTCTGATATGCACCTGAATTTTTGCTTAAACCAAGGCTCAGCAACCATTTCGCGAGCCTCATGCACCTACTGATACTATAACAGTCAGCTGAATAACTCATGCATATTATGCACACAAGGATCAGAAACTAGAACACTCGTGACAACATGCGTAAGAAGAAAGCTAACAGTCGCTCAAGCCAAGGACAGCCTAAGAGAATGATTCCATCACCAGCTTTCTTTTTAATTTGGGGTGATGATCAATGGAAAATTAGTAGTGTCGAACATTCCCATTTCTATCCCCATGATCAGAGGTGGTGCTACCCTCAAATGTAGGAGACTGAACAGCTGTTGCCTTAGCCTATTCGGTAGAGCGTCGCACGTGATGTTTGGAGGTTGTGGGTTTGGATCCCAATGGTACCATGTGGTTGTTTCTCCTTGTGCTTTCTAAGTAGTCATCTTTCAGTTAAAAAATGGTTAAACTAACGATTTCCCATTTATTGAAAATGGCCTGAAGAAGTATTCCAAAAACAAATTATGTGGCTCACCAGGTCTCGATAGCAGGTGTAGTGAGTGTCAAGCGTGCGCACGAGAAAGCCGCAGATGGCTGGCAGGTTGGCCACAAGCGCCTGGTAGAGGTCTCGCCTACGTTGCCCCTGCACAGTCTGCAGGTCAACCACATCCTCGGCAAGTCGGAGGAACGTCAGCAGCACCAGCTCCTTTTGGGTCTCCTGCGTGAGACATCACTCGCTTGGACCACTTACACAAGATTCGCTTCGAACCAGATAGGCGCTATTGAATGAAAGCACTATATTGAAAAATTTTTAAGGTAAAATAAAATATGTTTGGTTTGGCGCATAGGGTTAACGTCCCAATGCGACTCAGGCTATAAGGATGCTGTAGTGGAAAGCTCCGAAGATTTCTACTACCTGGAGTTCCTTAACATGCAGTGACATTGCACAGTGCACAGGCACTTCGCTTTTTGCCTCCATCGAAAAACGGCTGCTGCAGCCACGACTGAATCTGTATCCCTGAGTTGAGTAGTATATTCTGTAGTAAAATAAATTCAAATTTATTAACAGCACAAAATAATGAAACTGGCATCTTTAAAATCATTTGGTGAAGCGTGTGAACAGATTACGGTATATAGCAACTGCCACTGAGTGGAATTGGTCAGACAAAAACCAATCAACAAGTCCTGTCTAATTGCGTTTCCTCTAAGGCAGTACATTGCTGGCCCTTTATTATTTGTGAGCATATGTCTAAATGTTCTTGCTTTCAAGTTTCTTTCACTTCAACTTGAAACAAATCGAGGAAGCTGAAGTAAAATCCACAAAAGAGGGCTGAGGTTGCACTCTTTCTCACTGAACACTGACAGCAAAGCAAAACAAAAAAGGTACAGCAAATGAGAATGTATATTGTAGACATATAAAAAAAAATTGAGAAAAGCAGAAAATAACCACGCAGTATTTCTGCAGCAAGGCTGTAAAAGCGACTGAAATTTGACTGTCGACATTTCTGCGAATTTTTTGGACAAACAGGAAAATTTTTGCCTTGATGGTGGCATGGTTGCCAGTTTATGCCTTGAAACATATGCAGTGTAAACATTCCAAGGCTAAGAGTGGACCCATTATCTCCAACCCCCCGTAGATTAGTTTCTTGCACCAGCCAGCACTTGCTGCAATGCATGACATGCAATGGCAGTCTGAGAGCCTGCAGCAAGCACTCACACCAAGTATAGCCAGGTTGTTGAGTTCATCCATGAGAAGCGGCCACTGCTGTGGCCACTCGCGCTTGATCATTTCCACGAGCAACTTCGCAAGGGCATCCTTGATGTGTGCCTGCTCAGCAAGTAGGTGCTCCGTACCCTGCAAAGCATGCAGATTGTGCACAATGAGCAAAGCTCATTGCTATATCTACATATAGTAATTGCAATAAATCCTGTAATACAATATTTTGTGACGTAATATAAAACATTTTGCAAGTGAGGCAAGCACAGCTGATCTCACTATCATGAGCACCTTGTTAATGCTTATATTTAATCTTTTGGTAGGGCTTCTACTACATCCAATGTACAGTAGACATAAGTTTTTTAACAAAACTTTGAAGTTCAAAAGTTTCAAGAGAAACAGTGCCAACCATAGCTGTCACATACTTATCGCCACAACAAGCACCAAAGCGTTGTTATTTATAACTCAGTAGAATAAAGCACCTGATCCATGACCCATATCAAGCAGAACACACTCCTTTCAGTACAGTAAAGTATCCCCCCCCCCCCCCATGTGCTCAATAACACAATATAACAGAATACAGCAAGTTCTTTGAATGTGTGGTCACACTTAAGGCAAGAAAGCATTCAAATACAATATTCTACATTTAGGTGAGTACTTTCAGCTGGCAGACACAAGTGTAAATGATTACAAACACACCTCTGCCATCATCTTCATGACATTTTCTTTGATGAACTGCTTGTCAGCAATGGCAATCATGTTCCAGCGAAGCCTGCACGACAAGAGCAGTGTAACCATCGTGCTGCAACCTCTCGTTTCAACAAGGCTCACTTGATACAGTGCTCCACAAGCTGCAGGCCAATGTGGCGCACCACCGCATGGTTGCCCTTGGCAGCAAGAGCGAAGCCACATTTGGCACAGAGTGGCGAGTTTTCCTTGAAATTTTCATAGGCCTGGAAAGAATAGTGGAGTGAGGTATAAGTGTGAAAGGATACACAGGTATTCTCCAGACAGAATATGTGCTGTTGGCACACTTTGATGCGATCCAAACTATGGTTTGTCTGGTCAGGTAAAACATTATAGGCAAAAACTTGAGAGAAACTTTGCCCACTTAAGGAAGGAGTTATGGCTAGTCATCACAAATTGATGGAGGACATAACGTGGCAAATAATTCCAAATGATGATATCTACCATGCTCACGAGGGCACAGCTGGCAATGGACATATAAGCATGATGCATAGGCATCTACAAAAGTAGTCAAAGGACGAAAATTTTTTAAGGACAAAAATTTGAACAAAGTTTTCGTGCTTTGCAACTCATGAGCTGGCCAACTCATGTACACGGCCCCGACCTGAACAGTGACCAACATAATTTATTTCTAAATGCTTGGCCACAACAGAGTGAAAAAATTCGAACATTCTGTAAACCTGGTATTTTGCAAACTTTTCTAGGCATCTGTAAAGTGATAAGTGCTGCGTTCCACGTCATCACCTGACAACTAAAGCTGTTGTTCCGTCTCTTAGCGCTTCTATGCTGGGACGTGCAGATGGGAATGTATGCTCTTTTGTACAAAATTTTCTTCTAGAATATCACAAAACGTTTTCCATCATAACTGGTTATAATTATTTGTCCTGTATTTTTATATACTTTTTGTTATTCCTAACTACGTTTTCCTTTTTATTTATTATTATATTTTTTTAATCTCACAAATTTAATTTCAGCAAGTCCATGCACCACTTTCACCCATCACTGTCAGTGAACCGGATTTGCTCAAATTTCTAACCTCAGTTCTGCACAATGGAATCTCAAACTGTAATCACTGCCTGGTCGTGGCCAACCTCCCTTGCGAATATGCACCATTTTTTATGAGGACAACAACAAATGAAAGCCCTAAGCAAACTGACTGCACATTCACGTAAGAAAACTGACCTGTTCTTCAAGCACCTGTAGCTGTTGTTTTCTGCTCAATCCCACACACTCACAGTTCCAAAGAAAGATATGCAATGCATAGTTAGAAATGTATGAAGCTTGCAATCATCAAGCCTTCACGGGAGAGTAAGAAGAGTAAAGAATAAAATAAACTGAGCATTATAACAGTTCGTTCGACAAATACACTACGTTATGTTGAACGCACAGTTCAAACAGCGATGGAATATCACACGCCAACAACCGACACATGCACCTACTCAACTCGAATACAACAATGCTGTTACTGTAATAAAACAACTGCTCATAAATTTAGTTTAGCAGCAGCGAACGAAAAAGACGACGAGTGAAACTAACGTTGTAAGCCTCCGCTCTTAGCTCGGGCGACGTCGTGAATGACACAGCGGCTTCCACCCATGCGATGATGTTTTTGCAAGCGTCTTCAATTTCAGCCATCCTAAAGAGAGAGTGCAGTCGGCCAGTATTTCGTTTACTCCGCTGAAAGCATCATAGTGGCGAGAAAAACGATAAACCGGCTAAACTCCGTTTCGGTATTCTTTGCTTTGTGTACTCAAAAGAGACGCCATTAACAATGTTGCCCGAAAGTAACATGAGCTACGTCGATTCTGACGACACTGTGTTGTAAGGAGAACAAAGAATGCATAATAAAATAGCCAAACCTCGGCTCATCCAATTCTCACGATGACGCCAGTTTTCAGCTGCAACATATTACATTACTGTGTAGTTACGTGTACTATTGCGATGGCGACGTCGCAAATCCTGCTAATAAAGTTCACTAAAATAGGCGTATGCAACGTATGCAGATCTCCATAATTTGCGTTTATTTCGGAAACCTCAACATGTATAACATATGCTGCATGTGCACTTATACCGAACATTTGCGAGGTTTGCGAGGGCATCCACCACGCGTGCCAAGAACAAGAAAAAGCGTGAAATTATATGCTCGCAGTCCTCTTGTTACTTGATTACTTGCCTGTGATAAAAATAGCCATAGCAATCTTATGCTACGAGTCGAAATAATTTGAGGTAGCATATGTCGGATAGTAGCATTTAGCGACGTCAGCGATATGGATATCGGCGATTCGTCGTCCGCTCCGCACGGTTGTGTCATGGTTGACTGTAGCTGTGGTGCTGGGTGTTATGCCGCCTAAAGTTTGAAGATGGGAGTAACAAAAGAGCCAGAATCTGACGATTGCTTGGCGTGCCGCCTTGTGGGCAGCGGAGGACTCCTGGGAGCGTCGGCTTACGTGTGGTACCACAGTCGCCACTTGAAGGGACTCGGAAAGTTCGCTGCCTTCACCCTCTGCGGAGGCAAGTCCGAAAATGGTTGGGCAAAACTTTGGGAATCGGGTTCAGAGTGACGCGATTACTTGTCAGCTGAGGTTCTGTCCAGCTTAACCATAATGTCTACCAACAGGTCTCTCCTACCTTGGATGTGCAAGACTGGCGTCTCTTCCACCGTTCCTGCCAAAGTGAAGAGCATCTCACTCTACGCCAAGGTGTGTGTGTACGTGTGTGTTGCGTGCGTGCGTGCGCATTTTATGAAAGCTTTGTATTGCGAAATGATAAAAAATATGCACAGCAGCTGTCACAGTCAATGTTTAATAATGAAATATCAATACAGACGTGAAAGTTCTTATGAATGTAGGTACAAAATGACTGTGAAAACTATTGCACAATTATCTAACTTGACATATGTATGCTTGCACAGCATTATCTGTATATCAATAAAAGGGCATTTATTTTATACATTACTGGCGTTCCAACAATATACATGTATAGCATCAGCCTTAGTATGCAAAGATCACAGAAACATCTTGACAGCCTTGAAGTGAGAACACACATTCTTGTTCTGAGTTGGCCGCTGAATGCTCATCACAAGATGCAAAACGCCTTGCAGCATGCACTGCTTTCTAGCACTAAAAATTATCGAAATGACAATTTTAATCTTGCTGAGCACACAAACAAATAAAGCAGTTGCTTTTACCACCGGTTTCAGCTGCTTGAACAAAATATTGCATTGGGTGCTCTTTACCCAATGGCCTTAGGAAGTGAGTGCAGTAAGCATTGGGAAGAGATTCGTGGATTACAAGAGGCCACAGAAAAACATCAGTGTGCAACTTGCCACTACAAATTGTTGTATGTAACAGTGGGAAGTAAGGGTACTATGCAACACAATAGATTACAGGACTTGCACAAGATGCCAACAAAATACTGCTTATTTAATAAATGTACTTTTCATCCCCAGTCTAAGAAATGAAAAACCCTTATGTAGAGTAACAGAATTTACGAACAAATTGTGCAGTTCATACAAATACACAACATTTAAACATTGGTTGAAGATGAACATGTTTACGAAGGTGTTTGCTGTATAAGGTACGTGCTGTAAAATAATCATGCATGGTGCTGCACTCCACAGCCTCAAGTATGATCCCATATCACATCTCTTGAGATATATCTACCAACTGTGCCCCTGATAAGAAATCATCTTTACTCTGCCCAAGACTATCTAGAATAGGTTTTTGAGAAGTACTTATATATACAAGTACTGAAACATTCATATTTTTATGTGGAACTTCCACAACTACTACCTTGTGATGTAACTGTAAACTAATGTCCTGGCATACATTATAGTTACAACATTAGCATGCAAGAAAAACCACCAACTTTAGCACATATCTGCTGTATGGTCAATAAGTAAGATGATCCACATTGCTTTCATGGCCACCTAAACTGTTACATGGGTTTATCTGTTTCAAAGGCTGTGAAATACCAGAAGACAAAATGGTCACAGCCCATGTGTGTCATTACGCAGTGGCTAAACCAAAATGGTGACAAAATATAAGATGCAGGGTGTTTGCTCTGTATATTTCTGTGTGCTCCAACTGAATTCACTGAACTAGTCAGCATCATTCAAGACAGTACATTTATATTGCCTCTCCAACTTTCTGCAGCTCGACATTGGTCATGGCTGAATGTCTTTGGCATACCAATGAACAAGGGAAAAAAAAATGCAAGCTGCCTTTCTGCTTGTGAGCATACCAAAGATGAAGTATGTGAGATTGGTGGGTCATATTGATGTCAAGGTAGTTGCCTAAAAGAAGTCTACGTAGAAATTCTGAAAAAGCTATGTACATGAAAAAAATGTGACTAAATGAAATAGAACACAAACTCTTTGGCTCTGTTCATAGATTGCCTCAATAACGGTAACTGCACAAGCTCGATTTCAAACTGTGGTATAAAATAATTCGGCAGCAACTAAGGTGCACTAATTCCCCACTGACATAGTCGCTACTTCGCTGCTCTACTACGACAGCGTCAGCAACACTCCTCGCGATACAATATCACTAATCAGTTTGCACAGCTCACATCTCATGAACAAAGGCCCATGCATGGTGCACACTTATGGAGACAGTGTCCATTAGAGTTTGAAGACATTGAGGCAGACACCGAATACAACGGCCCAAATGAGGAAAGCACCAAGAATCACGCCAAAGATCACAGTCTTTTCCACAGACCACGACTCCATTTGCACCTTCATGGCATCCTTGTTGGCTGCTAAGCACTCGTGGCACTTGGGTCCATTGGAAACACAGTTGCAGGGCTTTGGGTCCCACACAATGCTGTCGTCATCTCTTACTATGCTTCCAGCCAGCTCAATGTCTCCGACCCCCTTGTGGTCCCCACCTGCCCTTGCATCTGGAGGTGCTTCCAATGTGTTTGCAGAGTTGTCTGCCACTTCCATCTGCATGAGGAAATTTTCACATAACCAGAGGAAGAAATTTTAGGAACCAGATGTCCTGGTGGCATTTTTACTTAGTGCCTGCGGCCAGAAACACATTTATGGACAGATACAACACATTTTGGCCCCAACACAATGTAACCTTTTTTTTTCCAGCAAAATATAGGGAGGTATTTGTGGTGTGCATCAGTAAAACCAAAGGCTCCTTAGAAAAACCCGAGAGCAAGGCCAGGATGAGTTTTTCTTTAACTACGAAGTTTCTGAGAGAGCTGTATAGTTTCCTTTGTAGCTTGAGTGGACGTCAATTAGCAATGACTCCCTTATTACAAATCTACTCCATCTCGAGGGATTCCCCTAAATATTAGACCAACACCACTCCCACTTCGAGTTATTGATCAATTCGCTCTCGCCCTACCATCTGAATGCCAGCTGTCCTGGTTAGCTCAGTTGGTAGGGCAACGGCCCATGGACAAGCAGGGGACCTGGGTTCAAATCGCGGACCAGGATGAATTTCTCTTAATTACGAGTTTCTGTGAAAGCTGTGCAGCTTTACTTCCAGCCGTACGGCTGCACTCGTGGATGCAAATGAGTAATTACTCGCTCATTACAAATTCACTCCATCTCGGGGAATTCCCCTAAATACATTGGACAAAACTCCTTGTAATATTAGATAAAGCCTGCCTGCAATCTGCAAAAAGTTCGAAGGGTGCTTCTGCCGCATAACATATAGTGACTACAATTCAGGAGTCATCTGACTGTCCAACCACATCCTTCAGTTTATTCACTTATGAATGCCTGCAAGTATTTAAACGCAGGCAATGCTAGCGCCGACTGACCGCGCCGAGACTGTTAGCGAAGGACGCCCCGCTTACAAACGGCGCACGAGAAAGGGATAGGTGTTTCTCGTCGTAAAAGTTAAAAACTATGCCGAAACTCACCGACCCGTAGGTGGTGGTTGTGCCGCTTTGCGCTCCATTGCTACTTCCGGGCTTCTTTTCGCAGCACCTGCGGGTCTCGTCCATTGCTAGAGCTCCGTTCGCGTCAACCAAAACCACTACCTGCGCGCTTGAGCCACGACAAGCGTTTATCGGGGCGGCTTTAGGAAGCAGGATGGGGAGGGGGAGTGCTGTTAGCTCGTATCAGCTGCATGAGCCGCCGGACTTGACGTCGCACAGTACTTGAGTTTTCGCGGCTAGCAGACGTCAAGTAACGCGAGTGCGAGCTCGAATGCAAGCTGTTTCAAAGCGCAGCTCGCTCTGCCTTTACACTACTGCTGCACAGGTGAGCTGTCCTTGTATCTTTTGCACTTTTTTTTTCTTTTTTTTTTTTCCTGCACAGAGTCGAAACCACGTGCGGCAGGCGAAAATAGCCGACGCATGCCCTGCTATTGTTGCAGACAGGCCACATTCGTCTCGCGCGTTTGTCCCCGTGACGTGTGCAAGGGCCAACGTTACTTGCAAGCTCCGAGTCGTTTTATATGCGCAGTTTAATCGTCCGGACGCATTCTCTCGTTCATATTCCCCCCCCCCCCCCCCCCCTTTTTTTTTTTTCTGCATCACAATCGCGTTTGTTGCGCGTACGCGTCTGCTGCATATTGTTATAGTATGCATACACGCGAAGCATGCACGCATTTTAGCCGGTTTCATACTTACGTAGATGGTCGTGGTCCTGCCGAATATGTTCTTCAACATCTTCCTTTCTCCGGCAACGCAGCACGTCAGAAAGAGCGAGCGTCGAGGCTTGAGGAATGAGCCCCGCCGTTAAAACCCAGACGCCACGGGCGGCTGCTTCATTGACCTAAAGTAAGCTGCGGCACGATGTCAAGCGCCGCAAATAAGTTGGCCCGTCCGGAAGGAAAGGGCTCAAAGTGGCCGGCGGCGGCAGCGAAAAAAACAAATCGATGCGTATCACCGCGTCGAGGGCCAATCGCCGGGGCGCAGCGGCAATCTAGTGAAAGGCAAGGCCACGGAACGACGGAACGCCGAGATCACCGGCAATCCTACAGCGGTTCTCGGAAAGCAAGCGTGGCGCGGGTGATACCCGGCTTCGCGGATTTCGACCGTAATTTCGGAAGAAAGCCAGTCTTCGTGCTGACCGGCACTTGTGGCTCGTTAGAAAACAGCAGCTGCTGAGCAGCTCCCGTTTCAATCTTGTCAGGCGCGATGGCGATAGCATTACGACTTTTGTAACAACCTTGCTTTTTTTCTTTTTTCATTCTTTTGTAGTACCTGCCATTCATTCAGAGTCGACTGTGTGGAAGCATGAAGCTTAAAATGCTGGAGTACAGCGAGGGAGACTTCGTTTACGACGTGGCGCCGGGTGGCGAAGAATGTCAGCCGTCGCGGTTCGACCAACTGCTGAAGACGAAATGGGGCGAGGCCATGGCGAGCGGTCATTTCTGGTACAAGCTGGATAAGCTAGAAACGCGGATACTGCCCGGAAAATACAACTTCGTAGCTCAGGTAAACCAACGAGGCCGTGACGTGCGCGCTGTTGGCACTGCAAGTGCATACGTTCAGTCGCTAAGCACCGTGCATGTATTTTTCTACCAAGGCAGTGGATAGTCAGTTTTATTGTGATGTCGGCAGTTTGCACATAATTTCATGTTTCTGCACATATCGCTACTTGAATCAAGCATATCTCAGCACGCTGTTGGTGCAGTACTACCTGCATGCTAACACAAGATTCTGCCTACTCCCCGTTACCCCCATACATGGCCATGAGCCTTCCTAGTCAATAAAGGACTTTCAACTCAACTAGCTTGCCTATCTGTCTTGGTCACAGTGTGAACTGCATGGCTTGCCTTTTTGAAAGCTGAGAATTGATACATATTTCAGCTGAGCACTTCATGCAGCTTGTTATCTCCAGAAAATCTAGAAGCTGAGCAGTGCAATGGCTATATGCTTTCAAACCTACTCAACACTCCTTGACAGCTTAACCCGAAGAGAGCCCAGGAGCGGAGGAAGCCTCAGCATGTCACCTCTGTCTGCATGCCGTTCGACGGCAGCCTCTTCAACTTCACAAAGCTTAAGGAGGCAGAGGTAATGTACAGCAGCTAGCCTCTCTCAAATTTTTACACATGTGAGAAGGCATATCTAGAACGCTGGTTCATTGTGCTGTAAAACAAAGAGAAATCTTCATGCAGCTGCTACTGTGGAGTTACAATGGTCATGTATCAATTTCTTGTCTCCACGTGCAGCTGTGTTCAAGCGAGCGCAAGCGTTTTTGTGAAACCCCTTGCATCGAAATTTTGCTTCATCTGCTCTGAGCACTGCTCAAGCACTTCAGACATGCCCTCACAAAAAGTACCGAAAAAGAAGTGGCGATTTAGCTTCACTAAGCGTGGATATACATGTAGAAGCATGATTTAACACTTTGTTTAGCTAAGTTCTGCTTCATTTAGCTTTCCTTTGCCACGTCTTGCCATGTTTGGTGAGGAATTTAACGGATGCTTTAGACTTTTATTAGGATGAAGAAGGCCTAATAAGGCCTTTAGTGCAGCTTTGTCTGAGAATATGAAGATGACAAAGCACAGCATCAAGGACTGGTGGCTCAGCACATGAAGAAATCGAAATTGGCTCTGAAATGGCAAAGTGGTCTTATGCAGTGGCTAGAGAAGCTGATCTTTTTGCCTCGCCATGGGTTCAGAACCCACTGGGGGCGAGTTTTTTCTCTGAATGGTTGCTTGAAGGAGGCTTTGCAGGCACGGCCATGAAATTATCAATGCGGGTAGTGATTCTTCAGCATCAAAACACAGAGTATGAATAGAGCAGATGCAGACTGTCAAGTGATTTTACTTGGAAAGAAAAATTTATATCCTCAAACCATTACAAACAACTTGTGGTTCATGCGATACTCAGAAGGCTGCTTTCTTTTCGGTTTGTGGCTTTATAAGTCTTACTTACTAAATAATTACTGCTTTTGCTTATGACAAAAGCCTTGGTAGGTCCTCATGCCACCTGGCTGTCAGTCTTGCTTAGAATTTTTGCCCTGGTCAGCAGTGGCTGACACGGCTTGTCGCAGAAAACCCTGGATTATGTGCCGGAATACAGCGGTAAATTTTGATAAAAAACGGAGCACTAAAGTGTATTTTTCTTGCACGACAAGCTATATTGAAACCATTGTTCCTTTTGCCTTCTTTCAGATGCTGTTCTGTCTCAAGAATTCCAACAACGAAATAGGGAAAGGGGTAAGCTGCTGCACAGCTGTTTCAAACCCAAATTTGCTACATAGGTATTACCATTAGGGCTCGTTTCGCAGGCAGGACATTGGGTTGTGATCAATGTCAGTCCACTAGAGTATTGCAATTCGCTGCTTGTTCCAAGCCTGGAAAAGTGCCTACCACAGGTGAGTCCTTATGCACGTATGCGTATCCAGGCGTTCCATGGCCACTGCACGTACTGCTTCCGTCAGGGCCATGGTGATTGTAGTCATCGCTGCCTTGCCTCTGGTCACGAGTGTGTAGCTCTTATATGATGCAGTTCTAGAGTCTAGCTACCACCCCATTATCACCTCTGCTTGTTTTTCCAGCCAGTGCCTGAATGCATGTTCTGGAAAGTCCTTGTCGAAAAAATTTCATGCGAGAGAAAACGTTCATCCACGCGTCCAGTTTTACAAGAAATGCATTCATCCATGGTCAACAGATGTCACTTGCTAAGTGACACAAAAGATTCCAACTATTGGTGTCACTTTGTCTAAAAGCTATGTTCGCAGGAATTCTCTAGTAAGGCAGCTCGGTAGAGCATATGATGGCCATATAGTATATTGGTAGTGCAAGTGAGCACAAGCATGGCAGAAGGGCGAGGCTAAACAAATCTTCATGGGGGCTGTGATGCTAACTGCATAGCGTTGCTCTTGGACACATGTCTTGCTTGCATGCCTTTTGTGTACAAAGCACTAACGCTGACCACCATTTTTCTAGGTGCTCACAGCAGAGTCTCTCAGCCTGGCTATTGAAACCATCTTGCTGAGCAGCAGTATGTGAGTGGTCACAGTGAGCGTCTTAATTCACTTATGGAAAACCAAATTTTCCTCTATTCCTTTACCAGCAGCTTGGCTTTGTATTTTCTCGCCAGTTCTTGCACTGTTGTTTCTGCTGGTGATAGTTGCGCATTTTGAGAAAGTACGGAATGAAAACCAAAATAGTAAAAGAATAGAGAGAAGCAATGTTTGATGATGGTAGTGTGTTTTGATATATGATAAGGTTTCACATTTACAGAACACATATAGTGCCTGGTAAAACATAACTTCCACCTTCCACCATGTGATCTTGAATTCTGCATCACTGCGACCTAGTTACAATATATCTGAAAAATACTCACTTCACTAAATACTTAAAACAGCCAACAACTTCAGTAACCCCCATAATGCTTCCTGTTGCTGCTTTCTTCTGTCCTTGTTTTTTCGCACTATGTTTCGAAAAATGCAAATACCAGTTAAACATCCTTGCACTGTCGACACTTCCCTGCCCATGCCTACTTTCCTGCATGTTCTAAAGGTCACAGTTTTTATCTGCAGAGTGCCAGCATGTTACGGGAGGGATCACTTGCCGGTGGCCAGGTAGAAAGTTGTCTTGCGCTACGAGACCGCCGCATGTCCATCTTGGCACTGCTTAGTTTGCCAGCTGGCACGATGGACTAGGGATCGCATTTTTTTCACATAACTCAAAACTTTCTGAACAAAATTGGTTAATAGTATTTACTGATGTAATGCACAAGTCCTTCGTACAGAAAGCATATATTTTAATTTTATATGTTACCTGGGTGAAGAAACGTAGATGTTTGTGTTTTTTCTTTTCAGCTGCAGGTTTTTGAATTTTTTTTTAGTCTAATGAATAAACAGGTTGATTTTGACTGTCACTAGAAAGAGAATTTCCACCTTTAAATCTTTATACTATACATCTTAGTATTGAGCATGTTCTATTAAATAGAACAAGAATATTAGCTCCACCACCTAAACACTACAACTTTTCTTGTGGGTAGGATTGTGCTCATATCTGTGCTTGCAAAAGGCTGTTCCTATGCAAGTCAATTTCTTATGTGAACAGAATAATTTCAAGAATTAGTGATGCCAAAAAAAACACCATTCCTGTTTCAAGGCACCCAAAGGGATAGTTGGCTGTCTGGACATAATTATATTCTCAGGTGAAGATGGGGCAAAAGCCATGAGAGAGGTAGCATAGCTGTACTAGCTGGTAGCAGAGGACTGGAAGGTTAACACTAGAATATATATTTTTTTCTATTCTTGATGTAGAATGTGTACCTAGAGAAAGGACATTTTGGATTTTACTATTTAATTATGTGCACCACATTATCCACTGGCATCGTGTCAGTGTTCATAGTCCTGTGCCTGAAAATTCTTTGCTTGCTTTCAGAAATTTCCGGATGGGTTTCAATAGCCTCGGTGGCTTTGCTTCAGTGAATCACCAGCACTTTCACGTTTACTACCTTGAACAAAGGCTTTACATTGAAACAGCTGTGAGTGGCCGTTCATGTGCGTTTTTGTTGCTGTTGGCAGCGTTTGAAGCTTTGCTGCTGTTACACATCTGTGCAGAGGGTCAGTCATCTGCGGAGTGAATGCTACGAAATCATTGACTATCCAGCTAAGGGGTTTGCATTCCAAGTGACGAACGCAAACAAGGAAGCTGTTGTGCGGTATGAATTTCCCATTTTGTGACTGACCATC
The DNA here is from genome assembly GCF_055883805.1 of Amblyomma maculatum. Classification (NCBI taxonomy): domain Eukaryota; kingdom Metazoa; phylum Arthropoda; class Arachnida; order Ixodida; family Ixodidae; genus Amblyomma; species Amblyomma maculatum. The sequence continues at coordinate 6,506,298 of NC_139353.1, read as the reverse complement.
ATCAGTGGATATGCTACTGTCAAAGCTGTAGGGACACTATGTTTTTGGCTGCTTGTTCCTTTCTTTAAAATTGTATGCAAAATACCTGCGAAATAATAAGTTCATAAAGTCTATTTGGTTCCAGCTGCTGTACGGTGGCTATGGCGTTAAAGATAAGTTGAAACAATGTTGTACATTACTCCAGGCATGGAAAAAGTGATGAACTGCTTTGTTGTTTTAATTCATTCCTATTCTTGTCAGCCTGCTACATGAGCCAGAATGACAGTAAATGAACGAAAAGCAAGTTTTGCCATTGTCTTTTCTCAACTTGTCCCTACTGTCACTGCCATTGTTCAGTTGTTGGAAAATGTGGCAAACTACATTTACTGATGTCATGTGTATCATCCCAAAAAAGAACACAACCAACAACACTTGTGTCCCTACTCCTTTAAATTGTTTGGTTTTGGAACCTAACATAGTTTGCTGGACATCCCACAGATTGGAATAAAAAATAAGTACTTTTAATTTTAGAAATGTAAATATAAGTTAGTTTCAAGGCAGATGCAAGTGCTAAAATCATTCAGCCTGTTTATGCATGTCCCAAGCAGATGCAAGTGCTAAGTCTTCAGCCTTTATGCATGTCTCATGACCTGCAACAACACTAAATGCAAAAGCAACTATGCATTTGCCCAGACGTTGAATCCAGCATTGAGTTTTGTACGTCTCTATGTTCTAGGGATGTGATGGTGCTTGTTAGCATGCTGTTAAAAAGCTCCACAGCTCACAACCTCTTCATGACAAGGGGGACCAGCTTTCAAGCGGATGCTTCAGATTCCACAGAGAAACCTGTCGTTCGTGTGTATCTGTGGGCACGGCAGTCATGCTACGGTGAGTTCATCTGCTCACTTTTCATGTACAAGTGCACTGAATCTTTCCTCCCTCTCTTAGGCGCAAAAGATGAGTCTGCATTCAACGTCGCTCTCTGCGAGCTGGCAGGGCACATACCCATGAAAAGTAAGCTGGCTTGTATTTTCTGGCAAATGTACTGCATAATGTGAGCCACTTGAATACGGCAGTAGAATAGTGCAAAAATGATATTGTGAAGCAGTTCGAGAACAAATTGTGGTACGCCTTGCTGACCATGAGGTTTTAATGTAGCCCACTGGAGCTGTTTAAGAGCATAATCCAGGGAAAGTATGATATTTTCACTTTTTCACATCTAACCATGTTTCTGTACTTCCACAATTGTAAGTCAACCCCCCAAATTGCATGTCGCCAAAAAAAAAAAAAAAAGAACTGCAGTGGATGCTCTCAACAAGAAAATTTATTTCCTGGCTGTACAACTTGTCTCCACTTCAAATCACGTATTTCGGCGATATACGTGGCAAGTTTGGCATCCGGCTCTGGATAGGTTACCAACTGTATTCCTTGGAAGCCTCTTCTTTTGGCATTACTGTTGAAAATTTTGTCTCGCTGCCACCGCCACTCCTGCATAACCCATTTAGAAGCTTCGAATTTGCGGCCCACAGTGCAGTTGTTGCTTTGGCATAAATGATAGCCGCCTCCTTGAACGGCTCTCCTTGACTGGAGAGCCATGACGAAGCATATAGCCGGTCATAATGTCAAAAATGCGAACGCACAATGAGCGCAAACTTAATGAATGATCGGTGTCGGCTCTTCCGTCAACCACCGACACTCCTCGGAAGTGCCGCCGTGTGACGTGACCCGACACAACTGATATGCAAAAAAAGGAGCGTCGCCGCGATTATCGAGTCCCAAGCTAGCGATTCCAGCAGCGGCTCTTCCGTAAACTATCGACACTCTCGCAGCTGCAGTTTGTGCTGCGCAGAAAAAGTTAAAAAGAACAATTCTTCACGAGAAGCACGCACAGTAACTGAATGTTGCATTTAAAGCTAAAGAGCAAACAAATTCGCCGTAGCCTCCCTGATATGGGTTTTGTATTGCTCTTGTTAACAGTGCCATGCTTCTGTTTCGATTGTAAGTCGACCCCCCAACTTCGAATCTTAGAAAATAGGTTAACTTACAATCGCCTGAATACGTACCCTAGATGTGTGTGTCGTAAAGAGAGTACTTGGAGATTTATTACCAGCATGCCTTATAATTTAACCATTTGATTTAGCCTCCACCTGTGCTTTTTTCTTCTTTCCTCTTTGATACATAGATGAGGAGGGCTACCAGGCAGCAAGCGAAGACTCTGTCGCACAAGAGCTGCAGAAAATTTGCGACAAGACATTTGCTGAAGTGCGCTCCCAACTTCTGGCACAGAACTGGGGTGACAGCCATAGTTTGTATACAAACTTGCCCGTTAGCTGACATAACCATTGTCTAGGTGGTATAGGCACCCTGTTGGCATTTGCTTTCCACAAAGGCACTGCAGCTTTCATTGTTGTTATTAAAGATATTTATGTGAACATTTTATGCTGTCTATTTATCAAAATGCTGCATGGAGTCACAGGCATGTGACTATAGGCAGAGGTTAATGCTGTCACAATTCAGACAGCAGTCACTGCACTAATGGCATATTTTATTCACCTATCTGGAGCGGAGCCCTTGATCCATGAAGGCACTCAAAATCAATTTCAGCCAACAAGAACTTGTGATTTGAGTCCCAGTCTCTAGTGAGGCACACTTCAATTTGCAAAGCGTGCTGCACACAGGAAACCTAGAGCACATTTTTTTCAACAGCATGCAAACGGTGTTTCTTTTTACCACTCACTTTTTTCAATGAAGATGTAGAAGCCAGAAATTCGCGTGTTAATTTAGGGCGTGTAGATCACCAATGGGATATGTCTGACATCGCTTTTCTTAGCAGTGCTTGTATTTTTGCATTTTCTGGATCCTCTGCACACTTGGTAAAGCTGTTTGCAAGATAAGGAGCACCCTTCACTTTCTGTTTTCTCAATTCTTGCAAAATTTAGCCCATAATGGCCAATGCATTTTATAGTTTTAGATCAGGAAAGGCAGCTAAATTTCACAGATAAAAGTGATAAGGACAGTACCGTATTTACTCGAATCTAACGCGCCCTCGATTGTAACGCGCACCCGTTTTTCGTGACCCCCACCCCCGAAAAAAAAAAAAAGCTCCGATTGTAACGCGCACCCGTTCTCCGCGAAAAAGAGTACCGCGCACCTAACACTTTCATACAGCAATACAACTTTGTCTCGTTTGGAAAAGCAAAGATTTAATCTCGGTGCACTAAAAAACACACACACAAAAGGAAACGGCTTATCTTGCCAAGATTGTCACTATGCCGGCACAAGGTTCACTCGTCGTCGCTGTCAGACAACTCCTTGTCACTGCTGACGGACCAAAGCATCTCATCCTCGGTGCCGTCCATGGCATTCGATATGCCACATTTTTTAAAGGCCTTGATGACCATGGCAGACGGTATCGTGCACCACGCATCTTTCGCCCATCCAGTGAACTCTTGCAGCGAGGCACGCTTCATTCTGTTGCTGGGAGTGAATTCATGGCAGCCACTCACAAGCCATTCGGTGTACAGCGCCCGAATCCTATCTTTCACTGGCTTGTTCAAGCAAACATCGAGCGGCTGGAGCTGCGATGTCATGCCACCTGGTATCACGACAAGGTCGGTGTTGCACGCTGCGAGCTTGTCCTTGATGCGTTGGTCGAGATGGCACTTGAAAGCGTCGAGCACAAGCATCGCACGCAGGCCCAAACTGCCGCCGGGTCTCTTGCGCCAGACGTTATCGATCCAGTCGGCGACCAAGTCCGTTGTCATCCAACCTTTTTCATTGGCGCGCACAATCACGCCACTCGGAAACACGATTCCTTTCGGGAGCGTCTTGCGCCTGAATATGAGATACGGGGGCAGCTTGTGTCCATCCGCGGTGCAACAAAGCATTGCGGTGACGCGTGTTTTTTCGTGGCCGGAAGACAACACGCGCACTTGCTTCGCCCCCTTCTTTTCAACGGTTGTGGTGGCAGGCATGTCAAAGTACAGCGGTGTCTGATCGGCATTTCCAATCTGGCCGAGGTGGTAGCCGTACTTGCGGCGCAAACTTACAACGAACCGCTGAAAACTGTGCAGCTTTTCTTCGTACTCTTCAGGCAACTTCTGGCATATCCCTGTCCGCCTTCGAAGAGAAAAGCCTTTTCTCTTCATAAAATTAGACAGCCAGCACCTGCTCGCTTTAAAGTCGCTCCGCGTTGCGGCGTTAGCTATATGCTACCTAACACTGAGCGTTAGCTATATGCAGGGAGGACAGAAAGTAACACAAGTTCTACCAGGATTGATGTACGCGGATGACATTGTACTGCTGGCAGATAAGAGGGATGGGTTGCAGGAGCTGCTTAAGATCTGTGGAGAAGAGGGCGAAAAGCTGGGACTGCAATTTAGCAGTGAAAAATCAGGAATAATGGTATTTAATGATGAAAGGGGGGACGTGCTGGAAATACAAGGCACCAAGGTTGAACATGTGGAGAGCTATAAATACCTGGGCATATGGATCAACGAAGGAAAAAATTACCTAGAAAAGCATGAAGGAATTACAATAGACAAAGGGAAAAGGAGTTCGGATATTATGAAACACAGGGCCCTCTGGAATTATAACAGGTATGAGGTTGTTAGAGGGGTATGGAAGGGTGTTATGGTACCAGGACTCACTTTTGGAAATGCAGTCCTGTGCATGAAATCAGAAGTACAGTCAGGCCTTGAAATCAGACAGAGAAAGGTAGGTAGATTGGCACTGGGAGCACATGGCAACACACCTAATGAAGGAGTCCAGGGAGATATGGGCTGGGCATCATTTGAGGTTAGAGAGACAATTAGCAAACTAAAATATGATCAGAGACTAACCGAAATGGAGGAATCAAGGTGGGCACGAAAAATGTACAAGCACCTCTTCATGAAAAGCCTGAATACGAAATGGACTAACAGAACCTGAAAGCTCAGATTTAAGTACCTAGAGTTTGGAGATACACCGCAGCAAAACAGCAGCATTGAAAAGCAGGTAAAGGAGGCAGAAAGGAAAATGTGGGAGGAAAGAATGCAAGGAAAATCAGCATTGGGTATGTATAGAACTCGAAAACAGGATATAAAGAAAGAAAGTTTATTCGACAACTCACGAGGGAGCTCATTGCTGTTTGAGGCTAGGACAGGGGCCCTCAGAACAAAAACGTACAGGAAAAAATTTCAGGAAGTAGATATATTATGCGCGGCGTGCGGAACTGAGGAGGAAACAACGGAACATGTTGTTCTAAGGTGCCAAAAACTTCGTCCTGCCCTTCCCGCGGAAAAAGCGGCAGATCTGGAGAGAGCGCTGGGATTTGCTGGGGAAGATGGACGAATGGATGAGGAACGCGTTCTGATAACAAAAGAGAGGTTAGAGGATTGGTGGAAAAAGTCAAGAGAATAAAGAGAGGAAAAAAAGGGAGGGGGGCAGATACGGGCGAATTAGAAGCTAAAAATGGGGAAGAGATAAATATATTTCTTTTAATTTTTTGGCTAGGCGGCGCAAGCTGCCGCCCGATTCAAAGGGCAGAGCCACTATCATCCATCCATCATCCATCCATCCATGTAGGGCTAGCTGCATCGCCCGGACTTTGAGCAGGTCCGTCGTCACTGACCGCTGCGCCGCTCGCTGCTCTAGAACATATTCTGCGAGCCGCTCTTCTATTTCGGTGAACCGGCCCTGCTTCGGTCCACTGAAACCTTTTCGTGTAGCCTTGCTGCCAAAAATCTTTTCCTTCTGCTTGCGCCAGTCCCGCACGCATGTTTCCGGAACTCCGAATGCGCGTGATGCGGCCCGATTTCCGTCCGTCTCTGCACACACGATGACTTTCCGTTTAAATGCGGCATCATGATGAACTCGACGAATCTTCGGCACGTCCATACTGGTCGGTCAATCGCAGAAAACGGGTAGGCTAACCAAAGCACATGTACCAGAGCACACGAAGGACGCTACTGCAGCTAGGCATAGACAGCTAGACCAGCTAGTAGGCTTGAAGTGCATACCAGGCGGCCATTTTGAAATGCCGATGGCGATATGATATCGGAGATTTAGGGTCGTACTCGATTCTAGCGCGCACCCAATTTTTGGACACGATATATCGGAAAAAAGGTGCGCGTTAGATTTGAGTAAATACGGTATTTAAATGTTCACGGTCCACCCTCCAGTCGAAAATATTTTTTTCCCCTGATGACTGAGGTTCCGCCCCCAGAACGCTAAGCATCAAACATTTTTATCTCAAGCACAATTACAGTCACCACAATCAATCGATTCTAGGATGTTTCTCTCTTCCCGTTCCCGCCTGACCGTCTAGCCTCCACAAGCCAAATACCCCTTCCATACTCCTCTGCGCTTGGTAGGAGGTGTGGTGTCTGTAGGAAGCCTTTAGGAACGACACAGCACACAGAACGGCCTCGGAGCATGTACACCACATGCGTGACAACAAAACGGGCAAGAGAGAAGCGCGAAGAGAGCGGCTCACATAATTAGTGGTCTCCTCCACCCTTAAGTCAGAGAGACGAACCAGTGGATATCATCTTGCGTACTGACATCACGTCCAGGATCGTCACCCAGATTAGAGTAGGGAAACTGGCTCCCGAAGGGGAGCATGAGAGAGCTTTGATTTGATTTGTATTTTTGATGCTACCCGGGGAGTGCATTGCTGTAGTATTTTGCAAAGACTATCTCTGATACCTGATCAAAACTTTGGGCTTGTTTAAAATGCCACACCCTGGCCAGGAGCCTTTTCAACAAATGTTAGGTTTGCGGGGTTTAACGTCCCAAAGCGACTCAGGCTATGAGAGATGCCGTATTGGAGGGCTCTTGAAATTAAGCAAGAGTAGTAAATCTGAAATAGTGTAGTTTCACACAAGGTCAGCCACTGCACCTCGAGAATGTGGTCATTTGAGACATTTTTATAATTACCAGCAAAAGCACCCATCACTTGACAACTCCCCATCTTCGCTGCATAGGTTTGCCTATTAAATGCATTCTGTTTTTAACATGAATGTGTGTCATGTAGGTTTCAGTCCATGAAATGGCATCTATGACACTGATTGGAAGAATAAGATGCATGGGAAGAATTGCACCTGCTATGTGTACTTAATGTCACTATTCATAAGTTGTGACTGGTTCTGCCCTCCCGCAAAGGCGCATGAACTCACAGTACATCTGCGAGAAAAAAAGTGGCCAGAGCCTTGACGTACATTGTAAGTTGAGCGTCGTCGATCTTTTTTTCGCCGGTAAACAGGGACATTACCTCTACTTTTGGGATAAAGTCAGCATAAGAGAGCAAGACATATTTACTTTTATATACAAGAAGCAGGAACGCTGAGATGGTGTGTGGCATCCTCAGCGGTTCTTCACAGAGCTGCTCTGGAAGCTTGGAACATACTCCGTCACAAAGGTTCTGCATAAAAATAAGCAAATGCATAAATTAACCTGAGGTAACATCATAATGACTTGTTCAGGATTGTTCAAGTGCCAAAGAGGCCTTGGAGAATTCCCTAACTTTTGAGAACAACAATGTATTCAACGTCCAAAAATAAAACACTAACTGTGCTGCTTTCAACAAGGCTGCCTCATCACTGTCTTCTGACACATTGGACAACATATCTACTTTGTCTAGCTAGACCTGTACAGGTCTTATTGATGCATATAACGCTACAGAATGCATTTACTATATTTTCCGGTGTACAAGACTCACTTTATTTTTATTTTTACGTAATTTTTGCTATTGCATTCTATACAATGGTGAGTCTTGTATACATTATTTTCTCATTTGCAAAGTTCCTAGGTGAACTTTACTGTGAAACGGCGACTGTAGTAACTTCCACGATTACTAAATCTATGCACCAAGCATTAGTAATGTGTAATGCCAAAAAAATGACAACATCTGTGCTCCTTGCTCATCAACACTGCCAAGACAAGCCAGGACAAGCCAACTCATTTTCGTAGTTACCATTTGCCTATGCCATTTGCAACTTTCCACTTCTTGCATATACTGTGCCGCATTCACCCGAGTGCCCGAGCACAGTGACAATCAGAGCAACGAATGAGTGGGGAGAGAATATCTTGGCAGCAGTGACACTAGGAATTGGATAACTTTCTCATAGTGTGCCTGAAGCTGAAGCCTTTGAAGGTCTTGAGTAAAAATAAAATGTTGCTGCTCTGCCTGTGCAGCAGTACTTTTGAGCACGAGCATTGCGGGTATTTTTTCAATTTCGTGCTGCAAAACTCACAGGCATGGGGAATTTCGTGATGGCCACGCAAGCATGTATAGTAAAGTTCCCTAACTTTACTACTATACATGATAACTAGATAAATTGGGGTGCATCTTATACAAGAGTTCAACATGTATACAGCCAACTTTTGCAAAAAGCCTCTAAATATGAGAGGTGTGTGTTACACACCGGAAAATACGGTATATGTTTGGAGACAAATGATCCAAGTTGAAAAGCACCTCTCTTCAAGCAACACTGTCTCCCTAATCCTTTTTGCCAAAGTACGTAGAGCTACTTGCCATCAGGGAAACCATCTCCCTTGCGAGACTGCTGATAGACAGGCAGTGCGCTGCATTTTCACAACCTTGCCCTCTTTGAACACGCAGCCCTCGCCTCCCTGCCACACATTCTGCTTATAGACAAAATTAATTTACTGATTACTCAACTCTTCAAATAAAAGTGCTCTTGCATTCACTACGTAACCACTTGCACTACTGCCATGTTTTTATGCAAGATTTATCATACCGGCTAAAATATTTGGTTAAAGTGACCTGATTCTCAGAACTGCCAAATAAGGTTAAGGTCATGTGAGGCACCCCTCATAGACGAGGGTCTGTGCATGAACGTGCCTACCACCAGGCCAGATACACTGCACCTGAGGCTTTTGCTTAAATCTCTGCGTGAGACCTACCTTGCTCGATCGGCCATCTCGGATGCCTCCCACCTTGGGCTGTAGGGATAGTCTGTGCAGGTGATACTGTACGGCCACCCACAGCTGGTGTGGTAAGCCGACTGAAAGGTCAGGGATGGCTTGTCTTGCGGGAAAGTCTGTGGCAGCGCAACTGTGCAGGAAAGGCAACAATTAAGCGATTGGAGTTAGGAAGCCGTCACAAGTTACTACAAGTGCGGCTCAGCAAACTGAATGCTCGAGCATCAAAGCATCCACAATAGTACTAAACACCCTAATTTCTGGTACACAGCCGACACCCGCTGTATAAGTCTGCATGGCTCAATTTGGGAGAGCAAAATGTTTTTACTAGACTGCCTGCTCCTGATAAACAGAATTGTGTTCAACATATTGGCCGATATTGAAAAAAAGAAAGCTCTATAGCTTGCACTTGCAAGATGATCACAAAGCAAATAATTTTAACTTTTAAATGTGTACTGCCTGAGTGCTGTATACCGGAATTTCCATTAGCACCATCAACACCTGCTTAGAAATACACACCAAAATATGGCTATGGCTGAAAATTCCAGACAGCATTATTCAGAAACTAAGTTGGAGTGCTTATGTTGCAAATGGCTGATCAAACCAAAAAAAATCTTGTTGCATTACTTTGGTCACAGCTGAGAAAACTATCGGTTAATCATGATTTTTGGATCAGCAAATACTAGTGCAATACCTGATATTAAGCAATGTGCTTAAAGAATATGAGCACTCAACAAATGGCTATAAAGATGACATACATTGTGGAGAGATAAACCATTTAAAGTTACATTAAGCAAACATTGTGCTACAATTAACTGCATTATAGCTTGCAATATATTATAGTACGAATGAACCTATGACTACAATACCGACAGAAGAGATGCAAGCACTGTTCATTATAAATATCAGCAGCAATCATTTGGCCGACACCTTCACGGCATTTTATGATGCGTTAAAAATTCAATTCCCTTTAGTGTGTAGCATCGTTAGTGGCATACTCACTGCTTAGGATGAAAAAGAAGTCATCGTGCTCGAAGAGAAATGACAGGCTCGCAAATCCCTCAGCATCAAACTCCAGAAGGTTCCTGCAACACACAGAGAGCACTCTTGATGAAACAGTACCTAGCTATTCAAGGGACAAAACAGAGGTACAGCACTAGTACAGTAAGCTAAACTAAGTTTAAACATATAAAAGCACCAGGCAGGTAGATTGATGAGAGCACTGTTGTGTGGTAAAACACGGCCCATTAAGAGCAACATAACGTTCATCAAATACAACACAGAAATGGTTAACCCTTTCACTGCCACTCTCGAGACATCTCGGTAGACCATACTTGCATAACATCCGCCACTCCTGAGTATATGTACTCGTGTTGCCATTGTAACTCACCCTCTGGCCGCTCTCGATACTACTTGTATATCAATAACGATGTGGACATGTCGTGCTGTGGACGGCGAAGCCACATAAATGCATAAATCTTGCAGGGTAAATTTGAAACAACATATGGATCAGATGTTTCTCCACCCGCATCATCACTATCAACAACGCCGCATCACTTTCTCGTCGTCCGCACTGCATCCATGGCGAGACAGTGTGACACATGCGTCCACAGTTTTAAGGGCAAAGAAAATGAAAAACTGCTAATGAATTCTTACTCAAATGAAAGTGACAAAGACGAAGCAGCTGAGCTAAAAAGCTTGTCAAACGAAGACAGCGAGGAAATGATCCTGTCGCCTATAAAAACGGGCAGCAAGCAGAAACCTGTCTAGCATAGCAAAATATTCACCAAGCACATCCTGCAGAGCATCGCAGTGCATTACTGGCTGAAAATTTCCTCGGAACTAACATGTAAAAATCCCGGCTAACATGCAAAATAACCCGGCAGGGAGTGTGCAGCAGTCCCAAAAAAAACTCGGCAGTGAAAGGGTCAAGAAAGAATATTAACCTTATGAGAGGAGAAGGCATATTTTAATGATTGCCTAATAATTTAGCAGGCAGGCTACTTGAGATAAGTGCAATGGATTACTTGGTGATGCGTAATTGCATACACACACCTGCACAAAAGTCGTGTATATAAGGTTGCAGTCTCTCTCTAGGGAACCTTGAAAGGATCTGTCATACGCAAAACACTGAGGCTCTGCTGACTCAAACTCCAAAGACAGGCTGCTGTGCTGCTGCACAGGTGCGTTTATTATGCATGGCAATTAGGATTTTTTAGAACTTCATGGACTAATGCAAGAGGTGCATTCAGTGTTTTATACAAGCAGATTGGTTATGCCTGTATATACAGTACTTTGTTGTTAGAATTTGAATGTAACGGTCATACCTGCCAAAATGGCTGAGGAATGCTGCCACATATTCCTTGCGTTTGGCAAACGATGTTGAAACTTGCTCCACCTTAACAAAAAAACGTCAGGTATGAGTGAAATCTCTTGGGTGTGGCAGTTTGGCTAGCAAGGAACCAGAACTGAAATCGAGCCTCCTTTTTCACCACACATGAAAAAGAGGCTGAACGTGAAGCATGCTTACCTTCTTTTCAAGCAGCTGCTTGACCTGTGGCACATAATCCATGAGGCAGCTGTCCTTGTTGAAGGGTGGGAGTTTTATTGCCACTGAACTGCACAGCGCCCTGAAAGCACGTACAGTACTAGAGCTTCAATCACGCTGACTGACAAATTAACTGAACTAGCAGCGTGCTGTCTGCATTTGCTTCGTTTTTTGCCTTTGCTAATGAAAGGAGTACAGGCACACATTACAGTTCTACTTCTGTTTTATTCTACAACTGTTGCTCGCACTGTAATCAACTTTAATTTTGGTATGCACGCATTGCTATTAACAGTGGAAGGAAGCGATGCCTGGTTTGAGAGTTCCATTGCTTATTAATTGCACTAGGAATAGGCATCCTGTTGACTTCACATGCATGTAGAGGCAAGGCACATTTCTGTGCACTACTACATATACAAAGTAAATACGAAGTAAAATGAGCAGATTTTTTGGTGCTAACTGCATATCCATGAACAATCTTTTGGCGCAAGTGCATGTTTTATTTTTTTTTAAATTAAACGAACCTCAAATAAACTAGTTCAAAAAACTGAATTCTCCAGCGAACCTTGTGGAATATAGCAGCAATAAATATCGCTTTTTAACAGTAAATAGTGATGCCGTCTCTGCTTTCTCTATTTGTAATAAATATCATGCTCGTGCTGTTTGGTGCATAATGTCTTTAGTTGCCTATGCAGCATCAAACTCAATACAATGCATATTCATTATAGTGTGCTGCGAGTACTTGCCAAATGCGCTCCATCCCAATCTTATTCTCCCAGTTACTTCCCTTTCACGAAAAATAACATGGTCTGGATCTGCGGTTACTACCTGTTCTAAATAGACATATTCACCTACCACTTCCAGTGCTTCGCTACTTACTGTAAACTGCTGTTCCTTCCCGTACAAACAGCATCTAATTGTAAAGATAACTAACCCTGTAACCTGTACAGTGAGAAATATTCAACAGCACAAAGCAGCAGCTCTTCTTCAGTAAACTTGCTCTAGTTGAAAAATGCAATGGCAATAGTTCAAGTCATAAAATCTACAATGAGGGTGGACAGTGAACAGTGAGAATATATATATATATATATATACATATATGCATGTGTGTGTGTGCGGGGGGGGGGGGGGGGGATAGCAATCACTAACAATGTCTGCATTGCAAAAAAATAATGTTACCCTTCGAACTATAACCTCCAACTGACAAAGCAACACTTCAACCGACTTTTACATCGGCACAGGGCAAATCAGCCTTGTTAGCTTTCACAGTTTGAGCAATATATGTTCTTGCTTTGAGACTTGAGCGGCCTGCACGAGGGCAGTGATTTGTTGACTTAGCTCTTTGTCCATTAAGCTACACTCAGGTAAATGTGTAATGTAGTTATCGAGCAACAACTTGAAAGTAATGGCACAAGAAGGAACAGTTACCCTACACACAAACGGCTTCTCCCATTATTAAGATGTGGTAAGTGGGGTTTAACACACTAGGGCAGTCCGGGCTATGAGGGGTGCTGTAATGGAGAGCTTCAGATTAACTTGGACTACCTGCAGAAGGGTCTTCAACAAGCACTGACATCATACAGCACATGAGTGTCTTTAACGTCTTGCCTCTATCAAAACATGGCCGCTGCGGCCGGGTTCAAACCCAGGTTCTCCGACTAAGAGCAGCCAAGCATTGAACACTGAGCTACAGCAGTGGGTAGAAGACAAAAAAGAATATTAATGGATTCCACAGTACATACTCGACGCGTGGAGAAAGGAAAAGCTGTGGCAGTATACGGCTCCCTTCTGGGCTCTGGAATGTCACTTGCAAGATGGCCATGTCTTCCGAGAGATTCTCCTATACAGGGGTATACAGATGATACAGATTGCACAAGTGAAAGAGAGTGCAGCATGCAACTTCATCACACTTCCATCCACGTGTTCTGAAAAATTCTCATTCAGCTGCCGAACAGGTGTGCAACGAATGCTGAAGCCTGTAATCAATACTGCTATCATCTGCTCCTCAGCCGCATCCACAGCAGGGCAAGGCGTTGTGCACAGATGTCCAATCAGCCTTGTCTTGCCATGGCTATGGTTGCCCTACCCCAGATCTTTGTTGCCTCCTGCCACAAAATTAAATCACCCAGTACAAAGTAGTCTGGTAGGAAAGTAAGAGGACTGTAATGATCAGGATAAAAAGTTAACATGGCTACATAATTTACCACAGCTAAATGAAGAAATTACAGCAGGCACAGATCTGAAAACAAGCCTGCTATTTATTGCTAAATGAGGTTGACCAATTGTATGAAAATCATTGCACTCGTCAACACACCAAAGAACTACAGTAGGTGCAAAAGGTGTTGAAGAGGAAATTTTTCAGATTATACTGCTAAACGTGGTTTCTTAACATGCACTGAAATCACAGTGCTCACGCACACGCAAGCACGCTTGCGACTCACCCTGCTAAACGATTGCTACTGGAATCAAGAATCAAACCTGCAATTTTATGCTTTGCAAAGAGAGGGACCTTTGTAAGGGGCGTTACTAAAAACAACAGAGCTAGAAATCTTCCAGAACAGAGAGCTAATCTCGCGCGGTGCTTTACTTCATGAAACACACCAACGGGACATGAAATGCACACAACATAATGGTTCAGAAAAATTTTCTCAGCCAATATCACATCACATGAGCATGCGCATGTCTTTCAGATATCCTTACTGACGAAAGCAAGCGAGAGAGCGGAGATGATTTTATTCCAATGGTTTTGAGTACACAACAGCGAGATGAAAAACTGACATGAACAAAATGCATACAAAAATAACACACTAAACTTCTGGCAAAACAAAATGAACATAAGCCTTTTGAGTGAAAGCCCGATAGCCTAACCACAACAGTTTCATCAAGCAAAAAAATTAACTTAAAGGAACAGAACATTGCACTTTCAGCGTCCTTTCGGTCCCATGGAAAGCTTCCCATCATGAGTCGCCAATTCCGTGGCAGTTTTGTTAGTAACGCTGTAAATAAAACTTTACAGAGAATTTTTCATCAATGCATGCACCCAATTTTACATGGACCAATGTGGGCAAGCAGTGACTGCGGTGACGACTGCACGTCAACAAAGGTGATGTACCAAAAACATATAATCTCACCCACCAGAGAGAACTAGTTATACATATTATAGTGCAAGTAGAGGCCATTCTAGTAGTTTCCATGCAGAGAAACGTACACATCATCGATGAAAGCTTTAGTGGGCCTTGGTCACCGCTTCATCCAAAGAACTCAAAACACTGTGGCGCCATGTAGCAACAATGTGGAGCAACAAAAATATTACGGGGAACACTTAAGCTCAGCCTTCAAGGGTATGACACGATAGTGTAGGCTGCCAGCTCACTTATAAATTCCCGCTATAACCAAGCCGTATGAATGTGCCTGTGTGGCCTAGGGGTAACCTGAATGCACTTGGGTCCTGGCAGGCTGTATCTGAAATAAGCCTCCCATATGAAAGGAGAGGTCCGAGTTGGCAGCTCCTGCCAAACGTGTTCGCTAGTGCTCGGCCAGGTCAGCTGCCAGCTATCGCCTGGCAGCGCCATGCATGCGATTTTTCATTCCCAATGCCTATGCCAGCGGGTGGCCACCGATGCCGGACTTTCGGTGAATGGGGCCTTTAACACTATCATTTTATTACAATAAAAAAGGCGAGCACTCTTCAATGAATAGAGTGCACTGTGCACTTAAGAAAATCAATGATATTTTGCAGAGATGTGGCCATGTGGGGTACTACAGTGATTACGACAGTGTTTCACCGTAAGAGGTCACTTCTACAGCTTTTATCCGACTTTAAGTGCCAAATTAAATTTATAAAGGCTTATTTCCTGGATATTGTAGTACTCAATCTATACTAAATGCGGCACATTATTTCATTTCTACCATACTCTCATTACACATTTTGGTCAGTGTTCAGTCTCTTTAAGCCCCTAATGTCGCCACAGCATGTTAATAAATGGACAGTCTGCTCGCACCTGACCTTGCGGATTCCACTGCTGCACAAAAAGCATGCATGCAAGGCAAAACATACAAGCAAAACACCAATGACATGCACAGCCAGTGAGAGAACATGTTTGCACTTGAATGCTATCTCACCAACTGGCTTTCAAGTCAAGGGCTACTCAAGTTTTTGCTAGCGCTTAAAGTGTTGTGTTTAATAGCGCTGTTTACAATGTCCAGGCTTTGCATATCCTGCACTGAACCTGAATTCCTCTTTAATTTTGTGCAGCAGCAAAAGAATTTAGTTGCTGCATGCAAGACGAGGCAATGCTTATATTTTGCCTCAAGATGCTTGGGCAATATGGTTGTAGCCACAGGCTGTGCCAGACAACCAGGAAAGTGAAGCCAAAGAGGCCCTGCATGGGGCATCAATCCATGTTTTCTACAGTACAGTATATGTACAGTATACGACGCTTAAAGTCATGAAGTTGCACATTCGCTATGAGGAATGCCATAGTGGGGGGCTACAAATTAGTCAAAACACCTTGGGTGCATTACAAGAGTGTTTCTGTGTTTTGCCTGCACTGAACTAGAGCCATCTTATGCTGGAATTCAGTCTTGCAACTTTGTGCTAAGCAGTCGAGCACCATAGCCACTGTGGCAGGTTGGACACGGCATGTTAAAACATCTACAATTTAATTACATTGTGACAGGTTTCAAGGCACGCAAGCATTTCTGTCATGTCTTTAATGGAGACTCGGCACATGTAGCTTCCAATGAGCTCGGTAAAATGAAGTATAGACACTGCCACTGACAGTTTAATTTTTGTAGGAGTTGGACATGTTAAACTAAAGAATGTAGTTCACACCTTTGCAAACATGGGTGGAATTCCTGAGAAGTCGATGGGCAAAGTGATCCAGAACCTTACAGGACTGCCAGGGTTCTGAAACCAGAGGAAAGAAACCTGCTGCACTGTACTGGATATGCAATAATGACTTGGCTGCACAAAGAGCAAAACAGCCTCACCTTCTTGTTGAGGTGCACCTGTATGTTTGACTCAGCAATGTCTGACTGATGAATAAGAGACGAGTACTCGAACTGCAGCCTAGGCGAGTCATCGAGCATTGAAACTTGGTGTTTCCGGTACTGCTCCAATAGTTCGTGGACTACATTTGTGAGCGCTTGATCATCCTCAGAGTTCCAGTCACAAAGACTCTATAGAAAAAATGTGTGGGAGATGGTAAGTAAAAGCAACAGCAATATATCAAGTGCAATGAGAATTTTTTTGCTTAATTAACTTGACTAAACTTTACATAGAATTTTACTCTGGACATTGCTCCAGCAAAGGCTACATAATATGACATGGTTCAAGATTACTGAATTGTGAGGATTACACACAACAGCAGAGAAAAACAACACGGCACACACTGGCAAGATGTGTCTGCAAGTGTCTATCTCCGTTGTTTGCACTGACTTTGAAAGATGTCATCACAACTAGCCCCTGCTAAACAATGGTGCTTTGTGTTACAAAACAGCAACATTGTAATATTAAGGTGATAAAGATATTGTAGAAATAAAACGGCAGAAAACCTGGATGCCAGCCAATATATGTCGTAGAGGACTTACAGGGAGTTCTTCGATATTTGGCTGAAAGGTAGTGTCGTCAAAAATAAAATCTGGTGGTAGCTCTGGCCTATGCGCTTGGAAAATAACTTCCCCTAGGAAGAGAGCAAACGGGCACATACATTTATTACAGGACTGACCAAAGGATCCCGTGTGCAGCCAAATGCGGGCACACGTTCTGCAGCGTAAAAGGAAATGAACATACACGTTATGGCTTGACCGGCGTAAGGGACCGATATTTTGAACCTGTCGCACAGCTGCTTAGTTCCATCCCTGGGGCCCCTAGAGAATAACAAATTTTCGTTCAACCACAACAGGCCTATGATCGGCGTCCTTCTCAAGCTCCATGCGATACAAGAGCGTTCGTGCAACCGAGACCGGCCGCGGGTTCACAACAGCCCGAACCACCAAAATCAAATCGTTCGGTGGTGGACAGGGACAATCATCTGTAGTTTTGCAATGAGCAATTACGAACGAAGTGAAGAACGCCCAGTTACCCGTGACTTGCGCTGACAAGGCGAATGGGATGCGGAGTCGTCATGTTCTGCATAGTATATTCCAACAAATTTTTCAAGTAGCAGCGAACGTGGGGAGCAAACACCGTCTCCATCTCCAATTTTATCAACGTGAAGCAAGGTCTCGGACGAAGTGTCAGAAACGCGTCTCTCCGTTTGGATTCAACTTTGGGCAGCAGAAGCAGCACAAGCAACCGAAGACCATCACTGAAAAACAAATTACAACAAAAACAAAACAAAGACCGCAAAACAAAGTCCGTACGGTCAGCTGCGATTGACTTGCATCGGCTATCAGCCGTTCTCATTTCTAGCCATAAAGAGACAGGGTCATAGCCGCATCTAGCCGCCCCGGTCGTCCGTGCGTGGTTCTATCGGTTCCATACCTTGGCGGCAAGTCTCGTCGAATTCATGGTTTTCGTGCACGTGTTTTCGTGTAATGTTTGATTACCGCGTATGACATCGCGTGTGAGATATAGGTACGCATTGTGATGTCCCATAGACTCATATCACTGCTAATAGATGGAACACACCGCGGAGACAGCGCCAGGAAAGCGAAAAAGTACTGTAGGTAAGGTCTCGTTTACACAACTTTGGAAGTGCACATCTGCCTTCAAGGCCATTGACGACTGCTGACCATCGCATTGATTTCTACGTGCTACCGTTTCATGCTTGCTGGTTGAACTTGGTCAGCTTTCTGAAATGTTGCGTTTATGCGATGAAGACTTGACGATCGTATACTCATGCGGCGGGTATTTTTCAAATGCAGGTGCGGAACAAGCGAAGAAATTAAAAACAGATGACACGAACTCATCGGCAGCGATGGACTCGCAATGCTCGCGATCGCTGCTACCCGTATTAGCGGACGAATACTTTCGGAAAGTGGTCACAGGTACGGCCTCCCAATTTCCTTGGACAGCACGATTTTTCATGTGTTATGAAGACTGTTTTTTTTTTTTTTTTTTTTTTTCGCTCACAGTTCCTGTATATGTCGGAAAAATAATCGACCGCAAGCGGACATCGGAACTGGTGAAGTGAGTGAGCTCCGTTATAGTTATTCAGAATTTGAATTTGCCTTTTTGACAGATGGCTGTCCCAGACGGTTCCATTGTGTGGCCTACAGCATCTGAAACGAGTACGCAGCACTGCGGCAGGTTTGTCTGGTTGTATACAAAGCAGGACCTCTTCGAAGAGGCTTGTGCAGTGGGTCCGTATATTGATTGCTCCTAGGAATGGAAATCCTACTGCGACCGCGACAGGAGAATGACCCGGATTTCGTGAAGACCATTGAAGACGTACTAGGAACTAATTCAACTCATGCTGAAGGCCTCTTGGAAGGCGTGGTAGAGGTAAACGTCCCACGACATGCACCACTGACCAGGAGCCAGTTCGAGTCATCAAACTACCTCTGGCCAACACAGTTCCACGAAGACAAATTGTATGGCATGTTTGTGCATCTCTCTAGCGGAACTGGCTTAATCCGAAACAATTATGTTGCAGGATTGCCAAGATTATCAGTGATAGCTTTTTCTTGGCCCAAGAAAAAAGTGACATGGAACGATACATGAAGTTAGCTATTGAAACAGCCAAAATGTCCGAGGTAATAGCTTTTATGCCTCTGCCAACAGACATTAAAATGTCTTGTCCAACATCTCACTTTTTTTTTTTTGTCAAGACAGGTGTTGGAGTTGCGGTTGTTAACCCAGACACATCAGTGCCATTGGTTGTAGCAACTAGAGACAAGCAGCATCCATTAAAGCATGCCGTGATGGTAGCAGTGGACCTGGTGGCCAGGCACCATGGTGGAGGAGCTTGGCCACTGACAAGTGAGAGTGAGTTGTGAACTTGCCGAGTAAAATAAACTTTCAGCCAGATGTAGGTCCACTTATACAAATTAGTCTTACAATGGTCATTTCATTGTTTGCAAAAAGTATGTTGCATTTAAAATATTACTTAGAATGAGCAGTCAATCTGAAAAAAGATTGAGAGTTTTTATATGATTCAAAGCAAGATTATGCAGTAAGGTGTGATAAAGTTGTATGCATTTTTTTGCTGTCCTTCTAAAGAGCACATACTAAGCTTTTCCATTTAAGATGTAAAGTGTAAATGCCTAACTTGCACATTGTCAGGGCTTTTATGTCTTGAAGACCGAGTTATATCTGTTCACATTCTTCACATTGGCTCATTAGATCAGGTTAGCAAATGTATTTCTCATATTTTTCAAATGCTTTTTTGTAGACAACCTGTGCAATGTTGGACTGAAAGAACAGGAAGTTGACGGTAAAGCACCTTACCTTTGCACTGGTTATGATTTCTACATCACTCATGAACCGTGCACAATGTGAGTTGATTGCTTGCTGCACTTAAAAAATGTAGTTTGGTTTGAAATGGAGCTTTCATTTCAAGCCAGCTCCTCTCTGGAACCTGTTTCTCCCACTTTGCCTCTGTTTAGGTGTGCAATGGCTTTGGTTCATTCAAGGGTACGGAGAGTCTTCTATGGGTGTCCCACGTCACTTGGTGCCTTGGGTTCATGTCGAAAACTGCACGTTCAACCTGGCCTCAACCACCATTTCCAGGTGTGGCGTGGGCTTCTAGAGGAACAGTGTGTTGCTCTGTCTAAAAACCAGACACCACACCAGCTGTGAGTGTGCAAATTTCAGCATACTTGACCAGGAATTTTTTTATGCCATTAAAACAGTGCCATTGTCATGTTAAGTTTGGCTTTATTTCTCCCAGAGACAAGAAGTGCTTCCTTCAAGTCCCATGGCATTTAAGTAGAGTCCCTCAGCTGTAGAACTCGACAAGTACATTTTACAAAGCACATAGTATAATTGTTCTTCAAAAGCAAAGCAATTCTCCACTCTCCCAAAGTGGAGCAAAGTGAACAAAACAACATACTCTCACTGAACATCGTCTTCACATTACAACTGCATATTCAGTGCTATAGTACTTCATAACCTACGAGAGGGCAGACACATCTATCTATACACATTCCACAGCAATGCAGTAATAAAAAAAGTTGCACCAACCCTTAGTGATAACTGGCCGCGACTACAAGCCTTGCAAGACACAGGCCCCGTCATGTTTTAGCGTTTGTACCACTGCTTTCTGCTCCAGCCCTGGTAATAGTATCCACCAGAATTTTAGTTGCCCGTATTAGCTCTCATCAACCT
Source organism: Amblyomma maculatum (assembly GCF_055883805.1). Taxonomy (NCBI): domain Eukaryota; kingdom Metazoa; phylum Arthropoda; class Arachnida; order Ixodida; family Ixodidae; genus Amblyomma; species Amblyomma maculatum. Next base: position 6,485,575 of record NC_139353.1, on the reverse strand, counting down.
CCCTACACTCAAAGTCACAGTGTCGTTAGTGCATTCGTGGCAACTTGTGCAAAAACAAGGCACTGTTTTGTGAGTATAGTTCCGGACATATAATATTTATATATTTATATATAAAATATATACCTATGGTGACAAAAGGAGACACTAAACTATACACAAGGTGCTTGTACACAAAATCTGAGACTTTTCATGACTTGTCAATTGCAAACTGCTGTCAACAAAAACACTCTGGGAGAAAAAAAAAACAAATTGTTGCACAAAGTACAGGCAGACAACTAGAGCTACACACCCACGCACTTGAGCGAGTTTGCGATGCCACGGTGGTCTAAATGTGGTCAATTTGTGGACAAGGCCACAGAAGGAAGAGAAGTAGTTTACTAAGAAAGAAAGAACACAACAAAAACATATGTCTGACTTGACAGCTGAACGACGAAAAAAACGTTAACTGCACACTGCAGTTTCCTGGACTGTACACGTCGCACTGTTAAGTTAAAACTGCAATTCCTGAATGTAAAAAAGCTAAGAACTAGAAATAGAAGAATAAAATAGCTACCAAGGATGAAAACCAATAGCTTTGAGATAAAACTGTTAAAAAGATGGAGCAGCCCCGGTATCATGGAGGAGCTAGTCAAAGAAGAGAGTTTGAAATTGCACGCTGGTAAGATGAGCTGCAGGACCGGGCGTTTGTCTTTTCACAGTGTTATTCCCCATCGGTGACTTGGTCACTGCAGTGGGGTGACATCCATTACATTTGAGGTGATCCATGTTTCTTTAAATCTCCCGATGAGCCCCCCCATTTTTTTTTTGCATGCCAGTTCAACACTCAACTAAATACATTATCCCGTAATCTTGTGCATCACGCATTTCGAGCCATGACTGCGCCCCGAGCTCAGCGCTTTCGGAACAGCGAAAGCACGCCTTTTTTGCGGTCACGTGACTTCTTGTCGCCATAGTCGCCCTCCGAGGAACCTTCCGACGATGGTGCCCTTTGGTGTCGGTGGTCCAAGGTTGCCGAGTACTGCTGTAAGTTACTGGCTAATCCTGGCGGAGGATTCCCGCTGCCTGGAAGGGATGCGTGTCTGGCCACAGTGGCACCCGACGGAGTGTCTCCGCGTGGATGGTATGTCTGAAAACGAGGGATGAGGGAGATTAATGCCTACAAGTGGCTCTACCTCGCTGACTCCTCCCCCTTTTTTTTATTTTTATTTTTTTGCAACACTACATCAGGGCTTCAAGTAAAGCTTCTTATAGATTGTCACAAAAATGGCTAAAAAAATTCAATTGTTCCCACTTTCCATTGCAAGCAGCATAACAGCAATCTCCTTACAGGGATCAGGTGCAGTAATCGATTACTCTGCCAACTAGTATTTATGCCTAAATGAACACATGCTACTTCGGCTTAAACTGCCTAATGGTGTCTAAGTGATTTCTTAAATTTTTTGCTGCTCAAAATGTGCATCTAGTTCTACTGAAGATGCAACACAGGAGCTCAAAATTTGCATCTAGTTTTACCGAAGATGCAACACAGGAGCTCCACATTAAAAATATCCAGCAAACACCACAACCAGCGAAATATTCAAAGAATGGCAGGAAACATACCTCTCTGTATTGAACCTTGTCTTCACGATTTTTGCTGTAGCCTTGTTGGTCAGGAAGAAAAAGAGAAAGAGTAATAACTAACATTAATGCACAGAATCAAGTCACTGGCAAAGCAACATTACGTGAGCACACAAACATTTCTTCCAAAGAGAGATGCAGGCTAACAGTTTATGGCCTAATTACTGTCATACCCTCCTCACAGCATGACTGAAATGAAACTCTTTATTTGCCATCAAATACAGATGGGGGATTGTACAAAAAAAAAAAAACTGTCCTTGGACAGCCTGACAGGTTCACAATCACTCATTTCGGCAGAATGGCAGCATCACTATGCATACACTTCATATACACACAGATGGATGCATATTTAATAATATTCAAGCACAGCACTCATTTGTTTCTTATATGCCCATGTTTCTCTGAGTACGACTGCACACCAGCAGAAAGTAGAACTAAATGTTTACAGAAGACATGGCTTGTTAAAAGTGTGAGCACATAAACCATCATCATTAGCCACTGCAGGACTAAGGTCTCCTAACTGATCTCCAATTAACCCCGTCTTGTGCGTGGTCCCTCTGTCCCCACAAATTTCCTAACCTCATTTCCCACCAGTTGTATTTATATTACAGCACAGCTATTAGCTGACCATTCCTTCTGTGTTCATTGATACTGCCATAGCGATGCAGTTAGCCACATGATGACCTTGCCCACAGAGCTGGGTCAGGATTTACAAATCACAAAAAGTACACAATAAGTGTGTTGGATAAGCACGATAGTGAGAAGCATGACCGTCCAGCCATTTGTTTTTTATCCCTTTTGAATACGCTTTGCTGCCCTAATAAACTAGCAGCTAGTTGCCCGTTCTTATTTTACTGCACATCATATCGATGTACTTTTTCCCCACTCTCTATCTTTAGCCAAGATATTATTGATGAATAATTTAGTTCTTTATTCTTCCATTTTCTGTTCTTTAGCCTGTTGCAGTGTTCTTAATTTAACATCAAGCTTTTGCTGACCAGGCAAGTGCTGGTGTGAGGCAACTGTCATGCAGTCTCCTTCTGGAGAACGTCAATGGTCTACAGTTCATAATCTCTGAGTGTCTGCCAAATGAATGCGTAAAAGTTTTTACTCTCCTGGTAGCTTCCTTCTCAATATAAACTACACATGATCATTCTGGATTTACAAACTCCAATACGTGTGGGCTTGGTGTGCTTTTAAAGAATGCTGCTTCAGCCTCATGCATATCTCTAGCCAAGGAATCTCAAGCACGCGGGCCATACGCGGTCCGTCAGCTCAAAAAACATTAGCCTCAGCTCCGAAAGCATGCTTCAACCACGAGTCGGCTTTAACGCCAAAATCACTTTCCAAATAAAATCAACTTAAAAAGTTTTGCCACAGATGGTACATATTCCTTGCGGGAATGAAAATGGCATAGCCCCTTAATTTAAGTGAACTTCAGACGCTCATCAGCTCGCTTTAAGAATAAGGCACCAGACAGCCTGCCTGCACTATGATTTACACATATCTAAATTTTTTGCTTTTGAAGATAGGTGACTATGGTATTAAGCATTGTATCCTTTCATTAACTCTATAGGGGGCATCCTGAAATGGAGACCTTCCGGCATTTAGGCAAAAATGAGCACAGGCCACTTTTCATTTCCACGAAGAATGGGATTGTGCTGTGTGGGAACGAGACGGTGTTGCTTGATTTTGATGATTTGTATTATTAATGTGAAAACATTATTTCGCTATGTTCACAGATTTCTGTCCACAGACCGCGTCAGCAAAATCGAGTCCGCAACAGTTGTGAGCAATTGGGAAGTGGTAGAGGTTAATGAGTAGTGTAAATCGATAGAGAGTGACGTAATGTCGTGTCCGAAAAAATGATCAAGCCAATGAGATAATTAGTAATTAATTAGAGGCAAAAAATGTAAAAGTAAAGGTGAAAATAGTCTCATTAGCCTAATGGCTTGGTGCCACATTTGAATGTATCAAATACTAAAATAGTTAATTAAACCAGTCAATTAAGGTGACATCAAGGTCAACCTGAAGTAATATAATAATAATATAATAACTGGTTCGCAGGAAGAGAAAGGCGCAGTATCTGTCACACTTGTTTCTGTGGACCGAAGACTAAAATGGGCAAACAAGAAGTGAATTAATGTGACGTAGAGAATGTGACATCACGCAACTGGAAGTAGAGCCGAAAAAAGGCATAGGAAGGGAATGGCACACAATTTGAAAGTATCAAAGGCTGTAAGAGGTAAACAATAAGTGAATTAAGCAACTAGAAGTAACCAGAAGCAACCAACAGCAGCATCCGTGCTTTTGCATTACTCTGTAGCATGCTATCATGGTCTCAGTGCAAAAGAAGAACAAACTGCGCATGCTTGGCAGGTGTGCTGAGGCTGTCGTCTTCTTTTGCGCCGAGACCACGATGGCATGCCACAACTCCAATGCAGATTCTGCAGAGCTCTTTAATTTTTTATTTTTTCTATCTTTACTTATTTCTTTGTTGCTTGTTATTTTTTGGCTCCTAGCTAGCGGCAAACAAAACTTCCTCAATGCGGCCCGCACAGCAAATGAGTTTGAGAACCTTGCTTCAGCCAGTACTATCAAAAGAACAAACACAACTCTAGGCTGCAGTAATAGCATTCATCTCTCTGTTCACCTTCACAGCACTAAGTACAGTAGAAAACTGCTGAACCTGAGACCACAACAAATGACACTTTACCTCTCCTCCATTCCTGGTCGCCGTCCGAGAGGGTACCTGCGATGTCAGAATCTGAATCCTCCGGCCGCCGCGGCTTTGGTGGTGGGTGGCTTGGCAAAGGCGGAGCTACATAGGTTGGGGGAGAATCTGCGAAGCGGCATTTGAGACATTAAATGGCTGATCAATTTCATCAGCCTGCATATTTGTGAAGCAACTCAGTGATTAATTAATTTACCCAGTTGCAATCAGTAATAATAAATCGTTCTGCTTTTACATTACAAGAGTCTGCCTAAGAAACCAGCAGCACGTACACACAGCTGTTTTGATGCAACTCTTGTTCACTGTACCTGTAGTGACTGCTTACTTAGGATGAAAAAAAAATGTCGTAGTGCTGCCTATCAAAAACCCATGCAGAATAAACCAGGGTTCCTTCTGTGCACGTGTCCCACATTTTGGCTGGGATATCCACACACTGTCATCATTTTCTTTGCTACTCAAATGGTTTCCCTGAATTAGTCTCCTCTTTTCTGAATATGAAATGGTGTTTTTGAAATTTATAATAGTTTTCCTCAACAGTGTTTATGGCAGGCTGCTATATAACCTGACCGCACAGTCATCATCCACTTCCCTCAATATTGCTATCAAATAAAACAATCATAATACCAGAAAAATCTAAGTTCTGCCGTATTAATTGGGCGCCTCAAGTCTGTAGCAGGTGGGTGCGCTATGTTTTGTATGTTTTGCAGGTTCTTGCCATTAATGATAGTGGATTTCTATCGAATGCTATGCTTCTCAGCACAGCAATTGCACAAAGTCACCAATTTTACTCCGATGACATGCCAAAATATAAATGAAGCTCTGGTATACTCAAACGCCAATAATCCCTGGAAATAAGCTATTGTCAGAGTACTGTATTATGCATGCATGGCTATGTGCAAACACAGGCCTCGTGATGCGCCTAGAAGGGACTGGCCATGTGTGTGACCAGGCCTGTGTATGCCCAGGCACAAGAACAGTGCATTCCCTTCATTGAGACATGCCTGGTGCACCCGATGAAGCATACTGAACATCAATTTAAACAAGAGGCATTACAGTGCTTCCTCAATTCTTATTAACTCGGAAGCTGCATGAAAAGTACTGTTAGAAAAGTAGAAACTCTACATGGGCTGCTCTATACTCTGTCTGCAGCAAAATATAAGATATAAGGTTGAGCTGATATTGAAACTTTCTAATACGAATCGGCTACGAATACGGGAAGAAAATTCCATCAAATAATGAATGTCTGATCAGCGAAAAAAATAAAATAAAAATAGCAAACACTGTTTGTCTTGTTTATTTCACAATCCTTACGGTATTTGCAAATAAAATTAAACTACAATTGCAAAGAAGTGTACACCCTATTGAAATATCTAGTCTAAATTTCATACAGGAGTCTGTTTACCAGTTTATTTTTTCGCAGGAAGGACCAGCATGAAACTGGGTGGCTGTGATATTGGTGCTAAATACAGTAAACCCTCGTTAATTCGGCCTTCAAAGGACCAGAAAAAATATCTGAAGTAACCGAAAACTCAAATCATTGAATAGGCCTGAACAAACCGCTGAAAACCATTTGCGTCACCGTAAATTTATCTCGTGCACACCTGTATGATAATTGTCTGCATTTTAGATGTAACCAAAGTACATTTTTTTTCCCAGTTTCATCAAGTGCTTTGATTTGCGCGCACCGTCGAGAAGGCCCTCTTCACAAAACAGCCCTGTTGCGTTTTGAGGATGATTCTCTGCACATCCCATGCAGCCAAGCATTGCGGTGAAGCACAAAGTGCGGGGAACTGTGGTGTATTAAAAACTTTTTGGTGTACTAGATCATTTTCAAATATTCTGAATATCTGTTTTATTGCGAAAGCAATACTACTCTAGGTTTCGAGCCTTCAGCGTAGCGCAGCCGGTGGCCACGTCTTACCCACGTGACGCTGTGACGTCAAACCCCACGTGACACTAGGATGAGAGTTGGGCTACCAACTCAAGCGGTCGGCAGGAGCTGCCAACTTGGGTCTCTTGTTTCACATGGGACGGTTATGTCAGACTCAGCCTGCTAGGACCCTGGCATTCATGTTACCCCTATAGGCCACTAAGGCACGTTCATACTGCTTGGTTAAAGCGGGCTTTATATGTGGGCTGAGGAAGAAAAAGAGAAGAAGAAGAACGCTCGGTCACCCGCAGCTAATGCTTTCGCTCAAGATTTGGTTCAGCAGCGTTGAACCCTTGTAATTTTTTTCCAGTACACACCCCTAAATTGAGATAGTAACCTCACACCAGGTAACATACACACAAAGTTAGCGTGCACACATTTCTGAAGCGAAAAGCTTCACTACGAAGGTCGGAGCTGAGCTTTGAGTATGCCGTGACGTCACAGCCAAGGCCAGCTGTGTAGCCCCTTCGCCAAGCTCTGCTGGCATTGCCTAGCAACGCAGGTGTGCAAAAGAAGAAAAAAAAAATAATCTCGATCCGCGAATCGAACCTCCATCCCTTGGATCCCCAGCCGAGCGCTTTACCGCTGTGCCATGCCATGGGCCGTGAACCGCTCTTCATAATTCAGCTTGTTTACCGTGAGGATGATAGCGGGATTCCGCAAGTGACAGATACTGCGAATCGCGCGCAATTTGAAAGTGACGCACTCAATTAGGGTGACGTCAAGGATGTGACGTCATCCATCTGCCTTCAGCTATGAGGACCAAGCGGGAGTGCGCTCCCAATGCCGCCAGACGGCACTTCTTGCCTTCCGTGAGTGATAGCTGCTGCGCCTTTCCTTTCCTATAAACGAATTATAGAACGCCGGTGAACTTAGATGCGCTCGACATGGAAGCCAAGGGGAGTTTAGCTGCTGGCGAATGGTGCAGAAGACTGGAGAAATTAACTTCTTCTGATCCTGAGGTAGTCACTGCTTTTCGCTGCGTATATCCAGGCATAGCAGAGCTAAGCCATCTTTCATTTTTTTTTTCACCAAAAATATTTCCTTGAAAGCAACAAAACTAAGTATGGCACGAGTACATGGCCATGTGTGCACAAAATGCACAAAGAAAATCTTGATACGAAACCAACTTGCCTTCAAGACCACTTGAGCTGTAACCGTCCGCAGAAGTTCGGTTTGTGCTAGGTGGTGTTCCAATCATGGATGAGGGATGGCTTCCATAACCATTGTGCGCATTTTGTGGCGAATAGCCATCTATGGAAGACCTGTTGGCTACCTCTTCAGCTAGGAGGTTGCCTGTGTGCCAAAAGTCGAAATCATTATCACATATTCCCAGCACTGTTTTCTCTTTCTCAACCGAAACAGTGAAAATAAATAATGGACAAAGGAAGGAAAAGGCACAACGACTTCTGCTCTCAGATGAGGATTTGATACGAAGACAAAAAACCTTTACATAGTATTGCAAAAATAGGCACACTGACAGGGGAGAAAAAGAGCTTGCAAGTAGCACCCTGTTATTAAACCATCATTTGCGTGTAGGACTAGTGGTGCCTTTTCCTGCCACCAAAAAACTATCAGCTTGACATTATTGCTCATACAATACAAGGTGCCATTCTGTGTACTTTGTGTCTAAAAAACACAGTAAATTAAATATCTGTACAACTGAGCTATAGCTGACAGACCATTTTGAATATATTCAATTTAGTGATTTTCTACACAAAATGGCACCTCACTATTCGTGTCAAGGTAGCATATTTTGAGAGAGAGAGAGTAAACTTTAATTGTTTAACGGAATAGCGTAGGTGGTTTCCTCAGTCCAGGATACCATTGGCCTGGGCTGTCTCCCGGGCCCTGGTGAGCAGGCTGCGCTGCTTAGAGAGACCCGTGTGGGCCAGCTCTGCCTCCCACTAGCATATTTTGAAGGTGGGTCCCAAATTTGCACAAGGTAGAAAGCTGCACTGAACTGAACAGGTTAATCCCACATGGTCCCTAAGGAAGCAATGATATTAAGAAACTACGGATACGTGCTTGAGCCGTTCCCACAGGCAAAAAATTCAGTCTGTGCAGGAACAATGCACGGCATTATTGATTGCAGATACTTTGCAAATTAGGTTTTATTTACTGCATCTTGTAACCATTAGGGTGATTAGACAAACGAAAATGTTTAACCTCACTCGCTAGTTTCTATTCTCCGCTAATATAAAAAAGCAAGTAGGAGTTTTAAACTAGGTATATTAAGGAAACTCTTCTAAGGCAAACAAAGCATGATATGTGGGCCACAAACTCGGTCAGTGGAACAACAGGAGGCCACAGGTAAAGGTTGTCTAAGTAGCCAGCCAGCCTGTGCAGTTGTTTGGGACCACTCATTGGAGTACCCAAGTTCAGCACTTTAACAAGCCAAATTCAGTACTAGCTACCGCTCCACAATGCTGTAGCAGGGATGTCAATTGCGCAAAAGCTTTGCACGGAATTTACCTTATTCAGCATTATGTACTCAACAGAGCTGTTCTCATCTTTTAACAAACTCGTATTGGCAACACTCACCTGGACCTTTTTTTTAGTGCACCGAGCTTCCCAATAACTGAACCAAAACAGTGCAAAGTATAGCGACAAGTAAACGGCTCTTTTCTTGCTGCGTGTACCATAAACTCTTATTAATTTGGACTGCTGCTTTGGTCCTGTCAATATAGAGTGTACTGATGTGGCTCCCATTAATTTGAATTCTGCTCAATTCTAACAAATTTTTGGTACCCTCTGGGCTTAATCACAGCGGGTTCACTGCACTCTGGCACAATGAAACAAGCTGGGTGCATGCTGCATGCCACTAATCAGATGCAAAATATAGGACTACATGCACATCAGAGCACACAAAGAGCAACAGTCACAACCACACAACAGGCTACTGCTCCCATGGTAACAAGAAATAAGACATTGCTTGGCCATGTCTTGCAATTTAACCCCACTTGTAAACCATGTCTATAGACCAGTACAGACACAATTATGTCACTTAGAAATGAGTTCAACAGTTAAATCAGTCTAGTGTTTTCACTTGGACTGCAAACAAGAACAAATACGAAACCGGTGCAGGGGGAGGAGTGACTCGTTTAAGCTGGGAGTTTGAAAAGCAGCGGTAGGTGCAAGAGAGGCAGTGGGGTGAGAGTGAGCAGCTTAGTGCTTGCTTGGCTTGCTGCGGCGTATTGTGCAATGGCTGCCATCCTACAGCTCTAAATGAGGAACCAGACACAGTGTCTCCAATGCTCGTTTTGCATGACAAAAACACCGCTGAAGGCTTTTAGTTGACAGTGATGCATTTCAACCCTTGGACTGTTCAGGGCACTGTGAACCTGAGAAACTGTGCACCAATTTAAGCCGACACAGTTGTACTGCTCGAGGTGTTGTAAACCCGAGGCAAGTGTGCACCCCCATTTGTCATTTTAGCTCTGCAGGCCTAAGCTTCACGGGAGGTAATAGTGCTACGGATCTTTACAGATGCAGTACAGATTACTGTGGCTAAATATTTTAGTAGTTTTTTGAAGAAAGGTTGCTAGTGCTGCTATGGTCAAGCGTGCGCTTGACCATAGCTGTTAACCGGTAAAAAATTTTTTTCCACAAGCCTTTTTCCGCCTTGAGTCGATCTACACACATGCAATTTGAAAAATGTAGACACACAAAAAAGCCCGCTGCTGTATGAGCTCCATTTCAAGCTTTTTTAGGGTCGACATAAGCTGTGAACCAACTTGCAAACCCCTAATATGACTAAGTGCTCTTTCCACCTGATATTGCCGAGTCACGTTACCTGGTTCCTCTTATATTTTTTGGTCAACAGTTTCTTAAGAATTGTTATCTAGACACAGTTCAATACCAGGTAAGTTTTACGTTTTCTTCATTTGCTAGAGCTGATCGGAAAGAACGACTGTTTAAAATCAACTGATGTCTATGGTTTCGGCTCGGCAACACAACCTGCTACTGCAGTCAGTGGGCAAGTGAACGAGCAGAGAGAGTTTCAGACCAGCTACCAGGACCTTAAATTGAAATGCAGGCCAAGAGCCAGCTTTGGAAGAAACAAACATTTTCCAAGGAACCAGCATCCATACCAGCGTGGGAACTGCCTCTTGACGGCAGCATGCCGGAGTAGGACTGAGGCGAGGGAACTGTAGCGTTGTGTCCTCCCGACTGTTGAAACATCTGAATCTTGCTCTTGACCGATGAGCCTGAGCTGTCTGGAACATCCACCGACGATGAACGAATGGATGAATTTCGGGGCGGGATTGGAGGCTTCTCTCTTTCAACTCTTGACACCAATGGTGGCGGTGCAGTTACCGCAGTTACGGCACCCTGAGGGTGAGACGACACTACAGAATGTCTCATTTCTGGTGAGGAGCAGGGACTGGGTGTGGATGACTGGTCTCGTCTTCGCCTGTCGGCCAACGGCGTTCCGCTTGTGTCACTGTCAGCTGATGAAGGTGGTCGGTGCGATACGTTTGGTGCTGGTAGTATGGCATTTCCGCAACAGCGCATTGCAGACAGAGGGGGAAAGAGAAAGAAAGGGTGGCACAGTCAGCAATGACAAGCTGTTCCTGTCAGCCACAGATGGTAAATGTTTTTTTCGGGATGACGCAGGCGATGAGAGACAGAAGTTCCGCTTCACAGTGGTGAGGAGAAGCCCGAAGAACATGCAGCATGTTGCAGGATAGCCTCCATCCATGTCGCGTTCAAGAGAGAAGGAAAGAAAACTGGCCGACAACCCAAGGTGAAAAAAAAGCCACAGGGTACCAAGGAGGCATTTGGTGCTTTGAGTTTTCCTTTATGCTTCACTCATGCAAGCGTTCACTTCAAAAGCAGTGCAAAAGACGAGAAGCATTGAAGAAAATGCATTAACCTTGGTTTCACCAGTGAGGACCTCATACTGTTTTCAACTGGTGTGATGTTATGTTGCTGGTGCAGCATTTTGGTGAAGCAGTGCGGGGGTTAAGAGTGATGGTGCATGTGAGACGCATATTACTGCAGTTAGAAAATGCCAAAATGGAAGAAGTGCTCAAAGTGAAGTTTCTGACAATTTATTCTACTTAATATCTGTATTTTTAAAGGCTTAGGTACAAGAAACTGCAATATCGAGAAAAGACATGACACTTTTTGCACAATTGAGGTTCACAATACAAGCGAAAACTATCAGCCTCGACTAGGGTCAGCTATAAATAATGATTTACTAAACTAAGCACAGTTATGTTGTGCTAGCCCAGATAGCTAAGTAAACTTTCAAACACTGCCGCTGCTTTCCATATATGAAGCATTTGAGCGTGACGATCAGTTAGTACATGCAAAAGCAGCAAAGACAAAACAAGTGTCAGGCACATCATGCACACAAACAATGAATGACTACTGGCAGCATGCATGGAGTACACAAGAGCTGCATGCAGTGACAAGCAGTGACGGCAAAGGTGGGATGTGCGAGACATGGCTAACATCTGAGCAACAAAGACATACGACTTCCCCACCCACGTTCGCTCAATCCCTTCTGAATTCCAACGCTTACCTGATGCATTCAGACTGGTACCCAAACCAGTGCTCTTGCGGGCTTCGTCGTAACTGAGCAGCTGCAAGCTCGGAGGCAGTGCAGCGTGGAAGGAGATCTTGTTGACCCAGTCACTCATGGATGTTTCACTGTTGGCCACAAAGAGGAACTCGACGCCATCAGCCAGCCTCAGGCGGAAGGCGTGCTTCTTTTTGGTGTAGTTGCTCGCCTTGGAGCACTGGGCCTGCAGCAGGCTGATCGGAGGTGATGCTGCGTTGCTCTCCATGAAGCCCTCCTTGTCCTGGGTGGAGAGAGAGAGAATCAAAAGGTGGCACTGATTCCTCACGACATGCTTCCAAAATAAGATCAGAAAGCTGATTGTGGCCTCTAACACCTAGCTTTGCTAACATGTAAGTGTCAAGGGTGTCTGCAAACATATTGTTGATGTATGTGCAGACTGCTCTCGTTGATTCTTATATTTATGTACCTCTCCCTCCTACAATAATGCCTATCAGGGTGCTGTAGGTACTCCAAATAAATAACACAGTCCATGTATAGTTCTGTGCTGGTCACTCACCTACAGCAAACACACTACAAGGCTACAGCCCACTAGTCGGCAATTACCTTTACTAGTCTATAGACGGAGTATGGCATAGTACCCAGCAGTTCAAAAGCTGGCATGGTGGCCAATATATGACCAATCGGAACCGAACCACCTTACCACAACTCGGGTTGGGTGTACTGCTAGGCAAACTTGGTGCACTTCGAAAAAGTGTTGCTCGGTGACTGCGTCTACATGTGTAATCATATAATAATAAAGGTGCTTTTGTTTTTTGTTTTTTTGAGGGCCAATATTATCACAAGGACATGCCATTCAAGTTCCAAGTCTTATGAGCAACATGGCCACATGGTGCACAAACCATGCATGTAACTGAAGAAGGAAATGGGACACTATATTTCTGTAGAAGTGCAGGCAGCTCTGGCTTGTGACATGATCCTCAAATTAGTACAAGAATAAACGTAACAAAAAATCCAGTGAAATCAGAAAAATGAAAAATTTTGGACACCAATAATTTAGTGATTATCGTGCCAGTGAACAAATGGGGAACACAACCTTTCACTGCGCATCAAAAGCAGCACTGTCAAGCACGATGCTTCATGAGATGCAATGCATTTAGTGGGAATGATTGGTGCCATAGACTCTTACGATGTAGAACAGGGGGGATACACTGGCAAGGCAGAATGAGACCAGGATGACTTGCCTTGAAGAAGCAGAGCAGCTGACCACACAGCACGGTGTAGAAGGTCTTCCAGGAGCGCATGGTGGCCTTCTTGCCACCAGACTGCAGCTCGTGCTTGCGGTCCAAGAAACCCTCCATCTCTACAGCCGGCAGACCGGCCGCAGTGCGCGACCGACGGAAACTTTGGGCTCGTCGTCGCGTCGTGAAGCTGGGAGTGCGCTTCAGCTTCTTGCCCAATTCCACCTGAAACAGAGTGAGAAGAGAGGTGCACAGATGATGAAGGTCATCCAGCTACCACTTCAATGTGCCACAAACAGGGACAGATTCAGGCGCAATCCTCTTTGTGCAATGCATTTGTGAAATTTTTTGAATGAAACAATGAGAACCAGTGCAATTTTCTTGTGCAAAATCATCTCGAGAAAGGAGACAGGTTACCCCCCACTTAACTCCCTGCACTTCTCAACTTACACTAAGAGATATTTCGCTTGCCTCGCAAGTATCATAACCCCAGTTGTGTGATTACTCTACATACAGCCTGCAAGGACAAAGAATGAGTGGAAGTAAAAGCTGACCTTCATACTCTCCGCTCGTTTCACCGGTGATGCTCCAGGAGTGGCAAGAGTGCTCATGGCCTTACGGTCGCTATCTAGCGATCTCTGGGACGGTGACTTAACCAAGCCACCAACATATGATGGAGGAAGTTCACCGTTGTTTTCAGCGCTTAGTTGGGAAGTATCCAGGGCTCCACGACGAAGGCCATCTTCACGCATGCGCTCCTACAAAATAAAAATAGTAGTAGATTGACGCTGCTGAACCTGAATATTGAGCATTAGCCCTAAGTTACCTAGCAATGTGCGAAGGCGCGTGGGTTGCATGGTTACATAAATTGTTTATTGACGATTTTTAAACACGATATAGTATGATTGTAACTGAAATCGTCTAAGGTCAAATTTGGGGATGCCAGAGCCAAATCTGGATGTCACCATTGTTTTCAGTATGGTGGAATTAGGCTGGATATCAAGCTTGGTCCAAATTGGCTGAGATCAAATTTTGGGGGTGGGCAGGCGGTTGCCATTGCATTCGCCATAGTCGAATTAGACTAGACATCGATTTTGGTCAAAATCGGCTGAGGTCAAATTATAGATGTGGCCTCGGCCAAATTGGGGGGCATACCGGGCTGTATTTGGGGGTCACCATCATGTCTGCCATGACCCAATTAGGATGGACACCAATATTTTGTACACAATGCGACACACCCGCGGAGGCATCTCTGCTACAGTGTTGGAGTAAACTTCTAATTGTTGATCTTTGATGTTACTTCTTTCTTTTGTTTCTTCTTGTTGTTGATCGCCCCGTCTCCTTGCTTTGCCGGAAGAATCGTTCAAATGGGCCGAATTAAGTTAGAAAACTTGATTAATTAAAATAATTAATTAGGCAGATGAACTGTACAGACCAATCGAAATGCAAACAGGTCAGACAAACTGAGCTGGGTCGCCCTCCAGCTTAGGACGGTCCGTTGTCCCAAGCGAGCGTATGGGAGAACGTCCGTCTTCTCCCTTGCTCGGGTCGCAACTGCCGGGCTACCTCCCGTAATTCATGGTTCTCGTGAAGTCTCTCTCTTCCAAGAAACAATTCTTGATGCCCCGCTGCCACTGTTCACACAGTTTCGCGGAATCCAACGCAGCCGAGATCGAGTCCGCCGAAACCTATCACCCAGCCGCTTCACCACTGACAAGCCACTCTCGTGGATGTTTACGAGATTTACGACAGTCCATTACAAACACACACACACAAAACAACATACACCCAACGAGTGCCCGAAGGGGTCTGCCAATGACGTTTGGAGCCTCACGCACTAACAGGTCAAACACAGAGCGGCTGAGCGCTCTTCAATGCGTGTGTAGATCCTCTGCCCATCAAGAAAATAACCGAACCAGACAACACGTCATGCGGGACACTTTACACTGAACAGATGTCACCGTCAAACAAATATCTAGTTAGGCAGGCGACAAGCGCGCGAGCTGCCTGCTGCCGGACTTCCACCCCGGAAACAAATACAAGAAAAAAGGTCCCCCCTTGGGTATGGATGCCATTCCGTCCATGCGCCTCTCAGGATGGAACAGGAGGAAATACACCCACATGCACATCAGAAAGAAAACTTGAACGAGCATGCACACTTGACGACCTTACAGATGATATGTGTAACTAATGATTGCATTCCTTCCTTAGAGTCAAATTCCAATGTCATTTGATCTTTAGGAATGGTAGCAGCAGAGCTAACGTGCTTAAAGGTTAAATTAGACACGCAAATTGGTGCACCACATTGTAGACAGTAGATTTTTATGACCCCAAAAGATAACGAAAAAATAGTCAATCACAGCATGTGAGACGTTGGTAAATTGCTCAATGAAACGGGGATGCTTGAAAGCATCAGCAGAAAGATCACATGGAGCATATATAATTACTACAATAAAAAAACCTTAAGAATAAAAATGAATGCTCCCTCACCCAATGTCATTGCTATCAACAGAGTAGAAAAACCATTGACCTACCATTTTCACATATGCCATACGGCAGGTTACATTTTTGTTTACCTGTTGGTGGTACAACAGAATTCAGAGCAAGAGTCTTTTTTGCCTTGCTGTTGTGAAACACAAAAATGAACAGGTAAAAAGATAAGAACTGGCAGTAGAGCTTTAACAATAGAGACATCAACAGTGATGCCAGGACTGGATTGCATTTCATCACCGCACTGCCAATACTTCAAACCTTCCCACTACTTCAATGAGATGTCTTCCCGCCAGCACTTCACATAAAATGTACACCATGTCAGACTCACGTCCAGAATCCTCTGGTGTTCCTTGCGCTTCATAGCATCGACCCTCTCTTGCTCCCGTTTCTGTTCCTCGGCTAGGAGCATTTGTTCTTCTTCCTGCTTCAGTCTCTTGAATGCCTCTTCCAACTGAGGTGCCCATGGAGATAAGCAAATGGAAAGGAGAAAGCATGAGCAGAGAGGGAAAGATTAAAGATTGTGACACAATATACTCATGGCTGACCAAAAATTCAACACTGGTATAAAATTTGGAGAAAAGGAACACAAATTTGCCGCAAAAGAAAAGCAACAAACGAGGATGTTAGAACACAGATTAAAAAAAAAAATAATTTGCACTATCAATTAGTACGAATTTGTGGTCCTGTAACTGTAAGAGTTTACAACCTCTGTCATAAGCTAGTTGCCAAGAATCACACTTCACAACATTTGAGAAACATGGCTCTCAGAATGGCAAATGCAGGTGAGCAAGCATATGGCCTTCCACACAGTTTGGTGTTGAACAAAGGCTTTGGCTATCCAGATATTCATGAAGAAAGAGGTCTATATTTCACTGAAGTGAAACTACAGTACTGTATATTGCCACATACAAGCCGACCTGTCCAACCTGCACCCCTTAATGGCAAGCAAATAAAAAAAAATTGAAGAGCCAACTCCAAACGTAAGTCACTGCTGTTCCTTATGCCATCCTGGCTAGCCTAAAAGCAGAAGGTGTCAAGATGTATGTCTTTAGTGCATTCTTTGTTATGCAGTTCCCAACAAGACTGCAGTGCAGCGCAGCTGAAAGCAACATTATTCAAAATGGCACAGCCATAGGGCCAGCAGATATCAACGGTTAATAAGCAGTGCACCTTCCTGTCCTCCACATCCACAAGCAGTCCAGCTGAGTAACCTGGTAAGTGGAAAAAACAGGACTGCCAAAGGACTGTTGTTTCTCAATTTAGGCACAATGCATGCTCCAGAGGCTACCTGCGCTTTGCTCTCGCACTTCCTTCATTTAACCAATGAAGTGACTAACAGTATAAGTGAGCAACGTAAAGGCACGCAGCTTGAATGTTCCTTTCTCTTTTTTTTTATGCATGGTGCTCGTTGTATCCTGGCAGGAATGACAACCGTCATGAGCTATTACTACTTGCTGCTCAGCCAAGGCTACCTGGTTCCATATGAGTTCCAATTAAAAGTGGAATTCTTTTAAAACTTAAGTGAAGCCAGGTAAAGTGTAAGACCATGTAGGACAGTGTAGGACCATGGTGTGTCTCATAGCCTGAGTCGCTTTAGGGTGTCCCCGCCGGGGTGGTGCAGTGGTAAGACGCCCGACTACTGTGCCGGAGTTCCCGGGATCGAATCCCGGCCTCGGCGGCTGCGTTTCGATGGAGGCGAAACGAAGTGGCGTCCGTGTGCTGTGCGATGTCAGCGCACGTTAAAGATCCCCAGGTGGTCGAAATTACTCCGTAGCCCTCCACTACGGCTCCTCTTTCTCTCTTTCCACTTTCATTCCCACCTTCCTCCCTTCCCTTACGGCGCGGTTCGGGTGTCCACAGAGCAAGTGTGACAGTTACTGCGCCTTTCCCTTCCTGTGAACCAATTAGATTAGAATTAGATTTAGGGTGTTAAATACCATAAACCAAGCCAGAGCGTAGAACCAGCAACTAGGTTGGTCCTATAAATCTTGCTGCCCACCAGTCCTTTAATATGACGACTTCTGTTAAAAAGGTCAACTTATGACCATGTGGCCACATAAAAAAGCGTTAGTGCTGCCTAATGGATGACAAGAGAGAGTGGCATCCAACCATACTGATCTGGTCCTCAAAACACTTTGCTAGCTAAGTCATCCCCAACTCCACAAAAGTGTACCTTGGTGATGCGTTTGACTGTGTCAAAGCGATCCTCTTGGGCTTCAACAGTCTTCATGAAGTCGTCGTGCTTGCGAATCAGTTCCTCTACTGCTGAGATGGAGTCGGCACGGTCATCATCACGGAGGAACGCCTCTCGGCTGGCCAGCCAGGTTTCCAGTTGGTCAGCATCACGGAGGAACAACTGGAACACACAAGGACTCCTTCGATATGCAGGCACCAGGAAGCCTCAGTAAAATTCAGCTGATGGAATATACTAACCCAGTTTTCCTTATTACGCCTATCAAGAAATACAAATTAAAAAGTAAAATTTTATTTATACAGATGGCTATTCTGCATGGAAATGTTTTTACCACTAGACTTGTTTTCCGTGGACTAAGTACAGAGCGTTGCTTTGCTCAGAGAAAACCGAAGGAAAGTGATCTCGGCCAAACTGCTTGCTTTTTTCACGCAGAAATTTCACAAAGGTAGAATTCAGTAGCAATTTTGGTACGTTTGATTGGGCACTGAATGTGAGATTGAATTAATTAAAATTCCACATTGTATGCAGTGACGTAGCTAGACTAAAAGAGGTGGTTTTGCAACAGCTGTGCTGGCGGCACCAGCTCTTGTTGAAAAATGACAAAAGCAAATTATTGCAAGACACAAAATGAAGAGTGCTTCTCAGCCTCTCGATGATCAGAGGTGACACTGTTCGTACGGCTGTTGCATAGCCAACATTTCGGTCCAGCACTGTCCCATACGATGCAGACTTTCAGTTACTTCTCTATGATTCACACTACCTGACCCAAATGTAGTGCAAAACAACACTTGTTCGCAAGCACACACCTCTGAGCAAAATTCGAGCCCAAACAAACAAGTGGTTAAGCAGACGTTTTCTTTATTTTATCCTAGTCACGCAAAACTCAGCAACCCTCAATATATAGTAAAAGCTCACCAATTCGAAGTTCAAGGGACTGGGAAATACATTCAAATTATCTGGAATTCGATTTATGAAATGACTCTGAAAAAACTGGCAAGGACTGCTTAAATCGCAGTATATTTATTTTATGAAAGACTGGCAATCGTCGCTTGCTTTTCGGATGAGAACAATGCGACAATTACTATTTTTCGCATTTCCATCCCCTGCATCCTTCTTGGCGTGACAGGATAACAGTGGTACCTTCTCGCAAGCGGCTGTGTCACTTGTGAGGAGGCTGTGAAATGCGCAATGCAGTGACGAAAATGTGCAGTGCTACTAATCAATGTCCAAAATGGCATGCAGTCGGGCTCAGTTGGCTGGCTGACGCACAGCCATTAGTCACCACCACCACAGGCTAGCATGAAGCTGATAAAGGTGAAATCGGAACTAAGTGGTCAGCACATATTCTTGGAAATGAGGCCATAAGCTGTTCACCATGCTTGCCATATTGAGCATACATCAAAAGTGCATGGTCGCAGCATGCATGCAGTTGAGGTTTGAAAAGGGATATTTTGCAACTGCTCACCATGCTCATCATACCTGGACACACAACCTGCCTTTGAGATCTCCCTTGAACTAACCAGTGCAAGACCTGTAGCTTCTGATTTACCAATCGTCCGAGCCACAGGCTTAAGTGGCCATGGGCCACGAGACCTCGCATTTTCAAATTACAAAGAGTTAAATAAATGGCCCTTGTAGAATCGCCATCTCTAGAAAATCGGAGCGGTGTAAAAACAAAAGGCAAGAGCCACGTGTTGATAATGCCAGGGCTCCGGATTGGCACTCAGAGGTACAAAAATAAAACCGTCTTGTTGAGTCCACATTCAACTGGTTCGGGTCCTGGCCTTCCTCCATGGCTCTGCTTCATTTCAGTAAGGGCCACGAGGATTACGTTCGGGGATCATCAGCTTTAGAGCGCCGTCGGGAGACAGGATTTGAGCCAGTCGGATGAGGACTCAACAAAAAGGCTTTAATTTTTCCACCTCCAAGTGCCAACCCAGAGCCCAAGCATTCCTTTCACGTGGCTCTTGTCTGTTCTTCCATCGCCCTCATCATCCAGAAAGGGCACTGCTACAGTCTTTTAATCTATTGCAAGTCTTAGAGGTCATTTGAAATGGGCAGGAGGTAGCTGCCAGCACCACGCCAGTCACGGTGCCGGTGGGTTTTGCTGTCTTCCTTCGTTCTTTTCTTCTTATTGTGGAGGCAACACACTCCTGTCACTTGGTTGCCCTCTCACGGGGGCGTTTCTCTCTACATGTGCTGGACGCCAGGCCACCCAGGCATGGTGGCACAGAGTTCAAATGATCCGAGGCAGAACCAATACGCATTTAAATTAATGGGCTTTTTTTTTACAAATAAAGCTTGACCGAACCAAGTCGTACAGTTGAATGATCCTAAAATTCAAATTAGCGAGCTTTTACTGTACTATTTATAAAAGCCATCAGGAAGCTTGCTTGCATCGTAGGTTCACAAATTCTAAATGACACCTATCATATCTGATGCCAAGAGAAAGCAGCTGAAAATGTTATCTATAATTTGCATGAGAAACCATAAGCAGGCAGCAGAGCAGAACTTAATCTGCAACCATAGTGTCTGACCTACTGTAAGAATAGCTGCTCTCTTTACTATAAACAATCTTCCTTTTAGTGCAACCCTTTGTTCTTTTCAGTGGATTCATGCTTAGTGCTTGTCACTGAGGCATGTTCAGGGGAACCACCACTCACCTGCAGGTCCAGGCTCTGGTCGTAGATCTCTTGTCGCCGCTGCCATGTGTGCTCGAGTGTCTTGCGCGAGTCGGAGAGACGTCGAATGCGATCCCGTACCTCTTCAGCCATGAAGTGGCCACCAGCGATGATCTTCTCACCAGTGGCGACAAAACGCGAAAAGCTGTCAGCACGGGCTTCCATCTCAGCTTTGTGCTCACGATGGCGTGCCAAGAGAGCTTCGGCGCCAACCACATCGCGTGCAAGCTCGTCTGAAGTGATGCGTGCCGTGATGTCGTTCAGCCATGCCCTAAAGATCAAAAAGTAGGAAAGATAACAACTGAAATTAATTTATGTATGCAAGGGCCAAACAATAACACAAAGAATGCATGCATGCATGCATGCAAACTGGCATTGCTAGCTATCCCATGACCAGTGTCTAGAGTTGTAAAATAAGACCTAATCTGCATTCCTTACGTCACGTCTTTGTTTACTACGCTTCTCATCTGTGCTTTCATCAATATTTTTTTTATTGCTGTCACTGCAATTTCATCAATCACTTTCTTATTTTTATCATATATGCATTTCAGTTGTGACTTAAGGGCCTTTTGCCTTGAAAATGGTAAGAAGGTAAGCTTATTTCTAATCCCTCTTGATTTTTGGAAGTGAATACACAATAATAAAAGTGCAAAATATTACCACCATCATGCAGTGTAGCATGATAGTGGTAATATTACGCCATGGCATAATATTATGCCATAGCTACTATATACTTTTCTTAGCTCGTAGAAACAAGCCGCACGAGCTGAACTGAAAGGCCAGCCCTTTTGGTCTCGAGGGGAAGAATAAAATATGCTTATGAACCAAACAAAGACCATGTCATCCATACAAAAGAAATGCAAAAAGGAAAATCAGTGGACAAGCAAAGAAGCTCAACTCGAATAACTGCATGACATTTCTAGGGTTACACATGACTTCACTCTGTTGGGCCCACTGAACTGAAACTAGGATACGGGCACAGGCTCAAGACTCACATGAGTTCCCGATACTCGTCAAAGTATGCCTGCAGTTGCTCGGCCTGGTGCAGCTTTTCGCCACGCTCGCGCGATCGGTTCATCAGGGCACTCCATGCCTCTGACACCTCATCCTGCTTAGCCTCGATGTGCTCCCGTGCGTCTGGGAATGTCTCAGCCAAGCGCCGGGCTTCACGAAGCAATGCCTCCACCTGCTCTCTCACGGCCGCTAGGTCTCGCTGCAAAGTAACCAGCATGTCACCACACATTATATGCTGCGCGTAACTAAAGTCCCATGACTAATTACAGACTCTCACTACACCGTGCATGTGTTATGGAAACAAATGCAATTGTCAACAATTTCCCTAAAGTGTATGGCTAGGCTCAGCAAGCAGCAAACAGTCCTGATTAGCAGACAAATAAAAGTGCAGCACAGTCTGTTCCCAAATTTAGAGGGAATAATAGAAGTGCCTAAAATGCAAACTCAACTCAAAAGTTTCCTCTCTGAGCAGTCTGCATTGAGACTTGGGCCTCAGGAGCAAACTGTTGTGCCCAGAAATTGATAACTCATATGCATAGTGTTCAAATACATAACCTCAGGTCAAGCGTTAGTGTGATTAACTGATTATGCATAAATGTGTGTAAAGCACTGCTTTGTGCATCAAAGAAAGCATTTTGCATCAACCAACAAACCACAGTTGGGTCAGAATAGCGTGCGAACAGATGGGTTCAAATGCAAGTGGCTTAACACTGGTATGCAACCAGTTGAACCAGTTTCCTTCAGACTACTGATACACTTTGAATGCCATCATTCATGTGCTTCAGGGATGTTTTAGCTGAATAGTACAGCTACAATCTCTTGTTCTTTCAGTCTAATTGGAAGTTTACGAAGAAAAAAAGGCACAGCAAAGTTTTCACTCTGAGCATAAACATTAACTGTGCATTGAGGAAGTGGATAAATGAAGTGAAGAGATATGGAGAGAAAAATTCCAGGTATATTACTGTTCCAAAAGGTGCAACAGCCCAGTAGCATCTGATGTTGGTTTTTATGGCACATAGGCCATTATGCACCAAACACAAGGTTTAAATATTAGCCTTGTGGGAGAAGTTTAATGGTTCTTTTTTTGTAATTTTTAGATACTATAACCAGTTTAAAACTTTTCCACCCTTTAGGAATGAAACAACATAACAAATATCGACCAGTGAATTTCCACCTAAAAGTAAGCAGGGATGGAATAGGATATATGAGTTCATATAACATTGAAAGTGTTTTTTGTTAGATTTTTTTCTTGACTGGTCAAGCATTGGTCTTGCATTAACTAAATTGTGGTTTATAGTAACCTCTTATCCACACGACTTACATGCTGGTCTGTCTTGTTTTGTAAGAATACAGTCGAACCCGGATATATCGAATTTTGGTTATATCAAACTCACAGAATATCCCCTTGAAAATCCCATGTAAAAGTATAGGAAAGCCGCGTCATATATCGAACTCAATTTCACCGGTCGTTCGATATATCAAACTCCGCACCACGCACTGGAAAGTGTGCCTTCCCCAAAGACGATCGCATCACCCTTGGCCGATTGCCGCGTGACGTTTTCAAGCCACGCGCTGAAGGAATGAGAGGGGACAGTTCGGCTAGGGCAGCGCCGCGCCCTTTCCCCAAAGGCGCGCGCATCTGCGGTTATCGTTTCCCGCGCGCCAGCACGCGACGTTTGCAAGCCACGTGCGTGAATGAACCAGAGAGAACCGGTGGGAACGAGAGGGGAAAAACGCGATAGAGCGAAGCGCAAGGGTGTGCCCATTCTTTTGCCGAGCTATCTCTCTCTTTCCTCTTTCCCGGACTTTGTTCGCAGTAGCACGCGCTATGCATGCGCCAATCCAGCTCAGCCCATTTTCAGACAGAACATCGGACGCTTTCTCCGGCGTGTGTTGCGAACCCTCTGCGCGCAGCGGCTCGGCTGAGGCTATGGCGCCTGCGGAAGTTAAGAAGCGGCAGATCTATCTTTTTTTTTTTTTTTTTTTTTTTTTGCGAGAGTCGTTTGCTTTTATCGTTTTGCTGGTTGTGCTGTACGCGCGGCATAGCGTAAGATATGACGTTACAAAGCAGTTTTTTCTTTTTTTTTTCTTTTTTTTTTTGCGGGAGCCGTTTATCCTTGCATGTATGAATCAACGAAAGCACGCGGTCAGCTGCGATCATGACACCGGCTTTTAGCGTTTTTCGCTTCAAACAGCATTTGCAGCCACTTTATCACGCTTTCCAATGATTTTGCGGCAGCAGACTAGCCCGCTCCAAGCGCGGCGTGATAAATCAAACCACGCTTGTGCAATCAAGCCATCACGGGCAGTCTGCCAAGTTCGCTCCCCGCCGTAGCAGGAGCTATCAAAAGATAAACGCATCTTGGCACGCTGCCAGTGAGCTGTGGATGAGACGACTGAAACGGAGTGATACATGCAAACGATAACACTGGCGATTTCTGCCGCGGCGACACAGAAACCTTGTTAAGAGCTGCCGCGGTGGCTGGTACGGCAGAGGGACGCAGTTCCAACAAGTTGGAAATTTTTTTGCTCTATCGCTGCCGCTGGTCGCTGAGATCGCTTAATCGCTTGCATGTGAGCGAGCTGGCCTTAACGCTTTTTTTTTCCAAATTCTCGAGTGCAAAAGTGGAGGGTGGGTTCATTATGCGAGTGAGTTGATTACGCGACAAATACGGTATCGTTTTTTCGCATCGTAAGTGCCGTCCCAAGCCGATTTCTGTATATCGAATTATCAATATATCGAACTATTTCGCGATCCCCTTCGAGTTCAATATATCCGAGTTCGACTGTATAACAGTGTGTCATGTATGTGTGTGTCCAATGCAAAGGACACATATAATGACTTCAATGAAATGTTTTTGGTATGAAGTTGTGAACATGACTTCAATTCTCTTATGACAGCCTTTATTAGTAGCAACACCACGGGTACATTTGATTTTCCTGTCCCGAACTACTTGCTGACAGGTTTCTGCTTTCATTCTGACAGGAAGTAGCATCATAGTAGTCACATAACCTTGCAAGCATCTGCCATAGTCTGCTTTAGCAGACAATGCCACAACCATCAGTCACTATGACGCAGTTCTTTTGCAGTGAGGCTGCATGCACGTTTGTCTCCTGATGTGTGTCTAATACCAATATAGATAACAGAGGCACGAATCAGTCAATGCTTTTCGTGAATGGAGCGTGACATGCCTGAATGCAAAGCATTTAACAGAATTCAGCTCGACAGGGTTTGCTTGCCATTGTTGCTTGCGAAGTTTTTCCAAAAGCTCAGTTAACTGCACATGAAAGCAGACGAAAGCGTTTGAAAAAGCATTTACAACAGATGTTGGCTACTCCAGCACACAGCGGTTCGTTTCCGACACTTTCAGGCCTGTGCATTGAAAAGATTGTGAAACAGGTGAACTTCTGGACAGCAGAACCAAACAATCCGTGCTCGGGACTCTGGATGCATCGTGTAGTAAAATTCAAAACAAGAAAGTGAACATGAAACACTCAAACGTCTTATAGCTGCTTAGAGACCAGCTACGAACCTCACGTCACTGTTTAATGCATAATATTGTCCGCAGGAACATGAAAAGTACTTTGAACGCGCACTGAGCCTAACTCAGTATGGCTGCCAGTGCGGCGCTACTGGTTGGCAGAGCTTCTGGGCTTCCTGAGAATAATCAGACGCCAGACTCGTGTCAGCAAGCAGTCCGGCATTGGCTCGGACTAAAAATCGAATGAGCCCCATGAGTAAGCCGCATGGTTACCCTCACAATTTACATGAAGGTGTAGCTCGATTTCGCAGGTCTTGGAGGCATATTTTGTGCACTTGAGTTGGCCCCAGCAACTCTGCAAGCCGTGGCCATATTTCTGACACTCGTAGCAGTGGCGCAGATTTGAGATGTATGGCCCAAGTTTAATTTTTGTGTGGCCTGACTCCATGGATTCTGGAAAAATGCTTGAAATCAAGTTGATGACATTGTGCTTTGTTTAAGTTTCTTTGTTATCATGTCTCATCTTGATGCTGTAAACATCTGTCACATGTTGTTCTTTAAGAATGTTTAGAAGCAGCTCTTGTTTGCGTACGCACTTGAGGTTGTCATCTGAAATGACCCTAAGAAAGGTGTTAAATGGATGGTATGGACGAACTGTTCCGGGAATCTCTCCAAAAGCTATCACTTCACAGAGCTTCTCATGTTGATGGTTATAGAGTACTCCCACCAGGAGGTCACTGTTTGCCAGCTTCTTAATCTCATAGTGCTTATAGCCTCAGTTAAGGTTCTCGTGACAACAAAGGGTAAAACAAGGTGTGCAGTTATTTGGTGTGTTTGCTGTGAACGGCATGGAAAAATGAAAAGTTGGTCCCATTCTTCATAAAAAAATGTAGCAGTTGTCTTGGTGTACCCCTCTTTTGATGGGGGAGAGGTGCAACCATAGAGGAGAAATTTGAAAGCCATAAAAAGTATTACGCTCGGCCAAAGGGCCAGCCAGCCACCCAACAAGAGGACAGGGCAAGAAACTTGGAAGAAAGCCTTGTTCGTGCCAGCCATACACTGCAACTAGTACAAACAAATATAGCACAACTCAGGGTAGCTAGTCGCACAGTGACACCTTGACACCTGGAAGAAGGAAAGCAATAAGGAGAGACCAAGCAGTTGTAAGAAAGAAGACAAGAAAGTGAAAGAGAGAGGCAAGGGTAGAAAAAGTTGACTGCTGTTATCTCGCAGTCGGGTCAGCCCAGAGGTGTCATCTGGGCTGAAGCGGTGTGTTGCCTCTGCCAAGGGGCCTTGAAGGTAAAAATACACTTAGCATCAACACAACCACCAGAATCCCCTTTTTGCCGCACACAACACACATAGCTCAGTGTGGGTGCTGTGGTGTCGCACAGTACACGCAAGCATCTGCTGTAACAGATGTCCCCTTCAGAAAACCAATAGCGTGAATGTTTTACACTTATCCTGGCACTGCCAAGTCACCTACAAGTGTTTAACCTCTAAACAATAAAAGCAAGCAAAGAAGAGTGCACACAAAGGCACACCATGCTGAGTTTGGCCTGAAACTTGCTGCCGGTTGCATGTACGTGAAGCCACGCAAGTTCTCAGAAGAAAAAGAGCACAAACTGAAAAGTTCCAAAGTGTGAGCTGATGAGAGGAAGGGCCGGGCATACCTGGAATCCCTCGTGGTGCCGGCTGAGTGCCTGAATGCTCTCCATGTCCTGGCCAAAGTCTTCATTCAGCAACACTGCCTCCTTCTCATAAATCCAGCTGATGGTCTCGTCTGCATTGCGGTCAAACGTGTGCACCTGTCTGGCTCCGGCCAGGGCCTGCATGGGTGCCAGACAGGGAATTTGTTGTTTTGTGAGGTCATGGAGGTACACCATAGTGGAAGTTTTCAAACTATTTTCAACCCCTTGGTGCTCTTTAACGTGCAGCAAAATCTTGACGAACACTAGATTTTCCGCACTTAACCTCCCTCTACCAAAGACAGAATAAAACCTGTGAACTAGAACTAATCTCATTGCATAAAATTGTATCACCAAGTACACTGTATGTGTACTAAGTATAAAACACAAATATTTGCTTTAGTTTGGTTTCGTTTATGAGGTTTAATGTCTCAAAGCAACTTTGGCTATGAGAAACGCCACAGGGGAGGGCTGTGATTAGTTTGGTTTCGTTTATGAGGTTTAATGTCTCAAAGCAACTTTGGCTATGAGAAACGCCACAGGGGAGGGCTGTGAATAATTTTGACCACCTGGGGTTTTTTAAAGTGTGCTGGCATCACATGCTACACAAGTGCCTTACATTTTGATGGAGTTGATACACAAGGCACCCATGTACTGTGTGATGTTAGTGCACGTCAAAGAACCCCAGGCGGTCGAAATTATTAGGAAATTATCGGCATTCCTCATAGCCTGAGCCACTTTAGGGAGTTAAACCTTATAAATCAAACCAATCTCCTCTAAATTTTAAGACTCCATGAAAGGTTGAAGGTACACTACAGTGGGCTACAGATATTAACAGGGCAGAAGCTTGGAGCAAACAGAGCCAGTGAAAAACGCACGTCTTGTCGAGAGGCCGCACACTCCTTGCACTCCTCCCAGAGCTTGGCGACCTCGGTGCAGCGCTTGGCTACGGCCTCACTCTGCGGGTGGCGCTCTGCAATCAAGGTGCGCCCCAGCTGCTGGACGAGTCGCACTCGGTCCTCGCTCCCTTGCAGTGTTGTTAGGAACGCGTCAAACTTTTGCATCAGGATCTGCACCACCACACAATGCACACAGGTTACATCTTTTGTCACATGTTCACACTTCGTGCACTTTCCTATTACAGGCGAGTACAAAATGCTCACAGCCTGTCTGCTCACTGACACAACATTTCTGAAAACGCCTTGGGAATACCACCTCATAAACTTGGTTGCACAATACTTAATAAGAAAGGCTAAATGCCGGAAGATATGAATACTTCAAGGCCAAACAATTACAAACAAGTAAGAATAAGAAGACAAATCACACAAATGTGATAATATTACATAGTAAAACTGAGAAACCTGATACAGTGTATGAGTGCGCCTAAAGTACACAGCACATTTCTGGTGCCTGAAATTTCCTAACGTGTTTTGTAGAGAACATACGATAGTCACTTGGGCCCATATGCAAACTCACCAACGACATGTGCTAGTGTATGTACAAGGTATTTCCTAATATATTCGCTAGGTTAGATGCAACAAGAGATTTTATTGCCAAGGCTTTCTCTGTATTGCTATGGCAAGGACATCAGAATAATACACTGCATAAGCAATGTATTATTGTGGCGCATAAGCCACTAAGGCTATCATGTGCAGGACTGTAGATGCATTGAAAGTCCACATATTTATGAAAATAGATGTGAAGTCTGAATGGCCATGAAAACAGACAACCAAACATGCATGTGCACAAGTGCATGCACATGTGTGGCACGGGCACACATACATGCATGCACCAGCATGCCTATTCAAGGTATATACCAGCTGTCAGCCTATGTGCACATGAATGGAACATTTTATTGCCGCACCTAGCAAACTGGAGCTGTAACGAGACTAGAGCCGTAACAAGCTATGGTAAGACTGCACTGCGGAGTGCAACAGCTACAAGAAGCTGGCCATAATTTCTTCCCATAGCAAAGAAATATGCATTCATAGCATGCTTAGACTGTACACTTTCAACACCAGCAACAACATTAGAGATATCTATGATCTTGAAGGAAAATAACTAACATTCGAGACATTCACTCACTTCAACACGCTCAAGGTCGGTTCCATAGTCCTCTGAGCCTGCAATGGCCGTCTGTGTCTGAATCCAGTGCAGAACTTCGTCCGTTTCCCGCAGGAATGTGTAGAACTTGGCACTCTCGGACAGCTTCCAGCGTCGCTCAGCAATCTGCTTCTTCAGTCTTGTATACAGACCTTCCAGCTCCTCCTGCTCAGAAAAATTCACAGCAGTTAGTCTTCAACCTGCGGCTGATCCAACGCCACATAGCGAAACTAAGGCATGAGTATTCAAAATTTTAATAAGCATTTCCCCATTGATGCAGCAGATGACCCTAGCAGTATTATACAAGTATGAGGCAATAAAAACTGTTTTCACACATTTCCTTTGCCAGAACCTTGGAGGATTTGTGGTGTTGCATATTCAGCAGGGTGTAAATCGGTGCAGGTGAGCAGGTAGGTGCAAAGAAAAAAGAAGGCAGGCAAAAAACACAGACTACAGAAGAGATGCACCTGGTTTTATCACAGCAAACGAGGAGAAAATAAATGGGAGGACAACCAGCAGTAACTATGTAATAAAGGATAGGCACCAGACCTCGTTTACCGCCCACAGAGTGCAGCATCCAGTATGCCTCCCTGAGAGGGTCTTTATAAAATGAGATGCACTTGCCATTTTCTTGGTGATGTTGGCACTGTCAAAGTGACCTCTGTCGACCAGCTCTGTGCTCTGCTTCATCAGCCGGGTGATGTTGGCGTTGAAGCCATCAACGTCCCGGTCAACACCATCAAGCTTCTTTGTTAGTGCCTGGAGAAGGTGTTGATCCAGTATATTAAAAAACAGCCCTTCAATTAAGAATAGGTAATCCATCCATAAAAGCTGGTTTACAAGTATCCCTACCAAGCAAGAGAAATACTATAAGGAAAGCACAACTAAAACCTAAAATGTTTTACACCATGAAAACATTTTGCACATGATGTTGCACTCATCACATACTTCACTCAATTTTCTCTTAGTTTCTACTATTAAACGTCATTCGAAAGCAGTGTGCTGTAGAAATTAAACTGAATTAATAGTACATGAATGACAGCAGTGTGATTAAAAAATGTGCAAGCGGAAATCACATCAGTAGAAAGAAAAACAAGTGCTTTTTTTTTTTTCCAACACAGTGCTTCATGAAAGACTAATACTACAATTCCTCACATAACCAACGCAGGTCTTCTGCCAAGAAATTTACAAAAACTTTAGAAATGTAATTATTGGCCTCAATAATATATTAGAAACCATTTTTATTTTCAGAACAAATGTAGATAAACACCATTGAACAAAAGTTAACACAGCAAAACACCTGCCATAAGTGTAGTGGTAATAGTGACATGAAAATTCTACACACCATGACAGAATCTTCATCCTTCCCAAGGTCTGGGCTGTTGACTACAAGGAACTTTTCCTCCATCCAGGCCTCAGCTTCGGTAGCTTCACTATAGAACTGGGCAACAGAATTCCAGAATTAAATGTTACCCTAAATTCTAGAAGATTACACAAAGCAACAATAGCTATACAGCAGTTATGAGAGACCCAAAGATGTCTAGGTTCACAGTAATAAGGTTTAATCCAAGAGCCCCCAAAATATCCTCCAGAAAATAGATGTCAATCAAATTTCTATTTTACTCGTCAGCACATTCGTCTTGATTCAGACAACATAAACTCCGTGCAAAAATCATAACCGAATAATAAAGTTAAAAAAAAAAATGTCTTTAATGAGTTTCTGCCCTTTTGACAAGTCAAGAAGTAAAAATAATAGCTGTACCTCACTTGCGTCACAAGTATGACGTAAGAGATGAGTCAACTTGAATAACAAAAAGACAAAGTGCCATGAAATAAAACTAAAACTGGCTGTCGGCTCAAGTGTATACACCTTGTGCAGTAACTGGCCCCTTCAATCTAGTACTGGGTACTTGCAATCCCCCCAAAACTATCATAATATTAATTTTAATATCTCCACCACTCTACTTCACCTTAATCTTCTCCTCTTTCTAAATCTACATAATTTGCTAAGCAGTATTGCTTCTGTAAGTACAATATATGAAATTTTGGGCTTGCGAAAGAAAAAAAAATAGAGAAAAAAGATCAGCAAATTAAAACGACGGGCCATGTGTGAGCTTACAGTGTGCGACTCCAGGGCGTCAAGCAGGCGGAGCCTTCGTACACTGGCCGCGTCCTTGAGCCGTCCCCAGCCAAGCTGGAGTTCAGTGAGCCTCTTCTCCACCTCAGATGCGGCAAAGTGGCCACTGCGAATCATCTGCCGCCCCTTGCTCCCGACTGACGCCACCAGCGGTTCGTGCGCTTGGATGTCCGCTTCCAAGGCCTGCAAAGGTGCAGACATAATGTTAGCCTAGTGCAAACAGCACAGCTATAGTGGAAAGTGTGCTTGTGTGCTTTACCATCTATGTGTGCTTTACCATGTTGTGGAAAGTTCTTCTGACGCATTAAAACTTCAGCGAGACTTAAATTTTATGCAGTACTGGTGCTCAAAATGGCAAATGTCTTTGAACATTTTAAAATGCAAACTTGTCTCGTTCACTCGTAAGCGTTCCCCTCTACCAACCTGCTACTCAATAAATAATGTTCCCCTGCAAAAAGTTTCTGAATATAAGTATCTCGGCGTGTATTTCACATCTAACCTTACGTGGACGAGACAAGTTGAGCATATTACATCGAAAGCCTGCAGAATGTTTAATTTTTTAAAGCGTAATTTCAGCAAAGCGCAGTCAAATGTCAAGCAGCTCCTGTATTTCACTTACATAAGGCCAATTCTTGAATATGCATGCCCTGTATGGGATCCCCAGTTTATTTACTTATCAGACATGCTCGAACGCGTCCAAAATAATGCTGCCAGATTTGTGTCTAACAATTATAATTTTTCATCTAGTGTCACGTCTATTAAACATCATCTTGGTTGGGAATCTTTAGCTCACCGCAGAAAACATTTCAGACTACAGATCATGTATAGCATTTATTTTGGAAAGTTCAGCATTGACAAAGACCGGTACCTGCTTCAACCTCACTTTTTGTCTAGACGACTTGATCATCAGTGGAAGATCCGCGAAATAAAATGCCGCACAGATGTGTATAAAACTAGTTTTTTCCACTGATGATCAATGAGTGGAACCGGCTGCCAGCTGGCATCACTGAGTGTTGCACTGAAAATTTATTTCGGGCTTTTTTATCGGATGTGTGACGTGGCGCCCAGTTCTCTTGCGTGTGTTTCCTTCATTACTGTGTTTCTGAGTATTTTCATCAATTTGTTTGTCGTGCAGTTGCCCCCTTTAGATGCATGCTTCTCATTCTGCATTATCACTTGTGTTGTGTTATTTTCTTCATTTTTATGTATTTTATCACTGGCGTTCCCAGCAAGATTACTTGTCATCTCCCCCCCTGCAATAATGCCTTCGGGCGCTGCAGGAACCTGTAATAAATAAATAATAAATAAATAAAAAGTGTAATTTGAGCTGTCAGGTAGCACCACTAACACGCCACAGGACAAGGAGGGTAAAAGGCTCCCCTTGTGTTGGGAGAAGAGAAGAGAAGGAAGCTGGCTGAATGAATTCGAGGTGCCGGCTAGGAATCGCAGATGGAAAAAGATGTTGGAAGCAGAATACAGTCACCATAATCATCAACTAAGCTTAACGCAGAGGTCTATAATGCCATTACATAGCAACTCCTCTATGGTAAAGTCACTTGTGCCAGCAAAAATCATTACTATATCAGGATCTTTAATTAATGTTAATTGTTGGAAGATGCTGTCTGGTAATAAATGGCTATTTACTAAACACATCTTGTTGCTTTATGGAAAAAAATAATTCCAAAGTATCTCCCATCCTTCTCTTATCATCTCTTAGCGCAATTTTTTTTTTTTTATCTTTCAGTTGTAAGATTTTTGTTTACATCCTGTAGAGTACCTCTTAAACATGAATGCAATGTGGCTACGAATGCAGCTGAGTTTGACTTCATGCAGAAACCATAGCCTTGCATGAACACGTCGTCGTCTTCCAGTGTTTGTCATTTAGGAACAAATGGATGAAAAATGCAAGCGACAGTCAAGCACGGCAAAACCACTCACGCCATGTCTCCATTTCTTGCCACCACTAGCTCGTGCTTAATGCTGCCCAGTGCGGTTGTTTGCTCCCTGCCTTACTTCTCACTGCAATTTTACTCATATTTATTCTCTAAACAGACCACACCACCTTCTTTTCACATTTGTAGCCAGATTTACTTTCTTTTCCCTACTTGCTTCATGCTTTGCCTCACGGCTCCACAGCCCACATAAAGTTGGATTTTCCTAAGAGCCTGGTAGTAAAGCTATCTGAAAGAAACATGCCGTTCTAATTTTTTTTTTTCAAAAAGGAAAAATTTTTCTTGCAATCCCAGGCTGCGTGCAATGTCTACTATAAAAGAAAAAAATATGTACAGTCGTGTATAGAAGATGAACTGAGACTTCAGTTCCACTTTATCGAACCCGGATATATCGAATTTTGGTTATATCGAACTCACGAAATATCCCCTTGAAAATCCCATGTAAAAGTATAGGAAAGCCGCGTCATATATCGAACTAAATTTCACCGGTCGTTCGAAATATCGAACTCCGCACCACGCACTGGAAGTGTGCCTTCCCCAAAGACGATCGCATCACCCTTCGCCGTTTGTAGCGTGACGTTTTCAAGCCACGCGCGGAAGGAATGAGAGGCGACGGCTGGTCTGGGCAGCGCCGCGCCCATTCCCCAAAGGCGCGCATCTGCAGTTGTCGTTTCCCGCGCGCCG
This sequence comes from Amblyomma maculatum, assembly GCF_055883805.1. Taxonomy (NCBI): domain Eukaryota; kingdom Metazoa; phylum Arthropoda; class Arachnida; order Ixodida; family Ixodidae; genus Amblyomma; species Amblyomma maculatum. The sequence goes on along the minus strand of NC_139353.1, from coordinate 6,452,095 downwards.
ACACATGACGTTTGCAAGCCATGTGCGAGGGTGTGCCCATTCTTTTGCCAAGCTATCTCTCTCTTTCAGCACGCGCAACGCATGCGCCAAGCCAGCTCAGCCCGTTTTCAAACAGACGTCGGACGCTTTCTCCAGCGTGTGTTGCGAACCCTCTGCGTGCGGCGGCGCGGCGGCTGACGAAACGGCAGCTCTCTGATTTTTTTTTTTTTTTTTGCGAGAGTCATCCTTTCTTATCGTTGTGCTGTACGCGCGGCGTAGCGTAAGGTATGGCGGCTGCGGACGTTAAAAAGCGGCAGTTTTCTTTTTTTTTTTTTGCGGGGATGTTTATTTTCTTTTTTAATTTTTTTTATCGTTTATCCTTGCATGTATGAATCAGCGAAAGCACGCGGTCAGCTAGCTGCTGCGATCATGACACCCGCCCCAAGCGCAGTGTGATAAATCGAACCAGGCTTGTGCAATCAAGCCATCACGGGCACTCTGCCAAGTTCGCTCCCCGCCACCGCAGAAGCTATCAAAAGATAAACGCGCCCTGATGTTATCGCTACGCAGCATCTTGGCACGCTGCCAATGAGCCGTGGATGAGACGACCGAAACGGACTGAAGCGCGCCATCGACATGCAAGCGAAAACGCTCGCAGTTTCTGCCGCCGCAGCGACACAGAAACCTTGTTTTGAGCTGCCGCGGTGGCTCGAGCGGCGAGAGGGATGCAGTTCCAACAAGTTTGAAAATTTTCGCTCTGTCGCTGCCGATCGTCGCTGAGATCGCTCAGTCGCTTGCATGTGAGCGAGCTGGCCTTAACGCATTTTTTCTTCTTCAAATTCTCGAGTGCAAAAGTGGAGGGTGGGTTCATAATGTGAGTGGGCTGATTACGCGACAAATACGGTATCGTTTTTTCGCATCGTAAGTGCCGTCACAAGCCGATTTCTGTATATCGAATTATCGATATATCGAACTATTTCGCGATCCCCTTCGAGTTCGATATATCTGGGTTCGACTGTATATCCAAGTTTTACTGTCCTAACGTGGCAATAATCGACTACAGCATAAGATTACCAACTGTTAATTACTACCTTTATTAGCTTACGGCTACGCTCGGTAAGCACAAACCAATGCATTGGTAATGCATAACCATCATCATCATCATCAGCCTGATTATACTCACTGCAGGGCGAAGGCCTCTCCCATATTTCTCCACTTAACCCGGTTCTGTGCTAGCTGCATCCACTTGACCCCTGCGAACTTCTTAATCTCATCTGCCCACCTAACTTTCTGCCGCCCCCTGCTACGCTTTCCTTCCCTTGGAATCTAGTTTGTTACCCTAAGCGACCATCGGTTATCCTCGCTTCGCACTACATGTCCTGCCCATGTCCATTTCTTCTTCTTAATTTCTACTAGAATGGCGCTAACTTGAGTTATTTCTCTGACCCACTCTGCACGCTTTCTATCTCTTAATGTTACCCCTACCATTTTGCGTTCCATAGCCCTCTGCGTTGTCCTCAACTTAAGTAGAACCCTTTTCGTTAGCCTCCATGTTTCAGCCACATAGGTGAGTACAGGTAAGATGCAACTGTTGTATACTTTCCTCTTGAGCGATACCAGTAAGCTGCTAGTCATAATCTGCGAGTGCTTGCCAAATGCACTCCATCCCAATCTTATTCTCCTTATCTCCCTTTCATGGTCTGAATCTGCGATTACTACCAGTCCTAAGTAAGCATATTCGCCTACCCCTTCCAGAGCTTCGCTACATATTGTGAACTGCTGTTCCTTCCCGAGGCTATTGAACATTACCTTTGTCTCCGGTGGGGAATAATGGCACTGGGATTCAAGCCACGGTCCTTTTGTACGCAAGGCAGATGTTCTACCTCTACGCCACCGTTGCATTAATGTACAACCAAAATATAATTTAAATGTAACTTCCTTGTGAACAGCCGCAGTAGCAAACATTCATCAAGAAGTGTCAGGGTGAGTTATTCAATATATAAATGTACACCAAGTAACTGCACTGCCTTCTGAAAGCAAGAAACAATGACACGAACATTCCGCCTCATCTCCCCATCAGTGACATCAAACATGTATGCCCTGATAGATAAACCAGCCAAAAGAAGCACAAGGTATACCTATCCTGCATCAGTTAAAAAAAGAGAGAGAGGAGCAGACTGCCTATACCAGCATGCAGGGGCATACAGAGAGTGGTAATCTTGCCTGATGCTTCTTCTGCAGTGACTGCACCGAGGAGAGACTCGTGCCAAGATCAGAGGAGTTGGCCAGCGGTTCCTTCTCCCGTATCCAAGACATCTCGTCATCCACGTCTCGAAGCAACTGCTGTAACTGCAGGGCTTCTTCCAAGTTCTCTCGGCGAATCTGAAGGGGCTCGTGCAGCGATGTATACCTGCACGCACAGAAAAAAAAAGGCGCCAAACAAATAAAGTTTTCCACAGCAGTGAAGAGCAAATGCATCTTTGCTACAACAACCAAGAGCTAAAATGTCATATGCCATCAGTAACTCTGCCAAGTCAATATAGTGTTCAGGAATGCACGTAGACATAAGTGAGCGGTGCAAACAGCCCAGAACCTTTGTGAGGCTGATAGTATCAACTGTGAGACCAGATTTAATGAATGGGTCCCAGTGCATAAGACTGATAGTCGCTATGACTGCTTGCCTCTGCAGTTGAAAACTACATGCGATACTTGATGCAAAGGTAACATTTCGATGCAAACAGAGACGTCTCTCCCTAAAACCAAACCTTGCCGCAAGGTGTACTGAAAAAATTCACACCATGTATTTCATTGAAAAGAATGCAGTTTTTACTGCGAGTAGTTTTTTTTTTTTTTTTTTTTTTTTTCAGTGCATTTACAAAGAGATGCAATGTATATACAGCTCATATATTACTTTATCAAAAAAGAAGGAAATAGAGTTCCATCTGGCACGAATTATGCAATGGTGTCGTATATAGACTGTAAACTTCATCGCTACACATCATTGTTCGCAACAATCTAGCATCATTTTTCAAACTATTTTGACAGTGTGCAGCTGTGCGCAATGTACTGGACACAGAGGGCTGTGCGCACTTCTGTGAGTGCACTATTCCTACCTTTTGATGATGCTGTCTGCTCGTTCTTGAATTTCGTTTTTGAGAAAATGGTCATGCTTCTGGAAGTTGGCAGCCTGATCTTTCACTTGCTCCAACATTTCAGCATGGTTTGTTAGGTCTGTCTCCAGGAGCTTTGGAAGAGAAACAGCACACAGAAAAAAAAAGTGGTAGACTGTGACACAAAAAAGAGCACCCAGCCTTCAATACCAATTTCTTCACAGCTGATGGCACGGCCATATTGTCATCAATGCTGATCTGATGTTACAAGTCCTACAAATGCATTCTACAAGTAACTTAAAAATGCTTTGCCTGCAAAATGCGTTATACTTAGACTTTAGTGGAAAAAGCTCCAAATAATGCAACTAGTCAATCAAAAGATCTATTAAGCTGTGTGTAAACCATGCCTACAAACACCAATGCTATGAAGGCAAAACCGGAGCTCTTACCTGCTGTTTTTTGAGAAGGTTCTGAACAGATGTCAGGTCTTTGCCATGGTCTTCTGATTGAAGTTGTGTTTCTACATCATCCATCCAGGTTTGCAAGTCATCAAGCATCCAGTTAAACAGCAACGCCTATCAAAATACAAAAAGCAACAGGGCACAAATTAGGTAACTTCACAAAAAAAAGTACAGTTATGATTAAGGCCCCTAGTTTCCTGCGATTCCACGTTTTTTTGTGGAATCATGTTAGCAGGCACACTATCTTTTTTTTATGCTGTTGTTATGGACACCAGTACGAATGACAGTATTATTATGATGGGAAAACTACTTCTGCACCTTATTTGCGCAAAATGCGATCTTAAACTGTTCTGGCTAACCAAAGCAGAGACCCACACAGAAAACATACACAGCACACTAAACAATGGAAGCAGCAGATATGTCACCTTATTTAAAAGGCAATGCTTCTGATGCACGCGCTACAATTGAGCGAAGCCAAATCATCTGTAATTAAATGCATGCAGTCTCGCATACAGCAGCAGCCACCATCACCTCTGTGCCACTGCTACTCGGTAATTCCAACCACCCAGTCCTCTACCCACTCGGCCCTGTTTGCATTCCCTAATCTACTGTACTCTTTTCATTGCCTTCTCTTTCTCGGCAATCCGCACCGCCTTCTTTCTGTAACCATAGCCACCTTCTCCTTTGCACCTGCACACCACATGCTTTGCTCCAATGCCATCAAGTTGGCTTCTCCGAGCAACTATTGAGACTGGTGGCAAAGGTGATTTTAGCTATACATTGAAAAACTAAAGAAAAAAGTTACATTATTTGAATAAAATGTGAAGTATTCTGAAGTACTATTTGACGTCTCTCACAAAATTTAGGGGATTCTTTGCTTTTATTATGCAGATTTGTTAATATTTTCTGCCGCAGGAAACTAGGGGACTTAATTATGATGTGATGGTTAACCTGGGTAACGATCCTAACGAACAAAAAGTGCACCTGGTAGGAGTCCTGCAGGCGCTCTTTCTTCAACTTTGTCTGCTCGAGTAGCTGCACCCACAGCCTTTCCACTGCCTCCAGCCGACCTTCGATCTGGCTTGATGCATAATGGTCCGCTTCAACCAGCCGTTGTCCCTCGTTGAGAAGGGTCTCAACACGGCCGCGGTGGGCCAGAATTTCAGCTTCGAAAGCTGCGTGCTTTTTCGTTTTGCTTGGAAGGTTCACAGGGTCTCGGTAGTTCTCGTCACAGGCTACCTGGAGCTTCTCATTCAGCCAGGCTTCCACCTGCGAAATTCGTGAGCGTGGCAAGCATCGCTACAGGTTCCCGTCATAAAATTCTAAACATGCACTTAATGTCTGAGATATTGTGCTGATAAATTCTGTGCACAGGGAAGCAGATAGAAGGCAACATGAGAGGGGCATGAATGTGCTACGATCCAAATGACGTTTAAACTGCTACCTGAAGATGCGAAAATCTCAACGATGCATGATGAAGAGATGAAAAGTTTGCTTTCAACAAGATTCATCATGCTTCATCAGACTCGTTGCTAAGCCATGGACCAAACTTTTCCGAGTTGACCATTTGGGATTTATTGCAACAAGGGGCATCTATGTCACAATACCTGCCACACTGTGGTGCCAACACCATTTGGTGGTTAGGACTCTGTAAGTACTGCCTTTGTACAGGACCCAGCTGACACACACAAAGAAAATGCCCTGATTTAGCTAACTGTTCATAATGATTTCAAGTATGTACTTCACTACTGTTTGTGAACTTAACCATTCTCAGACAAAAAAGGCAAAAAACTAAGACTGATGAGATGCTTGAATGGCCAAACAATCTTTTCTGCCTATCAGCATGCCCTTCCTGCTGGCATGTGAGCAATGAATGCAAGAAAAAGCACTAATACGAAAGGAACAAATCACTATACAAGTCTCCCCCGCTTCACACAGACCTCGTAAACATTGCGCAGGAAGCGTTGGAACTGGCGCGATTCGGCCAGGCGCCTTCGTTTGAGTTGTGCATTCTCTCGGAGCCGCTGGCGCCGAGCACAGATGGCATCGCACTGTGCCTGGATGGCAGCACTGTCGTAGTGGCCACCCTGGACCAGAGCGCGGGCAAACTCCTCCATATGGCTGATGCGCTCCCCTTGAGTCTCCATGGTCTGCTCAAAATGTGCATGCTTCTTGGTCAGTGCGTCGACGCTCGACATGGAGTCCTGCATGGATATTACGCTTCCAATCACATCTGCGTCAAGACACTTGGGTACAAGGGAAGTCTGAAATTAGAAGAAGTTTGCCATTTGCCAAGAAGGTGGTGCAGAATAATGTGGATGTGCAGCTGACCATGAAAGCTAATGACATATGAGGCACATGTAGTGCACATCTCAGTTTCAGGCTGCTCAACGAAGACAAATATATATATATGTTCTTGAACAGCTTTCTTAAGCCGTAGAGTTTCGTGACCAGGCAATCGTGAATGGAGCCCTACTATTTTCAGCAGGGACATGGCAAGACAGGCGTGGGGATGTATTAACCAGGCTGAAGTCCCCTCCCTACAAAGCATGATGACATAACCAGCCCATCACTGACCAGATGTGACCGAAACCAATTTTCTCCTCATCCTCCCCATGTCATGAGAGCTAAGGGTGTGTGTCAGTGCAGAATTCCTCAAGCTAAAAGAGAAAGAAGATTGTGCTGGCCGCACCATCGAGTCGCACACTGGCCACAAAGGTAGCCAATTGGTCTCTAAATGCAGCTATTATCAACTGAAGCCTATCTAAGTTTCAGAATAAACGTCACCAGAAGAATTGACAGTTTGTCTTGGGCACATCTGCACATCTACCTAGGATAATTTATTAAGTGTAATAATAGTCTTAAAGTGCAGAAACTTCAACCAATGCGAGCCAACAGGTTCAGTCACCACCAGGCATTAGACACAGGTAAAAAAAAAGACACCAGTTTCAGTTGGAAACCATCTAAAGCTAATAAGATCCTTTGGTCCAATTGGTTTTTTTTTTTTCTGTGGAAAGGTCCCAGCTGCGTTTTCAAAACCAAGTGGATGTGCCAAATGGAAACAATTGGCATACTTAGAGCACTGCAATTGAATGCTTCAATTGCTCTGGATTGTCCACTCTGAAGATTCCAATTGCTTCCAAATACAAAACTGGAATGTACACACTCCAGCTGGTCCCAATAGGTTTAACTGTGTCAATCGGTTTTATCTGTATTCTGTTGAAAACAGCTGGAACCACTAGGTTCCAATTTGTCTGTTGTGCTAGAGTGGTGCTGCCACATGGGAGCCACTAGGGAACAAATTAGACAGTGGCCTAGCAGACGACGCTCGGAGCACAACTGGCGCGAACAAAAAGTACAATGGAAGCTGAATGCAAGTCAAATGATATACGAATGCATGTTTTGTGCAAGTGCATAATAATAAGAAACAGAACTAAAAAGTTAAGTTTAGTTTATGGGGTTTAGTGTCCCAAAGCGAGCCAGTAGCACCGCCTTCTGCACTGTCGCACCTGCCTACTTGGCATTGCTTTACCAGCTTTTCCTATCACTCAGCCCTTCATGAAGCACTCATCGACATTCACACATTCAGACAAAGGCATGGCAGAGGTGACGCTGTTTTGGATGCTTTCCATGCATTTCCTAGGGGAGCAGCACAAAGCAATGCCATATTGATTGGTTCCATCACAAACTACTAAGGCAGATCTTGCACATGTGCAGACAACTGCCACAAAGGATGGACTGCGCATTTGGAACCAGATGCAATTAAGATGAGGAAAACTATTGTACAATATTCGAATGTAGCGCAGCCACAACAAAAATGCAAAGACTATTCCTGCCAGTGCAGTATAAAATAATGTTAATCCGTTATTAATGTTTATTCAGCTATGGTGTGAGGGGTAATTCATTGCTTCTAGTATCATTAAAAAAAATTGTGCAGCATTTAAGCGAACATGGTACATCTTGTAGTGGGACTTGCTTTTGAAATTTGTTTGTGCGCCTGCACTCACCCCGAGGTCCTCGTTGTTGAGCACGGCTTCCTTGCTGGACAGCCAGGCCTCGGCCTGCTTGGCCTGTTCTCGGAACACCTGCAAATCCTTGCACTGGCGCAGAATGGCCGCCCGCTCTTCCCACGCACGCCGCAAAGACTGGCGCAGTGACTCTAGGCGTGCCAGCTCCTTCTCAACCACATCGGATGCTGGGTGCTTGTCTCGCAGCAACGTGTTGCCAAATGAGTGCAGCTTCTCGAAAGCGTCCTGCCGGCCTTCCATCTCCGCCTGTGCACGAACAAGAAAAGATACTTGGCATTCAGAAACTCTCTGAGCTCGAAACATTATACTATGCGGTGACAGAATATCCGTCATATAATAGATGTCTTCATTTTCATTTTGAAAAAAGTATTAGTATTTGTGCATTCCTAGGAACGACAGTGGCAAGCATGGCATCCAAAATGGTGCCCATCTTGCAGCTACCCTGCTCAGCAACGGCATCGTTCTCACATATTCTGCAGCATCCATCTCGACGTTGTAAATACAAGCCACAGTTTTGTGTGAAAAAATGAAGACCATTCACCTGATTTTCCAGGTGAAAATTCTAACTGGTCTTATGGGAGCTTAAATGAAGACCGACTGGTATCAACCGAAAATTGTTCCTTAAACCAGTTTGACCAGTTAGGATTTTTGACTGAGGTTTGGTTTAAAAAATATATGACTGGACAAATTCCTGCCTGTAAATCTATTCTTTTCTCTCTTTTTTTGCCACTGCCAAGAAGATTCACTGCTTTCCCAGCCTTCTGAAGGTACCGGGCACACTCTGAATGACTGAGTGGCTGCAGTGGTGTAGCAGAACTAGTTTTCTCCAAGGCAGCCCAGGATCAACCTTTTAGTACTGCACAGAGCATTAGCCCGATGTGGTTCATGTGAGTAATTGTTTTCTTTTTTCTTTTCACTGATTGGAAAGTTTGGCATGACAGGTGTCTGACATAGTTAAGCATGAAATTTATATCATAAATGTTCTATACTTTTGTTTTGACCTTTATTTCATTAAAAATTCCTTCCATTAGCTACGCTACACTTTGCTTCAATAAAGAAAAAGTTTGAATAATTGGATGAATAAATTTTTTACCTACACCATCCTGAAATTATGTTTTCCCGTGGGTAGCACAGTGATAATTGGAGCTAGTTGTTAGTAAGCAAAAGTATGTGTCCAACTGAAAAAAATCTCTCGTTGCATTCAGCTGAATATCTCTATCAAATCCATTAGGTTGATCCAAAATTTGCTCTGCATTGGAGGCTTTCAGGGATTGTCCTTGGAACGTGCAGATGTAAAATTTTCATTAACAGCAGTGTAGCAGCCATCGTAATCAAGCGACTTCGCCACACTTCTCTCCGCCATGCTCTCCCAGAGTCGGTTTCCAGCCTGTCTGGGCAACAAGCGCTTGCAATCTGAATTTCCCTTTCTCCCGCTTTAGGGGCGAACTAGGTAGTATCCCCTACCTCAACAAGGTTTTCTTTCTTTTTTGCTCTCCTAGAGCACCTGGCAAAACAAGTGTGTTATAAGTATGAAACAAGGGTAATAGTAGGCAGTTTTAGCAGCCATAATGCAGCTAACATAGCAACTAAAGTAACTGGGACTGTACAGCAGGGGTGGCTACAGGCAAGCCTCGCAATGGTACCAGTGGTAACATGATGCCGCATTTGATGATGCATTTGCATTTGAGACTACAGTCGAACTCGGATATATAGAACTCAAAGGGGATCGCTAAATAGTTCGATATATCGATAATTCGATATACAGAAATCGGCTTGTGACGGCACTTACGATGCGAAAAAACGATACCGTATTCGTTGCGTAATGAACCCACCCTCTGCTTTTGCACCCGAGAATTTGAAAAAAAAAAAAAAAAAAGAATGTTAAGGCCAGCTCGTTCACATGCAAGCGATTGAGCGATGAGCGGCAGCAACAAAGCGAAAAATTTCCAACTTGTTGAAACCACGTCCCTCTCACTGCTCGAGCCACCGCAGCAGCTCAAAACAAGGTTTCTGTGTCGCCGCGGCAGAAATCGCAAGCGTTTTCGCTTACATGTTGATGGTGCACGCCACTCCGTTTCAATTGTCTCATCCACAGCTCATTTCTTGGCAGCGTGCCAAGATGCTGCGCAGCGATAACGTCACGCTATGTTTATCTTTTAAATAGCTCCTGCGGTATCGGGAAGCGAACTTGGCAGAGTGCCTGTGATGGCTTGATTGCACAAGCCTGGTTGGATTTATCACGCCGCGCTTGGGGCGGACGTAGTCCGCTGCCACAAAATCATTGGAAAGAATGATAGCTGCAAATGCCGTTTGAAGCGAAAAATGCTAAAAGCCGGTGTCAAAATTGCAGCTGACCGCGTGCTTTCGTTGATTCATACATGAAAGAATGAACGACTCCCGCACAAAAAAAAAAAAAAAACTGCAGCTTCTTAACGTCTGCAGCCGCCATATCTTATGCTACGCCGCACATATAGCACAACGATAAGAATAAACGACTCTCGCAAAAAAAAAAAAAAAGAGAGAGAGAGAAAGATCTGCCGCTTCTTAACGTCCGCAGGCGCCATAGCCACGTCAGCCGCCGCACGCAGAGGGTTCGCAACACATGCTGGAGAAAGCGTCCGACGGGCTGAGCTGACTCGCTGAATGCGCTACGCATGCGCCAAGCATGCGTAGCGCATTCTACTGCGAACGAAGGCCCGGAGAGAGGAAGGAAAGAGATAGCTTGGCAAAAGAATGGGCACACCCTTACGTTTCGCTCAATCACGTTTTTCCCCTCTCCTTCCCACCAGTTCTCTCTGGTTCATTCAAGCACATGGCTTGCAAACGTCACGTGCTGGCGTGCGAGAAACGATTACCGCAAATGCGCGCGCCTTTGGGGAATGGGCACGGCGCTACCCTAGGCCAGCCATCGACGAACTGTCCCCTCTCATTCCTTCCGCGCGTGGCTTGAAAACGTCACGCGGCAAACGGCCGAGGGTGATGCTCTTTGGAGAAGGCACACTTTCCAGTGCGTGGTGCGGAGTTTGATATATCGAACGACCGGTGAAATTGAGTTCGATATATGATGCGGCTTTCCTATACTTTTACATGGGATTTTCAAGGGGATATAACCGAAATTCGATATATCCGGGTTCGACTGTGTTTGTAACTAGCCTCACCCTGTCAGACTAATGCATTAGAACTACTCCTGCAGCCGCATCCACTATAGACCTCACACTCGATTTTACTTGGTTCCTGGCCTTGTTTAGTGATTTGGTTTGGTTTGCGGGGTTTAACGTCCCAAAGCAAATCGGGTTATGAGAGACGCCGCAGTGGAGGGCTACGAAAATTTTGACCACCTGGGGTTCTTTAGCACCGACATCGCACAGTGCACGAACACTTTGCTTTCCACCTCCAAAGAAAAGCGGTCGCAGCGGATGGGATTCGATCCCGCATCCTTGAATACAGAAGTTGAGCACCCTAACCACTGCACCACCGCGGTGGGCTCTTTTTGTGATTTCCCGTACACTCTCTTAATTCTTCTGAAGGCCCCTATAATTTGCAATGAATTTTTTGTTCACTATTGACTACCAAAATGAGGTCGCATATATAAAAACAAATATTCATATACAGTTGAAAACATACTGCTGGCTGAGACAGGATCGAGATAACAAAAGGTATTTCAAAAAGAGCCTGTGCCCAACTCTTGAGCACAGTTATATATGTCTCAAAAGTATAGTTGAATAACCTATTAGCTATCATGATGGCCCAGTGCCGGGCCTCTTGCTTGCCTTCGCATCAGAAGTCTACTATTGCCCAGTCGTTAGTCAATGGTTGGTCGCATGCTTTTGCCGATCATGACCCAATGCTGGCTAACATTTACATGGCTAAGCCCATTAGCTGCCAACTGAACATTGTTGAAATACCAGTCATCAACCATTGGCCAATTTTCCTAGGGAAACCATCAAAGCGGAGCAGAAATGTGCATTCTGCAAACAAAACAGTAAATATGCAGCTGCTCTAGAAAGACTGCTCTGCAGGTATTTCACCTGATACTGTATGTCTAAAGTGCATAAATAAACTGAAGCAAAGTGGAAAAAGAGCATGATCAGAAAGAGTGCAACGTGGTGAAGCCCTTTGGCCCTGCACTCCGTTCCTGTGAAATGGTGCAGGCTATGAAGCACAGAACGCTCATACAATATATGCTGGCAGTGAGTGTAACTGGACTTGAAAACGCTCATGCGACCATGGCAGTACAACTGTTCTGCACAGTGTGTAAATGCAGCTTCAAACCTCACCTTACACTCCTGGTGGAATTCCAGCAGGCTTTCAGCCTCTAGCATGTTGGAGCCTAGGCCACCTGAATTCATTCGTTCGATCAGGTCACTGATCCAGGCTTCCTGCAACGACCCAACACATCAATGTTCTAAACTTCAATGCAAGGCAATGAACAGTTAGCTGCTTGTCTTGGAGCTATGAAAAATGTCCACGACACTTTTGCAGGCTTAGCTGAGACATCAAGCAGACCTAATTCGCTGCTCAGGAAAGACAAGTTTTTCCGAAGCATTCAAAAACACAAACGGCACCTGCAAAGAATTAACTGAGGTGGCAAAACAACTCACCAGACCCTTCACCTCCGTGAGGAACTTGTGTAGTTGATATGCACCAGCCAGAGTTTGTTTTCTGGGTGATAAAGAGATAAAGGAAGGAGAAATTTATTAGGAGCTTGAATAATTCATATGCCGAAGGAATATACGAGCCAAACCAAGTTAATCGATTTTTCCTCATCAAATTCGAATTCTAAGTTACAAGCTCAAAATCTTCCCATAGCCCATACACTTACGACATCAAAGACTTTATATAGTAAAATACAGCTTTTAAATGTTCATAATTCTTATACAAGAAGTCATTTTGGCTTTTATGTCTCTTTATACCATGCAGAACTACTTATAAGCTCACCTGTTGTTGCAGAGGCCCATAAGTCGTTTCCAGTTCTCCTGAACTTCGATGACCTTGGATCGAATAGGCGAGGCCAGCTCCCCATGCTTCTTCATCAGCCGTTCACAATCGTTCTGATGGTCCTGTGGTAAAAAAAAACGCATTCAAGCAAATTGAATTTGGTGGCCATCGAGGCAAACTAAGCAAAACTGGAACTGCTCTCACTACTCTAATGCCACCAGTAGTCGAATACTGTGGTTACAACTAGAGCTGTAGTACGCCCACAGTGTGTGGTCAGGCGACATGTTTGTCACTCTGATGCTATGGCTACTTAGTGCTATAGGACAACAAGCCTGCTCCTGAGTTCAGTGCTAGTCACTAAGGGCTCGTGACAAAGAGCAGCTTACACAGGCATTCATGAGCACCAAGTGTGCCAACCAGAAAAAAATTCTCCTAGAAAGACGGGGGAAAACCTGCATGCACTTAACATATCAATGACCACTCACATACAAATCCTATCCTGACAGAAATAAGAACAGTCCCAACCTTACAACTCCTATCGTAACAGAAATAAGAAGAGTCCCAACCTTGAGCTTGGCATCGATGGTCGTCATCTCTCGTTCCACAGCATCCTGCCTTCGTTGCAGAGACTCGACAGCACGTAGGCTCTTGCTTTCTTCTTTTGTTGACATAACGATAGCCTGGGAAATAAATGAGAAAAAAGCGTGTTAAGACACAAAGATCCAAACTCCACATAGTATGAACGAATTCGAGCAAGGTGACGTGAGCAGTGCGCTGACCTTTTCATTGATGCGGTCGACAGTGTCGTCTACATCACGCCTGAAGGCATGCACTTCGAGAGCGGCGGCTAGCTTGGCTCGGTAGGCCTCCAGAGCTCCTTGCAGAGCTTTCCACCTGAAAAAATAAAAAGTCATAATCATGACTGTTGCATTTAGGCATAAAATTCCTCAAGAAAAAAGAACAAAAGAGCCAAAGGAGCAAACATATCAGCTTGAAAGTACTAGCATTAGATATCCACGAACGTAAGAGAGGCAAGCATGCATGACAGTTTGTGCATGTGAGACAAATTTATGCCGTTCATTCATGTCTCATGCATGTCTAGAACCCTTCATTTTCAGAAAACATAATTTCTACCAAACTCTTGCACTCTGCATGCATTTTTTAGAGATTTAAACTTGTCTTCTACCTGAAAATATGCCTTCATGGAAGCGTACTTGTATAATACACAAAGACTGAAGACAGCAAGCGAAAATTAATACTTTGTAATTACTCCAGAGCGGCGTTCTCGGTTAACTAATGATTTTAACTGGTGTGGCTTAGTTTAAAAACAAATTCAGAAAGTACACGTATCAGAATTGCACAATATGCTAAATTTTCTAATACGAATTGAATAAGAATGCTATTTGCTTCCTACCTGATTCAAGCAATTGATATTCGAGAATTTTCTAATCTTCGACACTTCCCTGTATGCAGCAGTGGTCAAAAATATATCTAGCCATTGCAAAACCAAAATATTTCAACAAATTGCCCGAACAGTTTAAGGTGTAAGCAAAACAGTGCAAAGGCATCCTCTTCATTATCTTATCCAATGTTAATCGCATGCATCTATCATATTTGGATGCTAATAGGCTTAACTGAACCTTGTGACAAACTCTGCAAATGAGAACACGATGGTCAATCATCCACTTCAAACAATCACAATGCAAAAGCGTTATGTCTGATTTTCCCAAATATGCTGCATTATGAACCCATCCCCATGAAACTCGTCGCTTTCACAACTCACCTTTCATGCTCCACCATCTACTCTGGACAGCCACGACATGCAGGAAAGCCAACTCACAAAATTTTGCAGGAGGTCAATATGTGGCAGCTTTTGCTCATGACCAAATGTTGCAGAAGAAAGCAAAGAAGATGCTTTCATACTGCTTTTCTTTGTTAGCACTTTGAACTCAATCTTGGGAAACTTTTCCCAGGTGCGGTGGTTCTGCCATACTTGAATTTATGAAAGCTAGCCCAGTGTTTGATCACTGCCAAACAATCGGAAATCCTCGAATGTTCATTTCTCAAATCTTGTATGAATCGAACAACAAACATACTTGATTCATACTCAAAATTTTGAACACTTGCACGTCCCAACTAAACAGTCCTTCAAAGCACCTTCCTTTTCCATTTTGTTTACTAAAATTAACCAAAAAACCTCGCACAGAGGTGAAAATAATGGTAGATTGTCTTTTGCTAAAAGAAATGAGTGAAACTATGGTTCACTCTGCTATAGTAAAAAAAGGCTTCAACTGGAACGTCCCTTGAAAGCAGAATTTTCTAAAGAAAGCCATGCGTTTTCTTTTTTCCTGTTATCAATTTGCATTAGGCTCACAACAGACCCAACAAAAAGCCCCTTACTTCCGGTTCAGTTTCTCCCGCCGCAGCTGCACTGCACGCGTGTTGGGCCGGCCTTCTCGGATGAGCTTGTCGGCGAGCGCGTTGATGTTCTTGATGCGACTGTCGTCAACCCTCATGTCCTACAAAAATGTAGAAACAGACAATAACAGTGCTTCTCCAACCAATACACATTCACAAAGAAAGCTTGACCGATGAGCAAGATACAGAACTTTCTGAGCAGATAGTAAGCAAAAAAACTGAGTGCGCTTTGAACAGTTTTAAAAGTAAGGAACACAATACAATTAAATGCCCTTGCATGTTTGAGATTTATGTCATGCACAAGGATTTATGAACAAAGTACGAGAGGATGATCATACTCAGAGCAAGAAGAATGGTGCAAGCATAAAGCAGGACCGCCAAACCAGCATAGGTCTTTACTATGATTTGAAGAAAGAAGAAAATATAAAACAATGAAGCCAGGAGAAAGTAAAACAATTTTGTTAAAAACATGCCAACTCACTGCGCATGCATGTGCGAGTGGAAGGCAGCTTATCTGCACATTTTATTTCTCATCAACTCGATGTTCAAAACCCACTGTTCCCAAGCTTAACTGCATACGACCATAAGTGACCAATCAAGCTTTGACAGTGCCAACCTCCCAAAAGGACTTGTAAGGAAACGAAGACTGTCAGGCAGTTTATATGCCTGCACACACCTTTATACAAGTTTGTGTGGACTGCTAAACTTACACGCTTAGTGTCCTTTACAGCAAAGCCATGACGTGAGTCCAATAGCAGCTCACAACAAACAGGCACGTGGATGCAAGCCCACTCACCGAATCAACGTCATCTAGCTTCCGCTGCAATGCTTGACAGTGCTCGTAGTCTTCTCCCGTATCCCCAGCTTGGACCATCAGCTCCTGAGAAGAAAAGGCAGTGCATGGCATTGTAAGAGGACATTCAGGAGAGATAGGCTTCATACATGTGTTGGGTGACAATATTTTCACAACAGGTCAGAATGTTGCAATTTTTAACCTTTGAGGCCCTGGATATCGCAAGCACTCAAGATTTACTAGTAATTGGCTGCAAAAATGCTCATCAAATATGCTTTACTCTGTCATTTCACAACCCCTTTTCTTCAAAAATTTAGTCAGGTAATCGAAGAGAAGCTAGTGCTCCCACAACAGCAATACACAAGGACTGTGTAGAGTTGGTTGAATATTTAAAGAAAACCCCCAAGGTGGAGTAGATTTGTAGTAAGGGAGTAATTACTCATGACATCCAACCAAGTGCAGCCATACGGCTACAAAGGACAGCTATACAGCTTTCTCAGAAACTTCGTAGTTAAAGAAAAATTCACCCTGGTCAAGGTATTGAAATTGGGAAGGCTCGATCTCCTGACCAGAACGAATTTTTCTTTAACTACGAAGTTTTTGGGATGGCTGTGCTCGGGTGGATGTCAATGAGTAATTACTCCCTTAATACTGTGTGAAGTCTTACACCTCCTGCTGCGGGAGGTGTAAAACTTTTTTTTTCTCGCAAAGTCAGACAGCCGGAAATCCGGACATGCCATGGGACTGCATTGATCTCTGAGAAGTGAACTTCATCAGTGACAGTGAACCTTTACGTCTTTCGACACGCTGGCTTAAAGCGTTTCGCACTTGAAACAAGGCTTTTCTGGGTTTTCACGTGTGCAGGACACGACTCGTTTTCAGTTTTGAACCCCGTGAAACACGGTAACTCGAACCACCTTTGCAGGCTGAAGTGTTCGAAACTATTTTGCTCCAGAAGGAGCGCAGCGGGGTTTGCGGAGCCTCTTCCAAGCGCACATCCCTGTGAGAGCCGGGCGCCAGGCCGGGGGACGCTTGTACCCATTTTTACCGGTGGGTGTCCGGCGGCAGGTTTCGAACGAACCACCTCCCGCAGCCGTCATTAGCCAACTAATGACGGTGAACCTCTCTCCGGCCAGTCAGCAATGAGCTTTCCAGGTTTACAGCTCAGCATTTATTATGTGAAAAAGAAGCAGTCACTTCTTCACATATTTGGAATAAAGTTCTCTCTTGCCAATGGAAGTTTGGAATGTTCACTGACATCAGCACATCTGTTTTTCACAAGCAAAACTGTCTAAATAAAGCTTTACCCCAGCCTCTCCAAGCAAAACTCAAAAGGTAGAACCCGGAACATGTCTACGCTCACGCTGTAAATGGTCACAAGAGGAAGAGGTCAATACTGCAGGCAGCTACATGCCCTTTACACATGCACTCATGGTGGAAATCAGACAAGAGGGCAAGAAAACGGACACTTCAAGAGACCAAGACAGAAACAATGCTCCCTCATCGAGACTCTATTTCAAACGCACCTTATCTCGGATCCAGGCCTCGACCTTGTCGACCTGGCTCTCAAAGTCCAGCATATCCTGGGCCTCCTCGAGTCCACGACCTCTTCGTCGGAGTGCATCCAGCAGTTCCTGCCACAGCTGCAGCAGCCGTGATAGCTGCTCTCGTACCTCCCCTGATGCTGGGTGCTTTTTACTGAGAAGGAGCTCTCCTTTCTGCATGTGAGCCCAAAGACAAGAAAAACTACAGTTCCACGGCAACTTTTTGTAGGCAATGTTCACCAGATGCAATGTCTGTAACAATGCCTTGTGGAAAGTCTCCAGCTGATAACAGTCCGATTTTTCGACACTCATGCTTGAACCTTGAATCCCTATGTCTGTCCTTAGCCTTGAAATGAAATAGTAAGGCTATACAAAGTCTCGTCTGGTCAGGTAGTGCATCCAACCATTTCAATTATGTGGTGCTGTGAAAATGTTTGCCTATTTCAGTTTTGTGATTGGTTCTTGTTACAATGTTGATTATGACACGTTTCACCTTTCTGTGCACCCTCCCCCGCACTGTAATGCCAGTTGGCATGTGGGTAAATAAGTAAATAAGCAACACTTTCCAAACGGAAGCTGAAGCACCTACTATTTTAACAACAACCTTTAGTCGGCATTTCTCTTTGTTTTGGCATGAAATCCCCAGATTTACAAACAAAATTCAGTAGCAAAATTTTTAAGATGCTTTTTTTATGCAGATCAGGAAGTTTCAAGGCAAAATTAGATTCTGCTTTAGTTATGTACATGACTGAGTATAACATGTTTCCACAGACTGCAAAATTTACAAGTCTGTACAAAATTTGGAGCACTTTATATCTGCAGCTTGGCTCAAAAAAACAAAACTGCTTTCACAAGCACAAATGAAGAAGCCAAGTGACTGACTAGTCTAATTACATCAAAATCGAATTTAGGTTCCTGGTCTGAAGGTGCCCCTGCAGACAACAGTGCACAATGACGTGGAGCAGCCGGCAGAGCTGCTAAAGCAAGCAAGAAGACGAGAAGCTGTTCAGCCCAGAGATTGGCACTGATAACCAACCCAGGCAGAACACTTGGCACCTGCCAAGTGTTCTGTGCACTTCTGCTCAGCTCATCCAGGGAAAGCCAAGTCCCTCACCTGCTTGATGGCAGAAATATTCCCTTCATGAGCGGCCAACTCTGCTTGGAACGCCTGGTGCTTCTGTAGCTGCTTCACCTGAACACAACAGAGACGGAATGCTTTCAACAAAAAAAACTAGCACTGTTCACAGTGCCACACCAATAATGTAGTAACCAGACCAAAAGAATAAACTTAAAGCGTTAAGCATGTATGAAAAGATAGAAATGAGAGATATGTCAAATGTTTGAGAGGCATAGATAAAATTAAATAGAGACTTCTTGCAATGCTGCAGAAACAGCAAAGGATGAAAAAATCACGTATTTCATCATATTTTTAACAGCTAGCATCCTCATAAAAAGATCCTAGCAGTAGGAATGCCATACTGAAATTGGGGCATACAACTGCGTGGAAAAGCACGAGGCTACAGACGTTCCACAGCTTTCGTGCTGACTATGACAGGCTATCAACCTGTAACATTATTCACCATTATGTCAAGCAAGAGGAATGTCTGTTACAGTGTTCTGCAGGCAAAAGGACGCACAATCATGATGGATAGCCAAATGAAGTGGCTATTGTTTCATTTTTACCCCAAAACAGCGCAACCAAGAAGAAAAAAAAAAAAAAAGATTCTGTGCTTTCTGTGTATTTTGACTTTGTCTGCCCTGCCCATAAGAAAAACAGATGCGAGCTTTGGGACAGCAAAGGAGCATGACAATTTACCTTCTCCTCCAGGGAGACGGGCGTGTCGGCAGTTAGGCAGGCCTCCTGTGCCTCGAGCTGCTTGTGCCTGGAAGCGACCCAGGCCTCCGCTTCAGCCGCATCACGTCGGAATTGGGCGAGAAGGAGGCCCTCAGCAAGCTTCTGACGCTTGGCTGCACTCAACTGCTTCACCTGGGCACGCCTGCACGGCAGAGTCACAATGGCCGTGGGATTTGTACCCACTTCTCAGATGCACAAACTACTGGCCTGCCTTCTCACCAAGAATAAACCTGAGATAGAAATTTTAGTTCTGCACAGGGTGCCTGCCTACACACTGTACAGACACTGCCGAGTTAAGCTCAATGACATGGCACTATTGTTCGCATATGCTGTTACTGGTCTACCTAAGAGACACCTCATGAGAATGTGCACCAACTGCTGTTATCACCGATTGGAACTATGGATAAAAAGCAGCTGTCAGTTCGTTTATGCATTATATCAGGTGCAACAGACACTTTGCGAGGTTCAGAAAAAGCTGTCTAAAGAAGCCATGATCAACGGGAAGGCAATGGAGGGCCAGTAGTACTGCCTAGGAATAAAGCTCTCATAGCCACACAAAGTCACTGGCATGAACAAGGAATAACTTCTGGGCGGGACCACACAAAGACACCAGGCCAGCGTTGGCCTGAAGCCCAGCAGATAAAGATGGATGAATCCCAAAACTTTGACGCGCTTGTTGAAGCTAGTGCTACCATATGGCACGCAGGTTTTTAGGAAAACCTTACCTTATCTGCCCCATACAGCATCTTCAATGTTCAAAATATTAAATGCGTCAGTGAATGGAAGTTTGACATGGGTGTACAGCACTTCCTATGATGTCTTGAACGGTACTTACAAGGGGATATTTCAGATGTTTAATAATAATGATGATGTTCCTTCGTTGCTATTGCGTTTTGTTTTGGTGCTTTGTGCGTCTTATGACTTTTACAGTGACTAGTGCTTCTGCATTTTGTTCTTTTCTTCTTTTTACGAATGGTATCCGCCGTATGTCCGGCATTCATGCTACAAAGTACCTTGTATCCTATGTATATTTTCGCCTTTAGTTTTGCCTTGTAAAATAGTTTCTTTTGCACATTTTGCTGTTATTTGCCCCCCCTTACTCAATGCCCTTCTGGGCCCTGTAAGGTATTATGAATAACTAAATAAATAAAAATTAGATACATCTACGTTTAGAACACACAGGTAGATTTAACTGTATATACTAAAAAATCCATATAGTACACTACTCAGCCCCACAACTCACCTGGCTGCAACCTCTTCCATTCTCTTGCGTATTGTTGCACTGTCAAAGTGATTCTGCTGGACCAGCTTCACTCCACACTGCTCCAATGTTTGAAGCTGAAGGTTGTAAGAAAGATGGGAAAGAAAGATGGGAAAGAAAATGAGTAACACAACCATTAAAAGTGCTTCTAGTGGCAGCAGGAAAAGTTCAGCTCCTGACAGAGTGTAGTCAGGAACTCGGTGGTTTGTTAGTAGCTGAGAATAACCACAACAAAGCTTCAGTAAAAAAACTTGTTCTCCCTTTAATAACATCATCTCTAGCTCTTAATGTCTGCCCAGTTGCAGCAGCAAAACACTGCAAAGGATATTTGTGTTTAACCCTTTCACTGTCGGCTGTTTCTGACTGGGACGCACCCCCAGTGTCGGCTTGGTTTCAGACAACGAGCATATCAGGGAACGAGCATAAAGATTTATTTTGCATCATGATGGGTATACAAATAAATTAGTCAATGCAATTTGCACATTTCAGTGTTCTGCAGGTGTTTAAATAAACATCATCATCATCAGTCTGACTATAAATGATATATGATAAAATAAAAAAAAAACACGCTCAATACTTCTTCAGAGTGTGGTGGATCCTGAGTCCGAATCCGAGCTTGGCTGGTAATCAGAACCCGAAGAGCCATCGCTCCAGTCAGCCGTCGAAGGTCCCGCGCGGTCCGCCATCCGAAAGTAAGCGCGCGCGGAGGGCGCACATTCAGTGGCCAGCACAAGGGAGAGAAACGGCGCGTAGTGAAGTCGAAAGAGAAAAAGATGGAAAGGGGCTAAAACACTCGTGTGCTGCTGCTGCTAACGGCAAGCTGTCCTCAAGCGAGGGCGCGTGGAGAGAGCGAATGCAGCAATCGAGTCATATGTCAGTCGGAGAGAGGCAACCGCGTGCGACCCTGAACTTGCCACGCCGTAGCGGAAGCGCGACAAAGAATAAAAATAAAAACCTCCAAACCTGCCGCAGATGGCAGAACAAACTTTGAACCCATAAACGCACGCGCGCGCCGAAGGATCGCTCGCTCGAGAGAGTAGTGTCACGGAGCGACCACGCCCCCTCCCACGAGCAAAGAACGGGCGGGCGTGGTTGCACCATACTCTTCCATATATGTGTCTTATCGGCGCGGAGCGAGCATATCAGCTTGTAGAAAGATTCAACAGATGGCGGAGCAAGTCCAAGCGCGGCAGCTTTACGGTGAGGCGCGAAGATTTGAACGCAAGATAGAATACGTACGGGTACGTTATTGACACTGCGGGGAGGAAACGCGAATACGTACCGGTACGTTCGTGACAGTGAAAGGGTTAAGCGACAACAGAACCTCTGCCATGGCATATAGGTGAAATAAGGTCCATCAGCCTGGTAGTAAATACAATAAAAATGTGCGTGCGCACGCACACACACACACACGCACACACACACACACATATATATAGGGGGATAACTCGATGCAAGCCTTAACATTTCTTCATAGTTACAGCTGATTTAGCACATCAATTTTGCCTCCCTTGATATTATTGGCATCCACTTCTGTGCAAGGAATGCAAAGCCAAGCATCACCTTCTCATCCTGGGTGGCCATGAGCTTTTCAAATGCTTCATGTTTCTTCACATTTGCGTCGACCTCCTCAACAGTGGTGCCGACCTCCGTGCCCGACAAGTAGACCTGCATGCCGACCACTCTCCTCAAAAATCTCGCAGGGTATGCAAAGAAAACTGGCAGGTATCCAAAATATGAAGTGATAAGGTTTAGCAGAAAGCAACTTTTTCACATTTCTTTCCTTCACTGCCAAATAAATCACTCTGCAGTGGTGGATGTAAAGATAACTGTGCCCTAATCAAAGGAAGACATAATCACTCTTTTCAAACTTTGGCAAATTAATAGAAGACCATTAAAAATAGAAAGGCTTAAGCAGAGTATATTACAGTACAGCAGTGAGGATGCACGAATGAATTATTTGTGAAAGCATCTTCATGGAACTTGTATCTGTAAAACAAAGTACGGACACAAAGCACTTTTGTACTCTCGTAACGCTTGGTAGCACAACTAGTAGGCAACCATTGAGAGCTGTAGAACATGGTTCTGTGAGGTATGCCTTGCTGACATTTGCAGGGCATGATAGTAAATATTGGCTTGACTCAATGATTATCACGACTGTTGTTGAAGGCGCCACAACCGTCAATGCAAAAATGACAATTTGACATTGCAAGTGTGTCCCGCATGAAAACAGAAACAGAAGCATGACAATGCTAGCCCTACATGACGAGAGCAAAACACAAGCAAACATTATATTCATGCAGCAGTATGCGAAATGTGAAATCCCAAACCTCTTGCTGGGCGCTGAGTGTGTCCAACTGCTTGGCGTCCCTGAGGAAGAAGTGTAGGTCGAGCAGCTGGTCCAGGTAGACCTTCTTGTGCTGCCAGGCAAGGTGCAGGTCATCTCGTGCCTGCAGCAGCTGCGACAGGCGCTCCTGTATCTGCACAGAGACATCACAGCTACTTTCAGCCTCACACACAATGGTCCTGGAACCTGTGAACCCAAAAAGGCAATATCAGTGGACTACATTTGAACATCCTTTTAATGATTAACTGGAAAGTAACTGTACACAATATTGTTATTGACATCCATCAGCAATATTACATCAATGAGTATTACCTTGTAATGCCACTTTACATGAAAGAAAGTTCTGAAACATCATTAAAGGAGAAATAGAGTGCAAAGGAAACACCTACATAAATGTGAAACCAACATTATAAAACTTTATAGACAGCAATGAAAACATGAAAAAGGGCTGGTTAAAAAAAAATTTTTCCGGAATTAAAAGAAAAAACTGGACCTTTGTCACAAACACTTTTGACAATTCTGACAAAAAAATTAAGAGCAGAGCGGAGGTTGACCACCGCAAAAAGCATCAAAACTCCAGTCAAAGACTGTAATGACATTCTCATTCTATTCACACTTCAAATTTTGTTTGAAGGTTTTCTTTCTCCCTTCTTGTCAAGAAAGCCATGCTGCAACTTCCAAACACAGTTTCTAAAATTAAGCATCATTCAGAATCCAAATCTAATCACTTGAATTTGATTCGTTTCAGATGATTTCCAATCAGTTCCTCCAGTGTATTTTTGGAGGCTTCGACTCATCATTTCTGAGTGATCATACAGGGTCATGGAGTCCCCAAGAAGTAAATAAATGGTCACTTGCCTCTGCCGTTGCATAATGCTGTTCATCCATCATCATCTTGCCAAACTTGAGCACATCGCTGAAGCTCTCCTCGCGGGCTTCAATCTCAGCCATCACTTGGTCGTGCTCAGATTTGAGCGTCTGGGCACCGGTTGCACTGCGCACGGTCTCCTTGGCAGCCAGCTCTGAGCACAGGCCACGTGCCCAAGTCTCCAGGTCCCGAACCTGTGCATATGAATAAAAGGAAAAATAGTATTATAGCATCTTCAGCAGAACATTTTAAGTGGGCTAGGTTCAGCACTATTAATCCTCCCTTCCTCCTTAGTGCCTGCCCTTCCTTTCCACTACCCCCATTGCTCCTTTTGCTAAGCTCTCCAAATCAAATCACCCACACATACCAATGGCTCCGTCACAACACAGTTTAAAATTTATTTTATGTAGAAGGATGCAAACGCACAGTCGAACACAATTTCAATGTGATCACTCCAGGCTTGCCCTACTTGGCTTCAATCGCTTTAACATAGCTTATTTTAGCAAGAAGGCTGCAACAAATGTCACACGTGAGCCTGGCTAGCTTAAGGATTCCCTTATACGATACTATAATGTTTGTTGTCGCGGGCTAAGTAACCGTCACACCAGGAAAAATTGGTTTGCCCGTATTAGCCAGAATGCGCATGATAACCTTCCAATTTCACTATATTGTACAGAGAGAGGCATAACTGCTGGAGATTTGACTTTTCGTTCCATGGCCCCCTTTCCCCTCCTCACCATGGAGAGGAACTTCTGCAGCTGCAGGGACTCCTTGAGCTGCTCCTTGCGCTGGGCTACCTTCTCCTGTAGTGCAGCCCACTGGTCGACTACCAACTGCTGCTGCTCTGCAATGTGCTCTGCGTTGCCGCCAGGATAGGCCGCCTGCAGCCGCACGCTGTCATCCACCAACACCTGCGGCAGCACAAGCATGGGACGACACGCAAAGGGTTACTAAACACTCTCCGCACATGACTGCACTCCACATAGCGAGAATACCTCTTTCAATTTTTAAGCCACTTATTGAAAGCTTTTCAAATACACACAGGCAGCTTGAAGTATTCATGGTGGTCTGCATAGCAATGCTCTAATAGCGAAAGTTTATTTACCAGCAGTGACACGTACAAGTACCGCTTCCCTCCCAGAACAACAGAGGAATGGAATGCTGTTCCAGAGAGCATAGTCAGTTCCGATTCTTTTACTAATAAGCTGAAATATGCCTTCATCTCATTATCATATTTATGCGATTATTTGCTGTTTTTGATGTTTTGCCATTTGAAGTTGTTTTTCACGTATGTGCCTTATAACGAGCTTTCGATTTTTTTCGAAGCCAGTCCTGCTTGGGCCAGTGTATTGAATCCCAATAAGTGTAAATAATTAAATTGAATAAATTCGTGCTCCAAACCAAAAGGCTCCACACATGTGCACCCATCTATTGTTATACTGATTGTTTGTAAAATGTTGTTGTTGTTCACTTTACAGCTTTACAGCTCGCATTTGCAACAGCCGCCAACGACAGACCTCTGCTCATGCAGTGCTGTGTTACCAGTGGTGTCTTTGGTAGTTGCACAATGGTGAACATCCCTCTGGCACCATTCCTGAGCGAGCAGCAGCATCAACTTGCACTTCTTGCGATGCACCTGTCGCCTACCTTAGCAAGGATGAAATTGGCAAGCAAGCAATGGGGTGCACTACTCTGGTGCCGCAAGTCACCATTGTGAAACACCATGCTATTGGCGTACCCCCCCCCCCCCCTACATTCCTTCTCGCTATCTCTTCACTATCACACTCTTTCACACTTTTTGATGCACACAGTGGTAGCTTTCACCCTCCTTGTGTTGCTCGCTATCTCTGCCAGTCACGCCGCTGACACTCAATCCACTTTGAATTTCAGAGCACAGCTCTTAAGAGCTTCTTTTGTGTGGTCAGCAGAGGCTTTTAAAGACGTGCAGCAGCATCTTTAGAGAATGCGCAAACAACCTGACATATGATTTATATGTGTGCAAATCATAAGGTATGTACTCCCTATAACAACTCATGAAACAAGTTCACCAGCTTATAAATTCCATACAGTAGAACAACCACACACGGAAACTAATATGGCAACTAAAAACAAACCAGACACACCTCAAATTGTCACAGTTATACTACAAGTTTCTCCTTTATCGCTAATCCCTTCAGACATCCCACTACACACCCACATAGTATTCAATCATTCATGGGCATCAATTAGGAAAAGAATGTAGCCCATTATTAAGCCCACCTGTAATTGTGCTTCGAGGGCAACAAGGTCATTCTCGAATCCTTCCTGCCTCCGGACAAGGCTCTGAGTAGCTTGCAGGTCTTTCCCCAGTTCATCGGGAATGGCAGTGTATTTTTCCTGAATTCGGCTGAGTGCATCGGCAACATCTCGGTTGAAGCGGTGGATTTCTCCAGCTGCTTGGAGCTTCTGTTCTCGAGCCTGCATTGCTTCGTTCAGGGCTTGCATCAGGTACCTGTAGAAAATGCGTGTTCAGCCTTCATTAAGAAGAATGGTGGGGCTTGGGCACCCCGTTCCTCACGCTCGTTTACATTTTATTTTCCTCCACATGGGCACATACTGCATAGCTGCTTCGACTCACATGACAAACACAATTTTAGATATTTTATGAAAGCCTTACTTACATTCATTAAAAAGGGTGATATATATTATCAATATTTTAGGGTTTGTGATATCAAACAAGAATTGCAGGTGCATAAACCAAACCAAATCTTTCATAATCATTGGTGAATTTTTGAAAGATGCGCTACAGTGCTAGGCATTAGTTAGGCTGGCTCCACCACAGGACTGCACTGCCAGCAGCTAACCAGTTTTGTCTTTAGGAGAAGTGCTACTATTTCTAGGGCCCCAACGCACAGTTTGATATATCGAATGACCAGCAAAATTTCAGTTCTATACACATAGAGCGACTTTTGTATAGTTCCTGGATTTTCAAGGGGGCAAACAGTACGGTCAGTAAAGCCCATTACTCGAAATGGTTAGGTTCAATATATTTGGGCTCACATGTATTAATGACTGTGGTGCTGATGGTGCCATTCGCTGCTGGAGCGGCGCTGGCCCATCGAGGCCCCCTACACTGTTTCACAGAGTGGCACCCTCGATGTGCAGAGGAGCACAAACAGAGCAAGCGCTAGTTCATATCAAAACAGAGGACATCACATGTCACAGAACTGGAATATGCGCCCTTAACCCTTTCGCTGTCACGAACATACCGGTACGTTTTTGCTCTTCCCCCCCACAGTGTCACCGACGTAATGTTACATTCTCTATCGTACGTTCAAAACTTCGCGCTTGAGCGCGAAACTGGCACGCTTGGACAGGCTGTGCCACCTGTAATATCTTTCTACAAGTTCGCATTTTCACCTAGCGTTATGCTGATACGTATATACTGAAGAGTATGAAGCGACCGCGTCCACCCCCGCCACCTTCTTTGGTGGGGGGCGCGGTCGCGGGCGCTACTCTATTGCGCTAAGAGATCACGCGGCGTGCGCGTTTCGCAGCGCCTGCGTGCGGTTATGGGTTCATGGGTTGTTCTGCCATCTGCCGCAGGTTTGCAGGTTTTTATTTTTATTCTGTTGGCATGTCTATGACGCCACGTCCCGTTCAGGGTCTTGTGCCGTCGACATGCATGACCTGATTGCTGCTTTCGCTCTCACTTGCATTGCCGCGCCCTTGCTTGCGGCTAGCAGCAGCAAAGAAGATTGTTTCAGCCTCTCTCCATCTCCCTCTGTCATCTTGATTTCACAACGTGCCATTTCTCTCCGTTGTGCGGACCACCAAAAGTGTGCCCTCCGTGCGCGCCGTTACTTTCGGATGGCTGACCGGTCTGGACCTTCGACTGTGGACTGCAGCGATGGCTCTTTTGATTATAAATACGAGCCGAGCTCGGATTCGGACTCTCAAGAAGTAGCGAGCAGTTTTTTCTTATATTATTCTCATTAAGCTAATTTATAATTAGGCTGATAATGATGATGAAGTTAATTAAAAACAACTAAAGAACACTGAAATGTGCATATTCCGTTGACTGTTATTTGTATAGCAATCATAATCAAAAATAAATCGCTATGCTCGTTCCCTGAAACACAGCCGCTGGGGGTGCCTCACAGCCAGAAACGCCCGACAGCGAAAGGGTTAACAGCTGTCGCTACACAAGCACTTTGTAAGCAACAAAGAAAACTGCTCACTCAAGGTGGTCCAGGCACTTCTCAATTTCACCAGACCGAGCCACATCAGCCGCGATTAAGCGCTGCCCGAGGGCGACACACTGTTCGTGCCTGTCCTTGCCAGTGTCAACGAGCAGCTTGAGGTCTTCAAACTTGGCTTGCAGAAGCTGCACCACACAGAGACGGGCGGAACTGTTATACTGAAGGCCAATGAATTTCGTGCACAAACACTGAAAGCACTTTCACAACCTACATTTCAACAAAATGTTGGTAATCTGCAAACAGTAGATCATGACAAACCTTACTAAACATTATGTCTGAGGTTGTTGTTCTGCTTAACAGGTTAGCTTCGAAGTCATGACATGTTTTGCAGGAACACATACATACAGCACACAGCACCAAGCACTACTTTGCAATGGAAACCAATACAAAAGTACAGGGTGTTTTCTTTTTTCTTTTTTTTTTTCCAATTTTGACTATCTTCTGGAAGGGCAATACATAAGTATTCGTCACACCGCTGGCACTAATATGTGGCTAAAATGAATACAACAATACGAAAAGAGGGGCAATAAGCCCACATTTATTGTCACATATAAGCAAAAAGTATGTCATCCTAGTCATAAAATGCACTGAAAGTGCTGAAAAGAAACTTATTCCTGAGAAAAACTACAAATGGCATTTGACTCAGGGTTGAGGCAGTTATATTCCTAAGCAAGTTACAGAAAATGTTATTCCAGCCTGCAAAACAAATTAATGATGATTGATTAGGCCAGGACTACCAAGTGAATTTTATGCAGCAGCCAGAAGAAGACGAACTGCTGCAGCCGCTTTGGTACAGAATGGTTAAGAATATAGTGAGGTGCTGTCCAGAGCTACGTGGTACTATATATACTTGACATGTTACCAAACAGTGCAGAGTTGAGAGCAGGCGAGGACACTTTAACAAGTAAAGAAACAAAAACATACCAGGAGATGCTCGTAGTCCTTCCCATAGTCCTCAGAGAGGGCGGCCTGCATCTGCTCATTGATCCAGTCCTGGAGGTCATCACTCTCACGGAAGAACTCGTGCGTGTGCTTGGACTCCATCAGCTTCTGCCGACGCACTGTCGACAGCTTCTGCAGGTTCTTTATCTCCTGGTTCACCGTTTGCTGCAAAATTGCATCCCATGATAAAATTAGGGGCCAAATAACTTTCAGCCTTCATCACTCTAAGAATGTTTACAAAAGATTCCATCATCCAATGGATGCGAGAAATCACAGGTTAAACTCTTCAGGCACTGTGTCCACATACTATGTGAATGCAACCTGAACACTGTAAAATCTCACCTATATCCCACAAATGTGGATTCAACAGAATGCCCTCAAGTCTGAAAGATATGATGCAGAAAGACATCCAAGTCAGGCAGGTGAAGTGAACACAGGAATCTTTTCTTAAATGCCTGAACTGATGTTTCACGGCGGCTCTGGTATAGTTCCAAAGAGAGCAATTTTGGTTTGTTTTGCAAGCTTAAATACTGTAATATGATCGAAATGTGTTGATGACATTATATAATAACCTGTATAGGACAGGAATTAGTCGAAAAAAAAAAAAAGAAAAGTTCAACTGAGGCTTTGGAAAGAGTGCTGGGTCACATATATGAGGACCTGACGAACTTGCATAATTCTTTATTATACATTGTTCCCAATGAAGGTTGGAATCTTTTTCGCTGCCATTTGGTGTTCCCTTTACAAAAATTTTTCCTCCACTTGGTTATAACGCTTGCATTGAAGAGGTTAATTAAAATCCACATGAATCAAACTAATGATTAACCCTTTCAGGTATTCTGAGTAAAACTACGTACATCCAAAGTCTGCAGCTTTTTCTGGGAGCGCACTAATGCTAGCAGCTCTTTCACCTTTTCAAACTGACTTAGTGCTCTTCATGTCACAACCAGGGTGCTTCATCTTGTTCACTAGCTAATGAAGTAAATCATTTTTCTCAAGACAGTGAGGCCCTGCCATGGTGACTCAATGGTTAAGGTGCTAAACAACTGAGCCATGAGCCCGTGTACAGTGTGATGTTAGTGCAAATTTAATCAAGAGTCCCATTGATCCGAAACTTCTGCCTTACACCGCGGCGTCCTTCACAGCCCAAGCTGCTCTGGGGCATTAAACCCCATAAAGCAAACAAAACAAAGACAAACAATGAGCTTGGTAGCACATCCTTCAAACATATTTGTGAGGACAGATTCTGTCAACTGTAAAAATATAACCCTTTCTTCACATTTTGGATGTCATGCGCATAATTTAAACAAAACATATGTGACCTCCTTTTGCCTCATGTATTAGGTTGAAAAATTCTGGTCTTTCACTTTTTCAATTTCCAATCACTGTGGTACTTTGCACATGAAGTTTTAAGGTGCCTGCCTGTAAAAAAAAATAATAAATACATTTATATATATATATATATATATATATATATATTATATGACTACCGTATTTACGCATATGAAGGGGAGTTCGTATACAAGGCAAAATGTTGAGAGAAAAAGTGCTTTTTAACAATCAAAGTTGGTGTGCATTTATTATATGAGAGCGTCCTTTCTGTAAGCAGACACAGTATTCATGCCCTGCATTACAAACCAGACTAACAGGCACTCAAGCTATACGAACTGTTTAAATTTTAAATTAGGTAGTAATACAAAATGCAAAATTTCCTTGAAGAGGAACGGTAAGCATAGCCAGTAAGAGTTAACCAAACTTGCCACATGACAGTAACATTAAAAAAGGAGGGATCATGAACAGGAAGTGACTTTATCCCAAGAAATAGGAAGGTGGAGAAACTTACCATGTGGTTAGCGATTATCTTGGAGTCTGGGTGGTTCTGGTCAATCATGGTTTGACCCTGGTGAGTCATCTCCACCACAAGACCAGAGTAGGTGTCAATCTCGAGTTCCAGGGCCTGAAAGGCATTGTCGAAGGTGGTTACTCGTGAAACAGATTTGCATACAAGTGAGCGAAAAGTGTGACTTGTGTAGATTTAGAACATGCCAACCTGCTAGGTCAATGGCTCTGGAAAATTGAGTATGTTGAAATGAGCTGTCACAATAGCTGTCATTACAGATCATTAGAAAAAGATTTCCAAAAAAATACTGAAAGCCTTCCTCCTGAGGCCACTTATGTGTATGAAGGCAATTTAATACTTATTTTTAATACTATCAAACATTTTTCTTTTAGCACACATAGACTATTACAACTAAAGGCTTGTTAGGTTATATTACCTTTCATGCCAGCTTATGAACTCAATTTCTCACCAAACATGACAATTCAGGGCTCACTTGCTATTGTGACTATTGTGATCAATCTCCACAGCTTCTTATTCGTCTGGGTCAAACAGCAGTCTCCAACTAAAACTATTTGAAATTGTTGAAACTGACAGAATGTAGGTCTCTTAGAAGCTAAAATGTTTGGAATTCTATGAACCTAGAATAGGCAGCATATAGATATGGACCAGATTGGTAGGCTGTTAGGACAAAGAATTTGCAGGGGCGAGACACAAACCTTTTGCTTGGTGAGAAGCTTCACGGCAGCATCTTCGTCACGGCCAAAATCGGTGCTCGTTAGGACACTCTTCTTCTCATTCATCCATGCCTCGATCTCACTCACTTCAGAGTAGAACTGTTGGGGTGAGCAGCAACAAAGGGCGACTCAGACTAACTAGCGAACAAACAGACTGCCCAAAAACAAGCATATCACTGGGCCATTTGTGGTCGTAAGTGGTGAAAAACATGGCACGTAAACTAGCCTGGCTTTTTCTTTTACATTCCTCAGAATAAGTATGCGTGCTTTTCAAAAAATTTTGAATGTAACTGTAGCAGGCTCTCGCAGACAGAGCTGTGAATCATGCTTTCAAGGACAGAAAAATTTCACCAAATCTAAGCATGAAGTGCATAAATTTAAAAGCACAACCCACAGAGATATCTCTTAAAGTGACTGTTTTCTGCACAGACGGGAGACCTTGTAGAGAACTATGAAGAAAAATGAGAGAATCTTTTTCCCCCCATGATGTTCAGAAGCCTGGCCAACATTTTGATGCGAGTACGCACCGTCTGGGCCTTGAGCTGCAGGTCCAGCTTCTTCTTGCGCTTGCTGCACTCAGAGAGCAGCAAGTTCCAGCAAGCAACCAGCTCGTGGCACTTGTCCTTGACCGAGGCAGCAGCAAAGTGGCGCTGCTTCACCAGCGCATCACCAGCAGCCAATGTCTTGTCCACTATTGCCTGGTGGCCCTGCACCTCCCGTTCCAGTTTCTGAAAGCAAGCCAGAGGGAAGTTTTAATCGCAGTCACTCACTCACTCTCCTTCACTCACTCACCATTTGATGCCTTTAGCATGGCACACTAAGTAAGAAGGCAATGGCAATATGCACTCAATACATTTACTATTTGCACACAGATAAAATGTGAACAAGCAAAAAAAAATGTATATGTATTCTGATAGTGCATAAAGAAAGTTAGCTAGTTTATGTAGCATATTTCTGATTCATTTCTGCTCAAACTTTTGTTCTACTACAACTGAAACGTCCAGCACTTCTGAGTCTGCACTCCACAGGTGATTGATTTATCTCTTCAAGCCTTGCTCAACCCTTCATTGCAAGAGTAAACAGTGAAATCTCAATGATACGATTCCGCTTCCGCTTGACTTGTTTTTCGACATAATAAGATTTTGTTTTTTTCACTCCAGACCCATGCCCATAGAGGCAACGCAAACTAAAACGACTGTATCTGCTGGCTTCTGTCATTGAGAATTTACTTTTTCTCTTTTTTTTTTTTTTTTTCAAAATTTCGTAGTAAGTTCCAGATCAGTACTGCACCCTCGATGTCGCGGTCCGCTGCACTGACCTTGGCAGCCTGCCAAAATGCTGCCCACAGATAATATCTCCAGCATGTTGATCTTTTGAGATCTCCTAGTTGTGAAAGAGGAGGGAAAGAGGGGGGGGGGGGGGGGGGGAACCCTCAGCTAAGTTGAGAGCACCAAGTTTTAGATGCTCAATGTTGGTGGCTTTGTTGCGGGTGTGGAGCTAAGCGCTGAAAACTGCAACTCATTTCTTTCTGGACGCTGAGGAATAAAACGGGAGGTGGTAATAAAAGTAAGTTCTGTGCCAAATATGTTGCATTTGCGGCCTTTTGGTGGACTCTTTCCGATACCAAGATGCTTAGATAACAGGCTTTAATTTTCATCTTCCACGAAAATCGATCAACAAGATTCCACTGACAGCACCAGAGACAGGTTTCTTGCTACAGTTACACTACAAAATTTATATGAGTACAAGGGCAGTCCAAAGAACCTTTTCCCATGTACTTCACCGCTAAAACTGGAAAATCAACCATGACTCAGGAGCAATGTTTAGGTATCTGTTAATCAAACTCAGCAGCTCCTGCTTGTGAAGTGAAGGCTTAACCAATCAACAATCCATCAAAGGGCAGCAGAGTAAAACTCTCTTTGAAACCTGTGGAGTTTTACTAATAAGCATTCCATTCGGTATCGGCTCGATGTTGCCTCACCTGGTGCTTCTTGGAGAGGTTCTGGGCATCAATGAGGTTCTGCCCCAAGTCGAGCGATGATGCGGCTGACAAGTGCTCAGTGATCCACTGCTTCTCGGTGTCCACGTCAAAGTTGAACTGGTGCAGCTTGAGAGACTCCTCCAGCTGCTTCCGGCGCTCCTCAGCAGGCTCACGCAACTGGCTGAATCTGTACAGTTGAGGAAAATATTGAAAGGTGAAGCAAGAAAAACAAACCATAATAAATACGCAGATTTATCTGACCTTTCATCGAAAGTTGCACACCCCATCCCCCTGTGCAAAAACATTTCGTTTGCCACAACAATGTATGTCTTACTGGCTTAGCTACAGTCATGAAGCTTTTGATTGAAAACCCTGAAAGCTTCCCCATACATACTCTTTCATACATTACAGTTCACTGAAACTGCTTGTGTGCAAAGAGGAAAATACTATTTGCAAAACTATATAAGCATGCTGCACACTTTTTATGTTTTCTTAAGCTTTAATATCAGGGTACTATTGGCATCAAATGAAATGCAAACAGCAGAGCATGTGCGAAAAGGTTCAGCTCATGCAGTCTGCCTGTCATCATCAGATGTAGGCGCGCTCTTCTTGTTTGTGATAGTTTTGCTTCTATTTTCTTTAACGCTGGCTTTCTCACTGTGCCACTGGAGAGCCACATTCATCCTTTCCCGAGGAGGTGACTTGCGCAGTGTGATTGCACTGCAGTCTCCGTGAGTGAATCAAGCGCTCTTAACTCACTGGCCTACAGCGCTTTGATTTTGCTTCCGTCACCGCGCTCACATCACCCACCGCACTCACAACGAAACCACACTGCAAAACCACTGGTAACGAAACCACACATCGCAAGTCATCCCTTCCGGAAAAAATGAATGTGGCACTCCTGTGGCACAAGGGGAAACAAACACAAAAGAAAACGAAAGCAAAACAGTTGCAAACTGGAAGAGCGCACCTATCTCTGATAATCACAGGTAGACTGCCCCAGCTGGATCTTCTTTCCAAGTGCTTCCATCTTCACATTTCATTTGATGCTGATAGTACAGTAGTGATTTCACTACAAAAAATGTGCATGTCTTTTTGAGGAAAACAAGAGCTTACCTGTCACTGATTATGCGGGTAGCCTTCAAAATGTTGGGGGCATCGAAATGACCCCTGTCGGCCATGTCCTTGCCAAACTGGACCAGATCCAGGACCTTTGCTTCCCACGTTGTCAGCTCCACTTCAAGAGCCTGCACAAAAATGCCCCAATATGCCATTTATTGACAAGGGAAAAAGAAAACCAAAAGAAAAAAATACTTTGTTGATCGCCAACACTTAGCAACACCTTTGGAGCGAAACCATTAAGTTTAGTGCCTCAGTGACAAAGATGGCCTGATAAAGTTTCCACCTCAGCATTCTTCATTCCCAAACTAGCAATTAAGGACTGAACACAGATCAACAATGGTTTCTCCAATTATACGATGCTTCACCGACTATTCAAGAGGACAGGTCAACTGTCCCTTCCCTTTTAGTACTGAGACTATTTTGTTTAAGTTAAAGTAAAGCGTTTGGAGCAGCTGAAAATGAGAAACATGCAGCTTTGGAGGAATCTGGTATATTGCATGCCTAGGTATGTATCAAACTGTGTACAGCATGCCACAGTATGGTGCATGGTATGGTACTACGAGCAGAATTCTCAGCAGTGTTGATGACATTTCATACTGAACTCTGTGCAAAAAAAAAGTTATAAAACAGCCAAGTTATCCATTAGCACTTGGGAGAGCCCTTTCTTGACATTGTAACATGACTACACTATATGCCCCATCATGCTATCTCATCACACGGTGCCACAAGACAAACAGACCACCACCTCACCTGGTGGCGCTTGAGCAGCTCCTTTACACTGCGCAGGTCGTGTCCGAGATCGCGCGATGCCAGGGCGCCTTCCAGCTCATCCAGCTTGACACGGGCATCCTCCAGAGCCCGGTTGTGCGCCCTCTGTGCTGCCGCTTGGCGCAAACACTGGCCGCGCTCGTTGGACCGCCGGCACAGCTCCTGCCACTGCTTGTCCAGGTAATCCAGTACGCTCCGGATATCGTCAGAGGCATAGTGCTTGCCCGCTATCAGGCTACGGCCATTCTGCAGAGAGGTCACGCAGGCACATTCATTGCCACTTACGAACCACTCTTCTCACTTGCACACTGCCCCACAAAACCAAAGACCAAAAAAAAAGGGGGGGGAGTTTTAATGTGGTTAAGCTGCACTGTCAAACTAAAACTGTTTAGCTTGGTTTAGCTGGGTAGTAATTCACTTTGTAGCATTGAAGAAATTATTACATTCCAATGCATCCATCGTCATAAAACTCGGTTGTCGAATGTATGTTAAAAACAATTGGGGCCAGCTGTGCAGCACTGATAAAATTACATGATTGAAGTTCCTGTCAAATCCACACTAGACTTTACTTTAAGATACATTGTCGCTACATCAGGCTCACAAGGTTAAATCAAAGCCAGGCTTCAGAGATCACCCAGCTTGTGTAGCTTTGGTTGTCAAGGATAGCTTTCATTTCAAAAACAATGCAGGCACAATATGCAGTGCTAACTAGCAACCACTCACTTCTTGCTTACTATTCAAGAAAAGGAGGACAGGAAAACTAAAAAACAAATACAAAAGTCAGCTTCTATGAATGTTGACATAGCAGTCTAAGGTGGAAATGTGGTTGAGATGGTTGAGAAGGTTGGATTACTGTATAAAAAACACAACAGAGAAAATCCTGAGAAAAGAAAACGGACTTATTCACCAGAAACTATGGTAATTATAAAGCATTGCAAGCCAACTAGGTGACTGCGATTTGTCTAAGTCAATTCCCAATCCTGAATGCGGAGCCAACAAAGGCACAAACCGAGTTGATGTCATGGAGCCGGGCCTCGTTGGCCTTGAGTTCAGCCTCGAAGGCCTCGTGCTTCTGCAGCTTGCGCTCTAGGTTGGTCAGGTCACGGTAGGAGTCATCGGCTGCCATCTTGAGCTTGTCCTGAATCCAGCTTGACATCTGGCGGTGCAAAGACAGTCATGACCATTACTTTAGCTTGCACTCAAGGTAAGGACAATGCAGGCAGTCAGCTTATGTACAGTTTACTACTTGCCACACTGTATACACAGAAAGCAGAGGCCTCATATGAAGTGTCCCTTGAGAATTTCAAGGGCAGTAACATGTACCAATAATGACACAGTGCCCTGTGTGCTGCTGTGTTGTCTAGAGCTCTTCATGCTCTGACATAAGAAAAAGTCTTACAATACTTGACATCTAATTTACTTTGTGGAGATAAGGTATTCAACATAGTATGTGCGAATCAAAGAATACCATTCCTCTCTTTTCCTTGGTCACAAAGGCTGCAAGCACCACTGAAATGTTTATGCACCTAAAGCTGAAGTAATAATTAGTGGTGGTTGCTAAGAGTTAGTCACAATGTTTAGGCAGTAAAAATATAAATGCTGCATAAATGGGGACAACACACGCCCCATTATCAAGAAGTAATG
This sequence comes from Amblyomma maculatum, assembly GCF_055883805.1. Lineage (NCBI taxonomy): Eukaryota > Metazoa > Arthropoda > Arachnida > Ixodida > Ixodidae > Amblyomma > Amblyomma maculatum. Next base: position 6,415,221 of record NC_139353.1, on the reverse strand, counting down.
CTCCATCAAATGTATACCACACAAGCTCATTCAGTTTTGCTTCATTTATGCTAAACGTGCATTAACATTTAAACGCATGGCTTGCAAACCAGAGAGGATGATCACTCATCTCACCTCAGCCGATTCTGCTTTGAACTCATGGTAGACCCGCGACTCTTCCAGGAGTTCCTTGCGTTTGTACGCCTTGTCCTTCACGGCTTGACGATTTGCAACGACCTGGTTGCGCCTTTTGTCAATCCTGACAAGAAAGATTTAACAGTTAGTCTCAATGTGATGAGAGCACACAGTGATTTAAGGGTTTTGGCCTTTTGGGGGCATATTACTGAACCCGTGGCCTTAACACTGACTGGTGCATGAAAGGTACATCCTGTGTATTCTAACTGCAGCTCTCTCAAAAGTTTCTTATAGCATTTAAGGATCACTTTTGATTTCTTCATCATTATGTTTAATATAGATGTTGTGGATATTTGCAACCATTTACTGCAGATTGACACTGGGATCAACACATTTAAAACAAGAGCTGCAAAAGTGCACGGTATCATGTGGTGGAGTTTAATCTTACTACTGGCAAGTAAAATTTGCAGAACACTACTCTCTTCTTTTCTCCATTCACTTAAGGGCTTGGTTTGATCAGCTTCTAAATGTCTTGCTCTCAAAAAACACCATGCATAAACGAGCAAATGTCATCCATATCACCTAAGGACTGAAACCAAACACCACTACATCATTAAGCTTACGGCAAATTCCAATTAATGATCCGGGCCCCTCTGCAAATTCACAAAGGAGCAAGATGTCTAGGGAGGTCAGAGACCATACCATTATAGTCTAATCAGAACTCATGATGTTAATCGACCAATACTTGAGTATGGATGTGTTTGTTGAGACCCTGACACAGCAAAGTAGAAAAAATCCAGAACAGGGCAGTCAGATTTGTTCTAGGAAACTACAGCTAGAAACTTAGCATGACAGAAAGCAAACATGAACTTAAATGGCAAGAGCTATAAGACCGTAACAGGAATACCAGACAAATATTTTCACAACATTTATTATTCTAGAACAGGCATAAACCGCGTAAACGTGAAATGTATATCATCCAGGTACCAAGCTTTATGTCGAAGTGACTGGACCATGACTTGAAGGTCAAGGAATTTTCTTGTAGCAGTGACGTTTTTGCTACTCTTTTTTTGTCAAGAAAGTCCAAGACTGGAACAGTTTGCCATCGAGCAATGTGTTTTACCATTACTTAACGTATGCAGCCCCCCTACTTTATTGCCCTACTGAGTGATGCAAGCACCCAATAAACAAGCAATCAAAGCACCCACTCAAAAAATTGTTCAACTTCATAGAACAGGAGAACCTGCCCCAGATTGCCTACGGGAATTCACCATTAGAGTATAGCAAGAAATCAATGAAAAAAAAAAAAAAACATGCACAGCATTGCACCATGCAGCATTCGCATGCACATGCCATGCATTTTACTTGGTGCTAACTTTAGAAATGTGTCATCAAGCTTACTCCTTGCTCTTGCAGTGGCCGGCAGCTATCAATTTGTCGGCCATGCCGCTGAAGCTTGCCACACGCTGGTCTTGAACCAGGAGGGTGTTTATAAGGTTCTCGTGGCGCTTGGATAGTGCCTCCACATCATCCAAGGTCGTCTGCATCAGCATAAATAAGTTTTGAGAGTTAAACGAATTGTTAAACGAATTTCTCAAACTTCCTTTTAACAATATTTCATTCATACAGCAGCGAAACGAATGCACTCACACCAAGATCTTCAAAGTCCAGCAGAGCATCATGGCTGCTAGTGATGCTGTCAATCTGGTCAGCCTCCCGGTTGAACATCTGAATAACAAAAGCAGAGGCAAGCTGAAATGACCTGTCATAAGCTCAGACAAATTTTAGTGAGTGTTCATGAAAAATTAATCTTAAAAGAACTGCAAATATGCCGTTAAAGCTGTCGAAGGTTACAAAGGTGGTGAAAATAATGCAACCCCGTTCCAAAGAACTCCGCAGCCAAAAACTTAAAAACAGAACATTTATGCTTTCTACGTACTAAAGAATGAAAGTACAATTAGACAAGGGCAATGCTAGTAAGCTGGATCCTACAACTAGCAACATCACTAAGGTACTAGAGTAGCGAGACATGTGAAAGCACAGCACATAATGAGAATGCTATAAGCCATATTATGCATCTGACATCCAGAAGAAAGAGTCTTTAGCAAGAGAAACAAATACCGCACAGAAGCCTTAGTTATGTGCACCATACAAGCCTTATTACCCGCTCGTTAACACTCAATAAACCACAAAAGAAGACTCAATTAGGTGTACCTAATAAATGAACAAAATTATCAATTGCCACATGATGCACAGACCTCTGATGGTCATAGTGAAAGGCACCTCTAAAAGTAAGCAAATTTTATCTCTTTCCTAACTTGTAAGCTTGGTATACGAAAAACCTTTGTAGGCAATGACAAACGTTTACAGCTAAAAAAGAAGTATGCAGCACCTGAAGGTCGACGTGCTGTCGAAGGTAGTCAAGCTTCTCCCGCCATCCACGGTGTATGGCATTCTGTTCATCCTGCAGCTGTCTTAGTGTCGCCTTCATTTCCTCGTTATCTTTGTTCTTCAGGAGCAGCTTTTCACCAAGCGCTTGGATGTCGGCAAACCTGCACGCAGACATAGACATTCCTGTCAGCCAATGAAATCACTCACATTCAGCACCAATGAGTCCATGAAGTTACGTGCACAATAAGGACCCGAACAACCTCTTCACCACAAAGTAAAGAAGCTTCCGGTTAAACGAGAAGATGGTTGCAACACCCACCAGAGTAAAGCCCAAAAGCTAAAAAAAGAAGCAAGTAGCCCTGCTCAAGTCTCAGTAAGCGAAAAAAAAAAAAATAGAATAGATATGGATGGCTCAAACCCACTATTATCATCAGTGTGGCCTTCAAATTGGGTCAGAACAGGCATTTCCATAAGCTAGTACCAGAAATGCAATTTCCCATTTTGGATGTATATTTGTTGCATTTAGACCTCAAAGAATGCACCTGAACAAAAACAATGAAAATAATTGTTATAAGTTTGTTGCGTTTAGCCCCCTCCCCCCAATCAAAAAAAAGGCAACTAGTTCCTAACACTAGCCTGCACCCAGATAATTGGCTCTATCAAGAAAGAATTCACACCATCTTGTGTTTGAGCATAATTTCTGAGCATAAAGGCAGCCACAAGGAAACCACAGTGCAATGACTCACTCATCCTCGTGGTTGCGAATTTCATCCCCAAGGTCGTGGTGCTTCTTGAGGTTGTCCTCGGCTGTCGCAACATCCCTGGCAGGCTCTAGGCTGCTCAGTGCCACTTTCACTTCACTCACCCAGGCAAGCTAAGAAAAAGAGACATTAAGATGTTTCATACAAGCGCATAGGCATCAAAGTGAACGAAGGATAACCCAATATGCCTCTGTTCCACTTGTCAAGTGACTATCCATGACCAAATGCTCACATCTATTTTTTGTATATTGCAACAAAGCACAAAGCAGACCAGCCATAAAGTAGTAGTTAGCTGCTCTGAAGCTGTGGGGAGAGTCATAACATTACTGCCTGAAGGAGAGGGTGCTTTCAGTATCACATGTCACATGTGTGTCAGCTCCTACTGTGCATAATTTAGCATTCATGCTTGCATGCCTTTTGTACATACTTTTGCTGTGAACATTTCATCTAGAAGAAATATGCCAGAAACTCGCACCTAAAAGATTTTTTTTGTGTCTCGTTTATTCTCCTTTTGAATCCAAGCAAGCATGAATTTGACAATTTATAAAATTATAATTTATTACACCAATGAGTTACTCAACCACCCACAAAATTAGGTCGACCATGGCACCTTCACCTCATACTGAACAAAAAACAGAAACTGCGCCACTCACCAAGCTTTTGGCACTGTTTGCAAGAATTTGAAGTCCCATAGAATCCTCAAGCCTGGAACGCCTTTCAGCAGCTCGTTCCTGGATGGTCGTAAGAGGCACAGAAATGCAACTGAAGCCATGCCCACATTGTTCAGCATACATAAACGCAAACCAGTAACCTTTACAAATAACATCTGCTCGCGATGCTGGCAAATGGCAAATTCACAGCACCTTCATAGGCGGCCATCAGATGCACTCACCTTGACTTGGTCCCACAGACCTTGAAGTTCATTCTGCCTCTTTATTACATTTGGCCTCTCAGTTGGGTATGAAGCTTTCACCCTGGAAAAAACAGCATAAAGAATTCTGATGCTCTGTGTGCCTGTACCGAAGATTAAAGCAATCGAGCTAGTATAAGGCTGTTTACCAAAGACCTCAATTATTGCAACACAAAGTGTCAGTTCTTCAATGAAAAATCTAGCTTCAAGAATCAGCTATGATATGCTGGAAACCCAAGTTTAAAATACAACAAAATATTATTCAATAAGAAAGGTTTACAATATCATAATATATTTCAGCATGAGTAGTAGTAGTAGTAGTACATAATATTTATTATAAAGTAATCTAAAAAGAAAATAAAATGACGTTTGCCAGCACCGGTATGTGCCGTCTGAACACCTGAAGCACTTGAACTGGGGCAGCGGAAAGAAAGAGATAGCTAAGAAAATCACCGAAATGAGTGACAAAAAAAAAGGACAGGATCAGCGTGAGTGCAATATGCAAAAACTGGCACTCTAAAGCCCAGAAACTGGAAGTCAGAACCACTATTTATTGAAGTAACACGTAACACTGCTCTAAGTCTTGTTAAATCATAGTGGTTTGCATAGTGTGAGATGCGGATGCTTTTTCTTGATTAGTGTTAGTAACGTTTACTTGGAACAGCAGCCAACAGATCAATTACAACTTACGAGTCAGCCAAAAGGTTAACCCTGTTGAACTTTTCTTCCACAGGTGCCAGCTCCCGTTCAAGGTTCTGAAAAAATGTACATAAGAAATAACGCGAAAAGGAAGACAACAAAGTCTTTCGTTTGCCAGCATAAACGTGCACAAGAAATTGACACTGTTCACAATGCTAGAAATAAGTCATTACAGTGTGAATATGCCATGAAAATACCTCGTGTCTCCTCTGCAAAGCCTGCACAGTCTTCATGTCTCGGCCAACTTCGTCAATATCAATCTTCTGCAGCTTTTCAGTCATCCAGTCACGAGCATCGTCGCAGGTGCGATGGAACAGCTCCACACTACCAAGGAGAACCCATGCACAGATTGTTGCAATGACATCATCAGCTGAATGCACAAGCAGAAAAGCTAGTAATTAAACAATTAAACAAAATTTGCTTCATGACTGCCTTACCTTGTGGCTCCCTCGAGACTTCGCTCTTTCTGAGTCTTCAGGTGGTTTAGCCTGTCCCACCTGAAATATGAGCAAGGCAGTGGCTAAAGAGCACACTTTGCAACCACAAGCCCTGCAACCAACTAAGAGGGGAGTAAGAACTAGCATCACTGAAAAAAATATGTACTGTGCTGACAGGCGAGGGTAAAAAAAAAGGACAGAAACATTATCTCATAATGTTGAACACTTTTATAAAACACAAGTGGATAAGACATGTGTTGTCCCGTCCAATATTGTCTTCTTGTCATTCACATCTGTTAATGCAGTATTGTTTTCTTTTACAATGCATTCGCTACAATCAATCAAGCTCGCCATCATACTGCAGTAAAAATTTGGGTTGAAAAGGCTCCACAAAAGGAAAAAAAAACCAAAAAAGTACGCCTTTTTAGGTATGTCCCATTAGAATGCTACAGTAAGCCATATGCATCTTTTGTATAAAGGTTCAGCAATCAGGAGTAATAAGGAAAGTGAAATAAGCGATGCAACCCATCAGCACTGTTTTCCTACAGTAAGAACCCATTAAAAAACACTTTAGCTGAAACTAGGCAATGCTGCACAGGCAGTTTACATCACGCGACACATCTAATGATTCACCAAGATACTTTGTTGGGCGAGTTGGTACACATTCATTATTAATTTAAACAACGCGAACAAGAAGACAAAGGACAAGATAAAAGGAAGCCACAGTACAAGCGCTGACTCACAACTATGCCTAAGCCTTTACTCCAAGACCCAGATAAAAACAATATGATGAAAACGAAACATTCACTTGAAGCAACCCCTGGATTCACCTGCTGCACAAAAAGTCACTCAAAAATGACATCTCTTTGCTTGAAAGAGCAAGAGAAGTCCTGCTGACACACTTATTGTCTGTTGAAATAAAATATGATTCAACTATCTCTCTCGTCATCTTTTCTTTGTGGCGATACAAAATCCTAACCTGGTCAAACATAGGAGTACACTTCTTCTCCTTCATTGTTTCACATGAATGGCAATGTGAGACCAGAAATGTTTTGTCCTTGCATTTTCCAAGTTGTTCCGGTGTTACAGTAGTCTCTTGTTAATACAACGTCCTGTTTGTCCTATGTGAAACAATGAAGAAGAAGAAGTGTACTCCTATGTTTGACCAGGTTAGGATTTTGTATCGCCACAAAGAAAAGATGACGAGAGAGATAGTTGAATCATATTTTATTTCAACGGACAATAAGTGTGTCAGCAGGACTTCTCTTGCTCTTTCAAGCAAAGAGATGTCTTTTTTGAGTGACTTTTTGTGCAGCAGGTGAACCCAGAGGTTGTTTCACATGAATGTTTCGTTTTCGTCATATTTGTTTTTATTTGGGCCTTGGAGTAAAGGCTTAGGCATAGTTGTGAGTCAGTGCTTGTACTGTGGCTTCCTTTTACCTTGTCCTTTGTCTTCTTGTTCGCGCTGTTTAAATTAATAATGAACATTTAATGATGGTGATCATGAGCTTCACTAATGTTCAAGAGCAATTAATTTCACCCCCGACCGACAATGCAAGCCTTCTACCTGCTGTGAATCTGTCGACTACGGCTGCGAATCGCATCCAGCTGGCTGTGCTTGTTCTGGACAAATTCTCCAACCTGCCGGTCAATTTCATCCAGCCTCACTTTGCTTGCAGAAAGGTCAGTCACAAAGTTCTGTAAAACAAAGAAAAACACAGACTAATTTCATCAGCCCTCCAGCAATGTGCTTGCCACCCCTCTTCTATCGAGTCGTGGACGCAATGGGTTAGGAGGAGATGTAGGAGGTTTCTGACAGTTCCCAGGCCAGATCTCCCAAGAAGTAAAGAGCGAGTTTGGGGGTTGGTGGAGCAAAGTGTTGGGTCTTGTGACTCTGAATTAGTGCACGCTGACACCACGTAGTGGACAGGTACCCTAAGTAGGAGTGCAACAGCCGAGGTAGGATTTGGAGCAATGTTTGGAGCAGGAAAATCTTAGTTGTGGGAGCACAAATTGAAATTTTTGAAGCCAATTAATGGAGAAGAAACTTTACTTTCAGCACAAAATAAAAATGAAAAGATGTGAATTTAAACCAAAAGAAATCTAGTGAGGGTCACTTATCACTGGCACTTGGTAGATTTCCTTCAGGAATCTGGCCTGTACCACCATAAAAAGAAAAAGAATGTGGATCGTAAATTAATTTTCTAACTTTGAGAATCAAATAAAAACTGAAAAAAGCTAGACAATATGCATCCCTTTTATTCTTTTTGTTGTTGTTTTTTTTCTGCTTCAAGCGTGATTTGACAACCTTAATTATAGGATCTTATCTTGATTGCAGGAATCACAAAACAATGCTTGACTGTCTGCACAATCCATTAATTACATTGCGCAAGGCAACTTCAGAATAGCCAAATTCGAAGCCAGCCGTAACTGCGAGGAGCCTGTGCCCATCAGTGAATGCAGTACAAAAACAAAACAAAAAGCAAAATAAAACAGTGACCAAGAGACAAAGAGACAAATGCTGAAAGCAGGTAAGGAAGCGAGCTGTGAGCCAACAAAACTAGTGAGCACGTCTTCTGCCCGTGATTTACACTTTCTAGGGGCAGGTGATGATTTTGTGGTTTTGACATATTTTGCCTAAGAGGAGGTAGGCAATGAGGTGGGATATTAGGTTATATGCTTCATCGCAAAAAGCAATGTTATAGTATTTCATTGTTCCAGCAGCTGGAAATGTTTTTTGTGGTCTTGGCCTCCGCTGCTGTGCTATAGAAATCAAAATCTAAGACTGCTGTGAGTTTCTCTACCGGACAGTGCCCAAAACAAATGTTACATGTACTCTCTCAAGTTATACTAGCAAAACCGCAGAAGCCGTAACTAATGCACCTGCTACACTATCTGACGACAAAGATGTCAGCCGATCAATGAGACAGCATAGAAACAACCTCGCGGTGCGTGAACGGCCCAACCGAACAGCAGCAACTTCGAAGAACTGCATAGAAGCACCCAATACGGGCATGTGGCATTCAACACATAACCGTACTAGTAAAAATAACACACAATGCACACCTGCTCTGCTGCTTCAACTAAAGCTTTGCACTATATAACAGGATTGGCCACGGACGAAATTGCAGGTAGCCAACAAGGCTCTTATTTTTCGCCAAATCTAGTGCGACTGAAAACTTTGCAGCTAGTCGGAGAATTCTGGCGTAGCGTAGCGCAACTTTTAACAAATTTCGTGCTTATGGCGCAGAAATGTGCAGCTGTATCAAAATGGTGCAATTTTCGCAACTGTTGAACCCCTGACTAAGCAATGGGGCCAGGAAGGCATCTGAAAGTCGCAATGGGGCCAGGAAGGCATCTGAAAGTCCTTATACATATATGCAAAGCATGTATTGGGAGACACGACAGTGCAAGTTGGTGCACGCCACCGCACATATCCTTTTAATACAAGAAGTTAGGCGTGTAGGAACGAATAGCCGTAGTATGCCCTGGCAACACATTAAGAGCAAGCTGTACGTTTTCCCCACCAACAATCACAAGCACAGCAATGAACGACAATGCACCAGAGGTCTTCACGTGAGAAACACAGATTAAAAAGGGGAAGGAAGGCAAGACAGCTTACCTCAAACATTTTCTTGCGCACTTCGACATTTTCCTTTGGATCTTCCACTGTCAACAGCTTCTCCTGCAGAGGAAAAATGCATTAACTATAACAACTACAGCTCGTGCATAGTGCAAAAACCAGGAAATTAATATCTTGCCTTGTCAACCATCCATGCTTCAAAGTCGCTGCATTCCCTGAAGAAGCCAAACAGCCGGATGGCATCTTCAAGGTAGTGCCTGCGTTCCTAAACAGATCGACAGACTGATGAGGTTCTCAAAATTAATTTGGAACATCACAAAATTCATTCCCTTTGTAGAATTGCAGTAAGAAAGACTGATGTGATTCCCCTCTGCTCAATTAATTTTAATACAGTACAGACCGTAGTGGCTGCAATGCCTCCAATATGTACTTGCAGCAGACTAAATAACGGGATTAGATGACCTAACGTGTGAACTGGTGACTTGGATCTGATAAACCCACTTGAACTTTGGCTGCTAATGGACGACAGGCGAGTTTCATCAAAACAAGTAATTCTAATATTTTATTTTAAGCCAAAGTTAGGCATTTCAAACAAACAACAAACTTGAAAAGGCTTCAAAAAAAAATTGCAAGCATCTACACTTGTGAGAATTTTAGGCAAAACTGAGGTAAGTCCATAATGCCTATAGAGAGGTATCGAAGAAGCAGACAATACCTTTGAAACGGCTAGCAAGTTCTGGTATGAATCTTCGATAGATTCCTGCCGTTGCTGGACACCTTTGCCATCCTTGGGACTGGTACCATTCTGTTTGGGTGACTTTTCTGCAAGACCAAAGCATTTGATACAGCCCCAGTTCTCCTGTATGTAGTGTTTAAATATTTGCAACCAAATGGTGGCGCGTTAAATAAAAATCTTTTGAGCTGGTTCAAATACCGGTGAACAATCGGAGCTGCACAGCAATCTTCCAGTGAAAAATTAAAAAAAAAAAATCTTTCTCTACAACCCAGTTGATAATTAGGTTGGCATTCAAGATAGCATATTATGCATTCTAAGCAGAATACTTCAGGGGCAAGCAAGCATGCTAAACCAAAGAGAAAACACTGATATGCACATGCACATGAATGAATGTGTCACTGTATGAAGTCAGCATTGTAGTGGGTTCTCAATGACCTTTAGTTAAAATGAGAACCATGGAAGAGAATTCTACAGCCAAAATTGCACAACAAATAAAACCCTGTAGAACAGATAAGATTTGAGACTGTTAAACAGATCAGTTAGCAAACAAGAAAAATGCAAATAAACATAACAAAAAGCTAAATTCTTGACATATTTACATTGCACTGCTAGGAGGGCCAAACAAACATCGAATGACCTCAGGATTATCTTCACATGTGAATTAACTTGGTTCCTTGGTTCTCAAAAATGGGACTCACGAGGAGACAGACGCTTCTCCTTTTTGGTTTTGACAGGCTGCTGCTTCATGACGATCTTCTTGACCTTCCGTCGTTCGGCCACCTTGACCGGTTTCTTGGTTGTCTTTTGGATGATCCTGGGCTCCAATTCCCGGACGTAGTTGGCTGGCACAAAGCCCTCCTCGCCATCCATCTGGCGCACATTCCACCAGTCAGAGTTGGTTCGGCTAAGCAGCGTCATGATCTGCAAGGTCCCAAAACAACAGTCGTGAACTATGCCGCTTGTGTCTCAAAAAAGTAAAAGAAATTAAATTTAGATTTGAATATGAACAAGGTTGCTGACCATAATTAAGCAATTATGCTGCACACCTTTTGTTTAGTGGCAAAAAAAAAGAAACTGAAAAAAAGCACTAGGTGACTGCCAGCCAATGTGTAAAAAAAAACTGCACCTGTAACGCCCTAATAACTCACACATCAATTTTGCTTATGGGTTAGCCTCATAGGGCTGCGATGTCAGCTTTATGACTGTTGCCAATCTTTTATAGCTATAGCTCGCACAAGGTACAATATTGTTACGGGGATGTACTTAATGTGACGGCACTGCGATGGGCTGAACTGGACGCAAGACTTCGGTAGCCGTGCAGAATCCGCTCTCTCAGCGTCGTTCTCTTTTTCAACGCTTCGTCGTGTCTGCATTCCTTGATCGTCGTCTTTGTCAGTGAGCACATCACTTTGGTCTCGCGTTTCCCGGTAACACTACCCCCCTCGGCAAAAGGCACCGTCCCGGCGCGTATTAGTCGTGCGGTGTGGAGGGGGAGTAATATGGCTTGAGGCGGGCGACATGTACAATTTCGGAAGTGGGTTTAGCAGTCGGTGACTTTGGGTGGAGCGGTGCAATCTCATAGGTCACGTCGGTCACAGGGCGTAGTACACGATAAGGACCCGTGTAGTGGGGCAGAAGTTTCTGACACAACCCCACACGACGGCACGGAAGCCAGAGCAACACCAGAGATCCGGGAGGATAGCGCACATCGCGGTGGTGAGCGTCGTAGCGGCGTTTTTGAGCTTCTTGAGAGACGGTGAGATTGTGACGAGCAATCTGGCGAGCAGCGTCGGCTCGGGCGATGGTATCGCAAGCATAGGTGGTGACGGGGCCAGCGGCGGGAAGCAAAGTGTCGAAGGGCAGTAAGGGGTCTCGTCCAAAGAGAAGATAGAATGGAGAGTACCCAGCAGTGTCATGACGCGAAGAGTTATATGCAAAGGTGACAAATGGCAGACTAATATCCCAGTCGCGATGACTGTCGGATACGTACATTGCGAGCATGTCGGTGAGTGTGCGGTTAATACGCTCCGTAAGGCCGTTCGTCTGAGGGTGGTACGCAGTGGTGAACTTGTGCCGAACGGAGCAAGAACGAAGTATTTCCTCAACAACTCGGGAAAGGAAACAGCGGCCACGGTCGGTAAGTAGTTGACGGGGAGTACCATGGTGTAGTATGACGTCGTACAAAAGGAAGTCAGCAACGTCTGTGGCGCAGCTGGTTGGAATGGCGCGAGTGATCACGTACCGCGTGGCGTAATCGGTGGCCACAGCGATCCATTTGTTTCCTGAGAAGGACTCGGGGAAGGGCCCCAGGAGGTCAAGGCCAACACGAGAAAATGGCTCAGTCGGGATAGCAATCGGCTGCAGGTGTCCAGGTGGCAGCACAGGGGGTGTCTTCCGGCGTTGACAGAGGTCGCAAGCGGCTACATAACGTTGGACAGAGCGGTAGAGTCCAGGCCAGAAGAAACGCCGGCGCACGCGATCGTATGTGCGTGAGAGGCCAAGATGACCAGCTGTAGGGGCGTCGTGCATTTGTTCTAGAACGGCAGAGCGTAGGTGTTGGGGAACGACGAGCAAGTGCTCAGCACCATCAGGTCGCATGTTGCGGCGGTATAGCGCATTCCCATGAAGGAAGAACAGGGCGAGGGAAGAGTCACGGCTGTGTGTGCGGAGGCGGTCGATAAGAGAACTGAGGGTTGGGTCCAAGCGCTGTTCGTCGGCTATGTGAGAAAAGTCCGATATAGAGAACACACAGGGGTCCGACTCGTGGTCAGTAGAGGAAGGGGGATCGACGGGATAACGGGACAGACAGTCTGCATCCTGGTGGAGCCGGCCTGATTTGTATACAACGGAAAAGGTATACTCCTGCAAGCGCAGTGCCCAGCGGCCGAGGCGGCCAGCAGGATCCTTGAGGGAAGAGAGCCAACATAGGGCGTGGTGATCGGTAATTACAGTGAATGGTCGGCCAAACAAGTAGGGTCTGAATTTTCCAACGGCCCAGACGAGAGCCAGGCACTCCCGTTTCGTAATCGAATAGTTCTGTTCCGCTGATGACAGGAGACGACTGGCGTAGGCAATCACGCAGTGTTGGCCGCGTTGTCGCTGTGCAAGAATGGCACCAATCCCGTGGCCACTGGCGTCGGTGCGAAGTTCCGTCGGGGCAGACGGGTCGAAATGGGCCAACACAGGAGGATTGGTGAGAACAGCGATGAGGGTGGAGAATGCGTTAGCCTGCTCTGGTCCCCATGAGAAAGGAACGCCTTTCTTCAGGAGATTGGTGAGAGGACGAGCAACAGCGGCAAAGTTTGGGACGAACCGGCGAAAATAAGAGCACAGTCCTATAAAGCTGCGGACATCACGGGGTGAACGGGGAGATGGAAAAGCACTGACAGCACGAATTTTGTCAGGATCGGGTTGCACGCCAGTGGAATTCACCAAATGGCCAAGCACTTTAAGTTCGCGGCGACCAAAACTGCACTTCTTTGAGTTCAGTTGAAGTCCGGCACGGCGGAAAAGTGCCAAGATGGAAGAAAGGCGACGAAGATGGCTTTCGAACGAGGGCGAGAAGACAATGACGTCATCCAAGTAACATAGACAAGTCGTCCATTTGAAGCCGCGGAGTAAGGAGTCCATCATTCGTTCAAACGTAGCAGGGGCGTTGCAAAGTCCGAAAGGCATAACCTTAAATTGGTAAAGACCATCGGGTGTGACAAAAGCTGTCTTCTCGCGGTCTTGTTCGTCAACAGAAATCTGCCAGTAGCCGCTACGAAGGTCGATAGAGGAAAAGTAGCGGGCTCCATGTAAACAGTCCAAGGCATCGTCCATTCGCGGCAGCGGGTAAACATCTTTCCTTGTAATCGTGTTCAGATGTCGATAGTCGACGCAAAAGCGCCAACTGTTGTCTTTTTTTCTAACGAGCACGACAGGAGAAGCCCAGGGGCTGTTCGAAGGTTCGATGATATCGTTGGCCAACATCTTGTCGACCTCCTGCTGGATGACTTGGCGCTCAGAAATGGACACACGATAAGGCCTCCGATGTACAGGTTTTGAATCGCCGGTGTCAATGCGGTGAGTCACAACTGATGTTTGGCCCAGAGAACCGGCAGCAAAGTCAAAAATGTCGGAGAAGGATAACAAAAGGTTGTGCAGGTCCTGAGCGTGTTCGGGGCTGAGGTCAGAGGCAATCATTGCGGAAATAGGGTCGGTAATTGTGGTGGGGAGTACGGGTGTTGGAAGGACGCTTGAATGTGGGCCAGGAGTGAGTGCACGAATGGTGCAGTCTGTGAGAGGAGACAAGGTAGCAAGGGATATTCCTTCGGGGAGAACTTGGGGTGACAGACTGAAGTTCAGGATAGGAAGGTAGGTGTTGTTCTGTGTAACGCGTACGATGAGATGAGGAAGACCGACGTTGCGGTCAAGAAAGACCTCGGTGATAGGGCAGGCAACATAGTCACCGTCAGGCACAGGCGGGAAAGGTGACAGAGGTAGGTAAACAGCAGAGTCAGGGGGCAGGCGAGCGAACTCTGTGGAGCGAAGGCGGGGTGTAGATGGAGGACGTTCTGAGCAGACAGGTAAGTCCAAACGAAGAAGGCCGCTGGAACAGTCGATAAGGGCAGAGTGGGCCGTTAAAAAGTCAAGGCCGAGGATCACATTGTGAAGTCACTGGTTGAGGACGGTGAACAGAACAGGGATGTGATGACCGGCAAGGGTGACTCGGGCAGTGCACTGCCCAGTGACGGCAGCAGTACTGCCATCGGCAACACGAACGGTGGGCGAAGCGGCGGGGGTCTGTACTTTCTTGAGGCGGCGGCAAAATGATGAGCTCATGATCGAGACTTGGGCACCAGTGTCAATGAGGGCAGAGACGGGAACACCATCCACGAGCAGGGAGAGGAGGTTACAGGGCGAAGAAATGGGCAGAGGATTTCCAGGTCGGGGTACCAATGCAGCGTCACCTCCGGGAGCTGCATCGGCTAGTTTCCCGTGAAGCGGCCGGCAGAGGACGGCGAGGAACTGCGGTTAGGAAGAGGTGAACGGGAACGGCGGGCTGGCGGCGAAGGAGAGCGACTGGACACAGGAGGAGGCGGAGTGTTATCGGTGCGGGGCGGCTCATAACGAGGCGTGAAACGGCGGTGACCGTAATCGGAGTAGCGGTCAACGTAAGGGAAACGTCGAGGTGGTGATGTCCAGCGGCTGCGGCAGTGGCGAGAGATGTGGCCAACACGTGAGCACGTGAAACAGATCGGCCTGTCGTCAGGGGTGCGCCACTCCTCAGGATTGCGGTATCGGTAGCGTGGCGTGTAGGTGTTGCGGGGCGCAGCGTGGGCGACCATGGGAGGGATGGGGCTCGAACTGGGGGGTTCCACGTTGTGGCTATAGGGGACGCCCAAGTTAGCAACCTCTTGACAAACGACGGCTTGAATGAGGGATATCGTCGCTAGGTTACTGTCCGAAGAGGGCGGGTTGGATGCAGCAGGAGCGAGCGCTTCCAGTTCACGACGCACGATGCGGGTCACATTTTCAGTGTTGGAAGGCTGCCTTAAGGTCGGCAGATCCTCGCACGTGGAGGTAGGGGCAGCGTTGTGGAGCCGATCGAAGCGATGTGCAATGCGTCTGTGTTCGGCCTGCTCGAAATGTCGACAAACCTGCAAAACGGAGTCAACCGTAGCATAGTCCCGACAGAGTAGAAGATTAAAGGCATCGTCGGCTATGCCTTTGAGGATGTGCCCCACCCTATAAGATTCTGACATGTCTTTATCAACTTTTCGGCAGAGGGCCAGAACGTCTTGTATATACGTAATATAGGGCTCGGTAGATGTCTGGGCACGTTTGGCGAGGTCCCTCTTGGCGGCGAGTTGACGGCCAACCGGTTTTCCGAACAGGTCACGGAGTTTTTGTTTGCAAACATCCCAAGAGGGTATATCTGCTTCGTGTGTTTCGAACCACACGCGTGCCGTTCCGGTAAGGTAGAAGATGACATTGGCCAGCATCAGCTTGGCGTCCCACCTGTTGTGCTGGCTAACACGCTCATAAAGCGAAAGCCAGTCCTCGACGTCTACCTCATCTGTACCGCAGAATGTGCCAGGGTCACGGGGGTGGGCTACGACGACAGTTGGAGTTGCGGAGGTTGATGGAGCCGCGTCGGTTGTCATCGTAACGGTTCCGATGTGGCGGCCACTGCGGAGATCCAGCGTCAGATTGTGTCGAACCCGCGACCTCCACCAAGATGTTACGGGGATGTACTTAATGTGACGGCACTGCGATGGGCTGAACTGAACGCAAGACTTCGGTAGCCGTGCAGAATCCGCTCTCTCAGCGTCGTTCTCTTTTTCAACGCTTCGTCGTGTCTGCGTTCCTTGATCGTCGTCTTTGTCAGTGAGCACATCACTTTGGTCTCGCGTTTCCCGGTAACAATATGTATCTGACATCAATCTTTGGTATCAGATGAAGGTTGCCAGTTATTGATTTATGGCCTGTAAAACATGTGTGTGCCACATGCATAAACTACAAGTTGACCGGACCTGTCCTTCTGAAACTGTAAAATGCAGGAAAAAAAAATGCAGCCAGATTACCTACACAAAAAAAAAAAAATAATAATAAACAAATATTTTCTTTTCTTTCTTTCAGACTACTTAAACTGCGAAATGAACTGCTACAGGTGACACGTGCAGCCAGGAATATATGGCATTTCCCTACACATACTCGTGGCGTCTCCTCTCTTTCACTGGCAATTGGAACTGCTCTCCATTCCAATTTAGTTGCAGCTGTGACCGATGAATAGCTCTGCCAAGCATGCATGCTTGCACTGGTTCAGTATACAAAGCGGCATACCAAGCATAAAATTGGCAATCTCCTTCCTCCGTAAGAAAGAATCTTTTCACACCCCTTGCATCAACACTGAACTGAACTGAGTGAAAACCTTGATGAAATCGAGCACTTAAGAAAATTTAACATCCTTGCTGATCTTTCATTTGACTCATGCTCACTCTTGCACATGAACAAAGATGAGAGCAGCATTTTCTTTAGCTGACAAGTTTTGCAAAAGACAGGCACATCCATGACACAGTATCAATGTGCACACTATAGGGAAATGCAACTCAAGAGAACAGCAGCCTCTGCCCCTCAGAGGACCCCTACAGCCAATGGCACCAACCACTTCTCATGAATAGGCCTCCTGGACCTGCTGGAGGATTAGAAGAGCGTGGCAGATGAAAGAAGGTTCACCTGGCCTTAATTGGGTTAACTGTGGCGTTGTGAGGATAAGTCGATACTACTATCTGAAGGGCATCTTGAGAGGCATCTGCCACTTTTTTCTCGAGTTGTATCTAACTACAGAAGCACGCTGCCCAAGTCCAATAATTTTTACACCCCTGCGTCATCTGCACCAGCATTTGCACCAGCATCTGCACCTGCACCATTTGAACCTGTGAGATGAAAGCTGTCACAGCTGCGTGCACAAAAAATTGCTCCCAAATTTATCCCAGCCGAAAATAAAAGCAAGAGAAGTTGACCTTGAGATGACAACTGTGACTGGGAAGGCTTTATGTAGCATAAAGCACCAGCCATAGAAATAAGCTCAATGTCAACACATGGCTTTCTGAGCATCACATAGCAGCAAAAATGTGCAGACTGCATAACACCATGAATTATGTAATGACTGCGGCATTTTAATACCTAGCACCTTCAACATGTACCAGTGGCAAAATAAGCAGTCTTGCGAACAGGTAAAACTGCTGTTATCCACCACTGCAGCTGATATCTCACAAAAACAAAAATGCAAGTACAATGAAGACAGCAAATGCCACAAGCAATGCAGCAGTGACTAAAGCAGACAATCTGGCCCACACCTGCAGAGGCCGAAAAGCATTGATTCATGATTTCAAGAACCGCTCTCCACCAACAACCATGCCCTCCCCTACAAAGCGCATGCTCTCCCTCCACTGAGGTGCAAGAGCACACTCCATGACAACAGCCTCGGGCTGCCACTCATTAGAGTTGGCCCCAGAATAATGCTGCAGCGCCATCAGATAAAATTAAAAAGCACGGGCACTGAGAAAAAGACGGGCAGCGGACCAGCTCCTCCCAGCGGTCTACGACAGTGGGAGAGGAGGGGAACTCAGCACCCACCACAACAACAAGAGCTCGAATGAGCAATAAGTAAGGCTAACGAGAGCGAGTGAAGGGTGTGAGGGAAGGCAGTTAATGACGCGCCCCGCCGCCTCCCTCTCCTGTTCTGAAGCAAACCCCTCTCCTCTTGCGCACCTCAGTAACCGCGTCCGATGATGCGTGAAGCAAGCGAGCGCTTATCTTGCAACGGCTTCATGCCCAGCAGCCATGCGTGCGCCCAACGCTGAAAGTCGTGGTGGGAGGAAACGCGACAACGACTGCGCTCGGAGGTGTTACGATGCCACTTCCGCTGCTTTCAAACTGCGCCTAGTAGCCGTGACCATGGCTTGGAGCAGTGGTGCAGCAGCCGCCAGCAACTGGGGTGACGGCCAGAAAATGTGGAAGCTCGTGGCATCGCTTTTAGGTTCAGAGTAAGTGCAGCAGCGTTCCTCTTCTGCGCCTTGTTGTAGCGCCTTGCCCCGCAGAACAACTACCCCCCTTATGTTATCACAAAGAGCCGCTCTGGGGGTCGTAAACACAATTAGTGTGGATAAGGCATGTACGCAGTGAGGTGGGATGAGTGCAATGGTGCGATAAAGCCGCTTTTTCGGCCCTGCCCAGCCAACCTCCTGGCTCCCAATGAGTGCAAAAAAATGCACTTTGTTTCAACCTGAACATCCTGTTTGGAAGGAGAATGTCATGTTTGCTTTGGATCATTTATCAGTTCTTTGTAACAAAACTACAGTACTGAAAACAACAATTTAAAGGTCATAAGCCAGAACCATTTAGTCATGATGCAACTCATTTCATTCAGAGCTAAAGAAAAATGGCAGCAGTAGGAAATAAAGCGAACAGGTGCATCAGACAGTTCCTTTTTACAAGTCCGCACTTCTGCATGCTGATTTTGAGAGAGCTTAAGCTAAATTAATAAAACAATCACAGAGCAACTCAAACCACCAGCACTTTTTGGATAAGCCTATTGAATGCTATGTTACAAACAGACAAATTTAAGCATAACTACACGAAAGATGCCGTAAAGTTATAAAATGAGATGGTAGAGAATATAAAGACAGTGGACAAGTAATGATGACAGTGTGAATATAAAAAACCTCCACATGAATTACACCTCTGTTTAAGTTACCACTGTGCATTAAATACTGTAAATATGTATAACTATTTCGGCTTATGTGATCCCCATAAAATCTTCACTTGGTTCCACACCTGCCCTCTGTTACCTTTTGTCAAGCAATTCCTGCCAGTTTGTCTATGCCTTGAACTATGAACAGGGCCCTTTAGAACTCCTCAGAAAAGCTGAAAAATTGAGTTTTCTATCAAGTAACGCATCGTTAGAAAACAAATGTCTGCTGATAGCTATCTAATTCACTTTTTTTAAAGCAAAACCAAACTACCTTGACAGCAAAATATTCTTTCCACATGCATTTAAACTAGCTGTCATGAGTAATTGGAAAAGTAGCCGAGTCAGACATTTTCCTGGATCCTACATTGCAGTTCTTCATCTAAAAACCTTTCACAATGAAGCAGCTTTACATCTGACTGTACCTAACCAATATAAAGTCACCAAACCGAATCAATCAATAAGCATGGTGCACATTTTCTGAGCGTAACTGAATATAATTTTCTGTGCTTCTCCTCATTCAATGAAGCATGTTGCCGGCCTAGCTGGTTTAAAATATTTTAAAATTTGGGGCAAAAAACTCTGGCAAAAAAATTAACACACACAAAAGTGAGACGAGGGGACAACGGATGGTGCCTGTACGCTGTCCCCTTGTCTCTCTCTTTTGTGTGTTAATTTTTATACCGGGGTTTGCTTTTTTTCCAAATTTTTAAAAGGTGTTGGAGGTTGGAGGTTTCACACTGTGGAAATAACTAGTATTAATAAAAGAACCTCTCCAAGAGATTATATTCACAACATGTTATGTGCACAAGTCACTATATCTTTTGTGCAATGTCTTACTTAAAGCCCTAGCCTTGCGAAATTATCTGCAAAAGTTCTGCTGAAAGTAAGAATCAGAAGTTTCCAGCAAACGAACCCTAACATTTCATTGTTTGATGAGAATCCATTTTTTCCTCGCATCTCATTTAACTCCACAATGAGATATGTCTACCAGAAAGATGTAGCTAAGGTGAGTGCACTAAGGAATCAATTAGGATAAAACCACATACTCAAGCCTTCCAACCTGTGACAAGACTTCACGCTACAGACGCATTATCAAGCCATGCTGCACACAGTTGTTCTCAAACCTCACCCTTAACTCAGCGTTGCTCAGGCTTCCGTCCTTTGCAAACTTCACACCAATGCCCTCCTTCTTATCCAAGCCTGGCTGCACCTCTTCCATATGCACAATGTTTTGAGTGCTTAATCTGTTGCTTTTTAATTAAGCGATGCTTGTCTCTGTTGTCTCTGAAATGTGGAGGCTAATGATAAGGGTCTTCTGCTTAAGTTGAGGACAACGCAGAGAGCTATGGAACGGAAAATGGTAAGTGTAATGTTAAGAGATAGGAGGCGTGAAGAGTGGGTCAGAAAAAGCTTGAGTTAATGATATTCTAGTGGAAGTCAAGCAAAAAACAATGGGCATGGGTAGGACATGTAGTGTGAAGAGAGGATAGCCGATGATCAACAATGATAACAAATTGGATTCCAAGGGAAGAAAAGCGTAGCAAGGGGCGGCAGGAAGTTAGGTGGGCGGATGAGGTTAAAAAGTTCACAGAGGTCACTAATAGATGCAGCTAGCACAGGACTGGGTTCATTGGAGGAATATGGGAGAGGCCTTCGCCCTGCAGTGGGTATAACCAGGCTGATGATGATGATGATGTCTCTCTCGGCCCCATTCCTTTCATTCAGAACCTGACAGTGGTGTTCTCCTCCCGATGAACCGCACGGCTGTTAGCCACGCGACTGCCACGGAGCGCGCAGTGGCTGCCGTGCTCGTCTCGGCTGAGCTGTGCATCTCCATCCTCGGAAACCTGCTGGTGCTCTTTGTGTCACTTTGGGATGAGCACGTCAAGCAGCACCGCTCAAACCTGCTGGTCGTCAGCCTCGCAGTGACTGACCTCCTCACGGCTACCCTGGTCATGGTGGGTGGCAGTGCCTGAGCTGGCACGTAACAGTATAGCATGCGTCTTGCATTGCTTGCATTGGATTCTTAGAATGCACATTAGTGATGCAGGTCTAGCCTTCCAAGTTCATCCCTGGTACGATTACAACGGCCTTCAGACAGGAGATCTTTGGCTCAGCAGAGCAGTTTGCCACGATTTGACTTGTCAGGTCCTGAAAGGTTGCAAATGCTATCGATCAATAAATGTCACTCGAAAACTAATGATACGAAGTGACCAAATGGTAATAGCACATATTCGCACCGGCCTGTATGATGGAGCCCGATTCATTTGCGCCAGCACTAGCGCCGGTGCCCACCTCAATTTCCTGTTATCTTCACTCCGAGTGATTTGCCTGCACAGGGCCTAGTCAATGACTGCAGCAAACACCTCTCGATACACATGGATGAGCACATGGCAAAGCGCTACGACTAAACAATAGATTGTGACCAGTGAAGCACACACGTAACATGGCTCGCCAATGTAGCCTCTCACAGCGTGCAGATGAGGGGGCAGGCAAATAGCAGATCGAGGTCATAACAGTAAACCTCGTCATTATGAGCATGTTATCAGGGGCATCAGAGCAATTTCAGAGAGGTTAGATGAAACCTAAAACATACTTGTGCAAATAGACTTGCATCATAGTGCGCATAATCTCTCAAGCTCTTCCGCTGCTAAGAGTTCACAGTAGCTTTCAACCTGAATTTAATGTGACCCTAAAGCACAAACCTTGCATGAAATTTGTGACGTGAAAAATTTTCAAACTGGAGCCTCCATCGAAAAGCGACCACCGCAGCTGAGATTCGATCCCGCATCCTTGGGAATACAGCTGTCGAGCGCCCTAACCATTGCACTACCACTGAGAGGCAGCAATCTTTAGGTGGGCCTGAGCCAGCCTAATGGCTGGACATTAGCTTCAAATTAGAAACACCACTTAAAGCATGCCAACCCTTTAATTAACTTGTAAATGCACTGGTTAAAGTATACAGTGTGTTTTAAATATTCCCGGGCCATTTCTCTCGCAGCCAAACATTCATAAACCTGTGCTGTATAGGTGCCTCACTCCTGATCATCTAGGTGCTCCCCCAGATTGACAAAACCATAACAGAATGGCAGCGTGTTTCAGTTGCACACAGCCACATCTAAGAACTTTTGCAAGGGCAGTTCCGCTCTTAGATTATAAGTGAGAGAGACAAAAGGTGTCTATAACGTCAGGCGTATCTTATCTATTTGTTTGTGACAAAAACATCCACTGCAGGTGCCATCAGCATGTGCCTTGACCAATGATGGTTGGCCACTGGATAACCCGAGCTTCTGCACTTTCCATGGCATTCTCAACTACTGGCTCACATCGACATCCAGTGTGACGCTTGCCATGATCGCTTTAGACCGCGGCGTGGCCATCCACAAGCCACTCCAGTACGTCCAGCACTGCACGTGGCGCCGCCTGGTGCAGATGGTGGCTCTGCCGTGGTCGCTCGGAATTGTGTTTGCCGTTGTACCTGCCATTCTCGACTGGACTGCATACCAGTTTGATAACATTGTCTGCGATGTCGATTGGCACCCTCGGCGCGAGCATGTCATCTACTATGCTGCAACCTTCTCGCTCTGTTTCGCAACGCCAGCAGCCATTGTGCTCGTGCAGTACACTCGCATCCTCGTGTCAGTGCGACGCCTCCGTTCGAATGTGGTCGTGGCGGCAGTGGTGGTGGTGCCGAAGGGTGTCTCCAACGGAATGCCGTGCCGACAGTCATCGTTTCGTCAGAAGAGGCAGGGCAATCAGAAGATCCTTGTGAGCATCTTGGCGGTGATCGTGATTTTTTTCATCTGCATCACCCCGTTTTGCTGCACCAAGTTGGTGAAAGTGCTGCTGGGGCCCAAGGCCATTCCAGACTGGCTGGATATGCTCTCTACTGTTGTGCAGTTTCTGGCATCAGTTGTGAACCCATTTGTGTACTCTATCGGGCTTAAGAGCTTCCACGAGGCCCTGTGCAGACTGTCGCGCAATGGCAGACACAGGCTGCTCTGGAGCACATCTGTGTGAGTGGTGACTAAACAGTGAAGAGCAACGACTAGCATGCACACCGGCAGCGGTGTGCAGCATTTTGATGCCAAACTATACAAACAATATATATGCCTCTTCTGCTCTGTTCTGTCTGTAGTTATTCTGTCATAAACATCTCATGTGCGTAACGTCAGAGTGTAAAAGAAATGGAGGTGAAGAAGTAATCTTAAAGAAAACAGTCATGTACGGAAGATCTATGGTAAAGCTTGCACACAAATATTGCTCACGCCTATTTGTTCCACAGAGTTCTTGAAGTGATTCTAGAAACATGACATGTCTCAAGCTACATGTGAGTCACGAGAGATGTGTTGTAGAGCGTTCAAGACGAAACTTGAATCACTGGAGTTCTTAGACACTGCATAGCACATGGGTGTCTTGGCATACTGACAGTTAAGAGGTAAGTTCATTTAATTACTTGCAGCATCATTAGATGACATCTGCGGTCACTTGAGTTAAAGGTAACCAACTAACCATTTTATTGCTGTTAAAGATGATCTTGAGTACTATATCAAACCCAGATACACATCGTATTACAGTTTATATTTAACAGTCAGAACAGCTCCTTGAAAATCTGACTAAAAAGTATGGTGCTGCTAAGCACAACAGTCGATATATATTCAACAGAGCTGTGCCCCTGCAAGCAGTGCTTCGCTTAACAACATTTCTGCAATCCCTCCTCACGCGCAGAGACAGGTTCACTGCACATCTTTGGGCACCTGCTCGCTATGCTAGAGTTGCCAAACCATGCAACGAGGTGAATTAGGATGCTTGAGGGCAGTGTTTGGTCTACGTTGCACATTCCTTCCTTCACAGCTTTGTTGAACTGTCCGCAACAACTACTGCATTCTTCCTTTTCCTCAAAAACCAATTTTCATCTTCATCTATTCAGCCTCACCGAACAAACTGCTGGCAGTACTGGTTAGCTACCGTAAAAACCAGAGTATAACACGAGGTTTTCTTTCCCGATTTTATCACTTCAGATTTCTGCCTCATATGATATGCGGATCCGAACAAATTTCCAGTTAAATTCACAGTTCCAGCCTCGTTGTAAACCAGTGTTATCCATATCAGCCTTCCAGCCAGAGGAGGCGCTACATAGTGGCGGCAGCCAACTGCTCCTATGGTTTCGGTTTCGCCATGCCGACTCCACGGTGCTCGCGACCAGAAGGAGATCGAATATCACACCTCGCACTATGTAGGGATAGGGAAAGGATCACTCGGCACGTTGCACGGGTCTCTCACGGACCTCTCCAGCCATGCTGGCCACACCCTACAGCCGAATTGCAGACGCTCAACCAGCATTCTCAAGAAGTGCGTAGGTCGCGCCTTTAAGAAATGCGGGATACTGAACGCATTTAGAGGTACCCAAGATGAAGATGTCTTTAGAAAGGGACTCTCGACAGAGATACAACGGACAACGGCAATCGCGAAAGCCCTGAATCCAAGAACATTTCCTGGGTGACTACGTCCCGCGCCTGCGTGCGGTTTTAGATGCGAAGAGGCGCAAGCGCCATGCTGCGCATGCTAGCCGGCAGCTTGTGTGCTGCAATCCCGTGTCCGACCTGAAAGTGGCCCACTAGTTTTAGAACAAACTGAGGTTATGTGGCTTCAGTGATTGCCATGACGAATGTGAGCTGCTCTTCTCGCGGTACGTAGCATGCTCCGATCAAGTGTGTCGATGCGAGAAGAAGGGGAGCGAATGAACCCTGGCATATAAAGGTCCATCGCCCTACTAGGTGCACGGTGCGGGGTGGCGTTGGACGCTAAAGCACGGAGTGTGTACACCTCATGGGGCAACTGCAAAATGTGCAAATATATGCTTTTACTGATCTTTCATCGCTCGCATTATACGCAAATGAAAACTTTTTTTTTTTTTTTTTTCCATTTTTGCTACCCAGAAATTAGACCTCGCATTATATGCAGTTTTTTTACAGTAATTTACGAAAGCAACTGCTGCAGACAAGTGGAAAAACTGGGTTTTATGCCCCAGACCAGGATGAATTTTTTTAAACTTTGAATTCTCTAAGAAAGCTTGGCAGCTTTCTTTCGCAGTTGTATGGCTGCATGTTGGTGGATGTTAAAGAGCAAATTCCCTTCAGTGAAAAGACTAAAAAAAAAAATGAAGGTAAGGACAATGGTTAACCTAAACGTCCATTCATAAAACCCCATTCAAACCATTTTCTCTTTTATTTTTTCCCAAGATTAGTTTTCTTTAATTTCATTCCATGCCATAATTTGTAAACAATTTGTACATAACAAATTCCATAACAAGGCTTTTTTAAAAAGTTTCCTAAATAAGTTATTAAGCTTCCGCAGAAGCCAGCTTCAAGCAGCATGAATTCTCCATTCTTCCAGTCAGCCACGCATGGCTCTTGCTGCCTAACGTCAACCTTAAAAGACCCCTGGAATGGTACTTCCAGCAATATTCTAATGCAAGGAATCCATAGAGGTAGTCTTTGTGTGTATTCAAGTCAAATTTAAAAGCTTTGCATGGAGCCTATAATTTGAAAATAATTTTAAAAAGTGTTCCTGGAGACTGCTCACAGCCGATTAGGGCGAAACCTCCCCGTGCATTCCCACCTCGATGGATTTCTTGCTGAGCACGCCCGTTCACTGGACGCTCCCATATGATGTAGGCAGGAAAAAGCATGGTGCAGCGCTGTCTTGACTTATTTTCTTCATTCTTTTTCTAGAGTGCCGGCAAGAGCAGAGTTGAGAGTGGAGAGGAGGAGCATCATTTTTGATGATCAATATATTCAGTGCTATAATGAAGCTTAATAATTTTAATTTAATAATACCATAGGCAGCCAGCATTGTGCAGCAGGCTTACAATGACAAGGAATGGTCGCAGCAGGAACCTACCTCTCCCTTCTGGACATTCATGTTCTGTCCCGAGAAGGGGTAGAGGGCCTTCACTTGGGGCACCTTCCGCTCCTCCACGACTGACTGCATCACCTCCTTCTCAACCACCTCGTCCACCCACTCCTCAACGGGAACCAGCTGCAGTTCTTCAGTCCAGTCCTCGGATGGCTCAGCATCCTCATTGAGAGCGTCCAAGTACTGTGAAGAAACACAAGGAGAAAGTGAACGCACGAAAGAGGTGGCCTCATTTAAGGCAGCACAGCAAAGTCATTTTAAGTTGGTCACAGAAACAGATAAAAAGGTCTTAGATATCGCAAACATTTTAAGTGGATTCAAAGAAGTAACTTTCATGCTTCAGAAAGAGCTTACAACTGGTTGTGGTGCACACATTTAGTATTCTTAGTGCATTTTGCAGGCAATGAGAATACTGAACAAGAAGTGTAGAGCTGCCTTATCCGACTTCAGTTTTTACCTTGGAGAACTGCAAACTGTCACAAAGATGCCAAGGCAGTAGTTCAGTACCTTCAGGTATGTTGCGGAGCATTAAACTTGGTACCTTGTGTGCGCCAAGACACAAGGAAAAGGTACCACATTCAGTACTGCAGGGCTGCCACCCTTGCACTGAAGGAACCATTCATCATTAGCGAGCACCAAAAATACTGCAAGCATTTAGAATGTAGTATGAAGATGAACCACAACAAGGAACTAAACAAAATGTCGAATGCAGGAAATGGAAGCCGATGTCAAAGACAGAGCCCACTCACAATGGCCAGCGAGTCAACGCCAGAGCGGACCATACGATCAGCCTGGTCTCGCAGCCGGCGTATGTCGGTGCCGTAGGCGTTCATCTCACTCTCGAGGCAGCTGTGGCGCTGGAGAAGTGCCTGGGCACTGGGCTCATCCTTCCCATAGTCCTTGCTAGACACAAGCGCCAGCTTCTCACGCACCCATGACTCAGCTTCATTGGCATCCGCGTGGTACTGCACAGCAGATATCGAGAGCCACATTAGGCGCAGCACAATGAGACTTCCTTTCTAGCAAGCTATGCCCAAAATTTATTTAACCAGGCCTTGGGCCCTTTTGGAAAATCAAGCTGCACAAGCATCTTTGCACTCTGCTCACAGAAAAGGGTGCAACCGAAACCACAATATGTGTGCCTTGCAGATCACCTTTACTAAATGCTTACAACTCAGAGTGAAATTTATATAGCCCCACATTTGTTTCAGCATGCAGCTAGGACACTGAGAAAAAAGAAATAATAACCCTGCAGGACAAACCTGGAAGGCTTCGTAGGCGTCTTCCAGGCGTTTCCTTTTTACAGCAGCCAGGTCAGCCAACTCGGCCCAGCATTCATGAAGCGCCTGCAGGCGCTGTTTCACGTCGGCACTCTGGCTGTGGCGTCCTTCGAGCAGCTTCTCACCAGCCAGAATCAGCCGCTGGATGTGGCCCTCATGACCTCCGATTTCTGCTTCCAACGCCTGCGATTGTCCCCAATGGAATGCTTTTAGCTCCCTGCATTTTCCTTCAAAATTTGTATGGAGATTAGCAACGAACCCTGTGCAAATGTTATCATCACTGGCTAGCTACTGCCCACTGCTAAATATTGCTCTCTTCCACAGGTCTGTAATTATGCCTGTCCTACACCAGCCTTTCATCACATTATTCCAGCAAACTTTCTTGTATAAGGCTTCCTTCCATACAATCATCGTTGTTGCACTTATAAACCATTCTTTGTCTATTCACCACCATACATGTTAAGGACGTTTTTAGTCTGCTGCTTGTTTGTGTTTCAAAGCTAAGGTATAAAGAGACAAGTTCAAACAACAGTCCCCCTACCTTGTGCTTCTGCTGGAGTGAGACCAGAGCCAGCAGGTCTTTGCCGCCTACCACTGCCTTGCAGATGCGCTGCTTCTCACGAATCCAGGCTTCCTCTTCCTCGTGATCTTGTACAAATTGGAAGTAGGCCCGCCACTCATCCAACTGGCGCCGTCGCCGCTTCGCCAACTTCCCAAGCCTGAAGAACCGAGGCAGTGCAATTGAAAACAAAACAGAAAAATGCATCATTAGTATAAAATGCCACTGTTAACAACCAAGTTCAAAAGTCAAGGGAAAGTCGCCACTGTAGTAATGCAGGCTACGTGGTTAGTCCTACAGCACCAAGAACAAAATATGACACAAAGGTTAATGTAACACCAGCACTTGTGTTGTGTCAGTTTTTGAGTCATGTTTCACTCTTGCCACTATTGGATTAGCCAGATAAAGCTATTCGCCACAAAATGGGAAACGGAATGCTTGCAGCCATTCTGACACCTCTAGGTTAACCTAAACTAGGCCATGTTCGTTGGAATTATGGCCTATCCAAGGCAATATAGATACGTTATACTAATCACTTCTATAGCTGATCAGCCTTGTGTGTTAACACCTGATGTACTAGAGTATTCACCGCTATTCTTATTCACTTTGCTCCTCTTCTGTTCATTTAATGCTGTTCAGCCAAAACGGCATATCAATTGGCATTCAAAGGTAGTGCTCAAGTGTGTTTGGCTGACTCAGTAGTTGGTGCATGGCCATTAGCCACTTTTATTGCCATAAGTTTGCTGCACAGCTAAGAAAGTACAACTTTGCAGCCAGGCTTCTTTTTCAGTATAGCAACAGTATATCTGCCCTATTATCATCACACAAATCGGAGATGCCCAGGCTACAATGTACCATGCAATGAGCAGGATGTTTACACAATCCATCGCTTCAGGAACTCCATGCGGGATTTCGCCAGCAAGCTTTCCCACGAATCTAAGCTAACTGAAACAAATGGAACTCTTAGTAGAAGAGCTGTGAAGGCAAGAGAATGAGTGCGACGAATACGGCCATAAAATATGCAACACATTATCAAAGGATCAAACAAAAAACTATGCACTTTTTCATGTAGTAACTGATCAAAGAAAGTGGTAGGCCATTTATGCTGGAAAGTCTATGTCCAAAAGCACAAAGAAGAAAGCAAGGAAGATGTTTTTGGAGTGTATTCTTGACACTTTCAACTCTAACTTCATCATCAGGGTTGTATTCTAAGTAAGTTGGCAGTATTCAGTCAGAACTGATTAGTACACAAAAAATTTACAATATCAATTTACTGATCTTTAATATGAATAAATTAACAAGTATGCTTCATTTGTAGTCAAAACTGCAAATATTTGCCTACCCTGAGAGTAGACCCACTGAACAGTACCAAACCATAAAAATGAGAAATAGTTTTCAAACCCAAAAGCAAAACTGATAGCAACAGCAGCAAATGAACAAGTGAGCGGACACGCACGTAGCGTAGTCAGCATTGAGGTCGTCCAGCTTTCGCTGCAGCACGGGCCCTTCCTTGTGTCCCTGCTTAAGGAGTGGGGCTGACTGTTGGGTGAGCCTGCGGATGGCCTCTCCCTGGGATGCCAGGTTGAGCTCATCCAGGGCATGCTTCTGGAGCAGATCTTCCACCGCCAAAAGGTGGCAGCCATATTCGTCCGACAGGAAGCTGCCCTGCAGGTGTGCAGAGGGGGATGCATGCAACAGAGGGAGGACAGTGGTAAGCTATGGAAGCAGTGAAATGGGAAAAAATAGGAAAAAAAAAATATGGATGGTATAACTCGGTTAAACTGGTCAATCACGGAACATTGCACAGCAGCACTACATTGCCACTGCACTAAGTTCCCATTACCACTGCTTTCTTGGTCGTTGTTGTTCCTATTGCTACATATGACAATCCTCTCAGTCACCCAGACAGCCCCTGGTTAGCCCCCATGCCAACCCGAGAAGCAGAACCATACCAGAATATGACCAAACACATCTGACTGTGAATACGAAGCGAGGAGATATTTTTCTCTACCCCCATGTGCAACGGCTGTGGTAGAGCAGCCTGTGACACCCCTTGTGAAGCGAGCACTATCTCATATTTACTACGCTGTCTGTGACGTAACATATGCTGCATGAGCCTCTGCTTTGCTCCTCCTCACCCCCATTGGCAGTCGGGAAGGTGCCACAGCTGTGACCCACCTCCTCTTCCCATGGGCACTCCAAAAAGTCACAAGTCAAATCGGTTTCACAGGCACATCGGCTTTTTTCGAGGATACAGGTAGAATTGCTACTAGACTACAGCTACAGCTGCTACTAATGGTATCACTCTAGGCACTACAGCCCCTGGTGTGGTGACTCTGAACACACTCAACCAATGCTCATTTATTCAATTAGTCCCCATTTATTTCAAGTGCACTTTTGTGCCTTGGGATGCACTAATTGGATGAAAATGTGACCAGCGTGGAGAGTGATAATACTGAGCCAGGTAGCACGGCACTCATGCAAATTAAAACAATGCCTTGACCATTTCAAGGTGAGCAATGCCACCAGCCACCAGTCAAGTGAACAGCCTAGAAGAAATTTCTCTGGTATGATATACAAATATTCATAAACTTAGCCAAGAAGACAGTAATGTAATGTGAGTACATTGAGGTATTCGCTATAAAGAACTGTTCATAAATATCCTGAACAAACACATGCTACTTCTACTTGATATGTCGAAAGCTGTTGGCCACGAAACAGATATATCGCACTCAAAGGTACTGAACGATGCACATTCAGGTGGAGGCTTTGCGGCAGTACACGAGTAAATGGCGATGGATGTTCGCACCAAATCTTACACTTTCATCTCATACCAACGCCCTTGCCAACAGCGCCACGAAATAGGACACAGAGGAGTGAATGGTTGATGGTTTGTTTTTCGTAGCTTTGATGCTTCTCACACCCGTTGACAACGCCCCAAAAGCAGTGGATGTTTACAGCTTTGAACAATTATACGCTCATGTCTGGTGGTAGCTTTCACTCTGACATACCGTTTTGTCTACGACAAGGCAGCAATGCAGGGAAACTAGCTTTGCTGGCACTTGACCTGTCACTGTGGCACGCTTGGTGTGCAATGCGAGGAAACCAGCCTAATCTGTGCTCGTTTTCTTTTGTTTGTTTACACCTCCGAAATCACAGTGCATGCCTTTAAAACATCGCTAAAGCATGGATAAAGCCCTCTCCACTAAAGGTCGCTTCAGTTACATTCTCTTCACTGACAAAACAGTGCTGCTCTTGCATTATTGGCAAAGTTCTGCATACCAAATTTCGGCTATATGCAACAATTCAACAATTTCCTACCTGTTTGTTATTAACAAGGTGCGACTGTAAATACATTCTGGGTTAAACTGTTAAACAAAAAAAGACGAATAAGGAATGTGTCCCACCAAAAGCAATGCCACATGTTAAAAGATCCATTCTTACCTCAACATCCTTTATTTCGCCATGGAGGGTATCTGCCTCTCGAAGCATGCTCATCAGCAGGCTGACATTACTCAGTGTCACACGATGTTTGTTGAGGAGATCCAGAAGCAAATGCCATCTTCCCATGATTTCTTTTTCTCTGTGGGGAAAAAAAGAAAACAGAAATATATTAGTACAGCACATGGCCCACAATGGGCATAAGATTTCACAAAATACACAACTTTGGGAGCATACATACATATACACACATAAAAAGGGCCTTGCCAGCGTACATCTACGCATGTAACTTCCGCAGTGGGTAGCTAGTGTCACCTAGTGCAAAACAAAGGAACTTTGCCGTGGTATGTCCCACAGCATTGCTCTGCACATAACGAGGTTTTTAACTGTGCTCTTGGATGACGGCACTGTTTAAGAAGTAACTCTGGCCCTTTGAGAACACGCAAGACTTCAAGCCTCACTGCAAATTTCATCCTCTATTTGTTAATATTTTTGCACTGTGAAACCAGTGTGAATGTCATTACAGAGCACTTCAATTTAGCGTCCCTTCTGCCAGCACAATATTGAAAATATTTTCATGCCAGCCTGTCTTGTGCATTCGTTCACACTTCAGAAGTTTGCTTCTTTTGAGAATGCTGGCAGTTTGTCCTCCTGGACACTTGAGCCTGAATACAACCTGAACATGAAAAGCCTGAAGGCAGCTGCTAACGTCTGGTATATACATACCCCAATAAAAGTTTATTCACTAAGATGTATTTAGTAAAGTCCACCAACGATGACTGCATTCCATACACAATAAAGTTCTCTGACCAAATGAGAAGTAACACCAGATATTGAAGTGCCTACTTACTTGATTCGAATCCTTGCTTTTGCATGGTAGTTCTCAGCTTCCAGCTGGTCAGCCATTTTTGTTAGGTTCTGAAACCGCTCCTCCTAAAATAGAAAATAAAGAGAGCATGTTTAATAATGATTGAAGTATAAAAACAAAAAATCATAGCTTTTGGCAAAAAGAAATAAGAATGGAAAATAAAAAGAAGTCAACAACAAGATTTTTTCACTGGATCATAAGTAATGATTCCATTCTTTTTTGGGGATGTGCAGCAGAAACACAGGAAAAAATTTTACTGCTAATCAACCTCACTATTAGATGCCAAACATTAATAGTACAGAAAAGTGCACCTAAAATGGGCATAAAAAGCATGCATTGTAAATACATAAAAGAATGTGACTGCCCATGAAGGCTTAGGAATGCAACAAAACAAATCAGCCACAATGGCAGCACCAAGCATGAACAGCAGTAGAATGCGTACTTTCTGTAATGCTTTCTACTTTGCCCTGTTATCTGGCATGACCACTAAGAAACTAAGCAATTATTATAAGTCAGTGTCACAAAACAATGTACAAAAGTAGTTTTGCTTGTTCTTATTACAAACCAGCATGTACTGTGTGCTACAACATAATGTGAAAAGAAGCTTCCAAGGTACAGTACAACTTTCTGTATGGAAACAACTTTTAGTGTTCATTACATTACTCCGTTAAATAACAAAACTACGTTCACTGCATAGGCAGGCACCCACCAACACCAGAACCCACCAACACCAGAACATAAAAAAGGCTCCCAACTATGAACTTTCAGGCCAGAGATAAAAAGTCGGGAAACCATGGCAAAAGAAGTCACAAAACAGGAATGTGCACAGCAAATATCCCTCACCCTTGCCAGGATGTCAGCGCTGATGGCTTCGTGTTTCTTGACGGTGGCCTCCACCTGAGAAAGGTTGCTTCCATACCGCGGGTCGGACAGCACCTGGACCATCTCGCGAAGGTAGCCCTCACGGACGGCACTCTTGCGGTCAAACCGGCATGCCAGGTTCTCCAGTTTCTTCTGCCGAAGCAGCTCTTCACGTAATGCCACTTCGCGAGCATGCTCGGCCTCTTCAAGCTGCTCCCATGCCCGCTGGATGTCATGCGCCATTTTCCCTTCGGGTGGGACATACAAAGGACGGCCCAGGGCCTTCTGCTTCGTCTGGATGTCAAACAGCAGTGCCTCGATGTCGCTCCGTTCTTTGTACCTGCAAGCAAGGCGAAGACATTGTCATGATCAGTACCATACCACAAGAATACTTTAAGACACATTGCTACTACAATACAGATAGAAAAATAGCCAAACACAATGTTTGCACTGACAATTCACTATATTATGCATTTCTTTCAACTAATGTTTTTTACTTCTTCCTCATTTTTAAGCCCTCTTTATAGCGGCCTTCTTGGGATGACCGCGACTGTCACAGTGGATAAGTGAATGGTACTTTACCTATGCGCAAACAATTGATGATGAAAAACCAAGTACAGGCCAATTTATTGTCTGAAAGCTTTTGTAATGTACTGCACACAATTTTTCCTCACATAGAAATTTTGTTACAGTAGAACACCGCTATAGTAAACTAGGCTATGGTAAAAAATCGGATATAAGTAAAATGAAACTGAAGTCCCAGTTTAGTACATTTTTCTCCCTTAATAGTAAAAACATTATTGGTAATAATCGGTTACAGCAAAGTGCGTCTGGCGACAATTCCCACGAAATAATATTGCCGCACGCATGCTACCCAAGAAAAAATAGTATTTGGCAGTATTTGTTGCTTAATGCATATTACAAAATATAACTTCCAACATTAACTTCCGAGTGAGTGAGTGAATCTATATTTATTTACAAGGGGCGGCTCTTAAACCTAAGGGAGAAGCAGGATGAACAAATATTCTAGGCATGTCTTGTTACAAGAAGGTTCCGCCCCTACAACCTTCATCTGATTGCCAAAAGCGCTGTCACCGAGTGTACAAGTATAGTAATAACAACCAAGGGAAGTAGCACGTGCAAAAAATTAGGGGGAAAACAAGAGAATAAAAAGATAACAACTGTGCGGAATCTGCAGAACAGAATCTCAGTGATACGGACCTCACGACGTCGCAAAAAAGTTTGTGTCATGAGAACAAACAAAATCTCTCTACAGAAGCATGGCAAACGCATTCAAAAAAACTCTGTTTATGGCTCAAGAGATTTAGTTATTGACGTGCGGCCACAACTCACTTTGAGCAGTAGCACAGAATGATTACCGTGATGCCAGCAATGTGTGGACCACGTGTTGCCATGAACTGCCCGTGACTGGCAATCAAACAGTGTGCTGGCAGCAAGTAGTGCTTCAGGCTGCGGTCGCGGCTCACGCATATGTATCATTAAAAGTTGCGAGACAGAGTTTTTGGAACATTTGAAATTCTATGCATTGTATATAATGCACTCCAGCCAGGAGTTTCACGAATTTGTGTGATCCTGAAATTTGTAACACCAAAACTGTTCATTAATCAATAATTTCTAACAAAGCTGACAATGCTTGGTGGAAGTAAAAGAAGTGCTGCCTTTCAGACCCGTTACAAAATGCAAGCAGGTGGCAGCACTCACTTGGGGGGCTTCTCGACAGTGCGGTACTCCTTGAACCTCAACAGCTCTCCCTGAATTCCCTCGAGAGAGTTGGGGAAACAGTGGTCCTGCAACTCGGCTGTCTTGGCTTGGATCCACTCCAGGAGTTTGGACGTTAGCCTCTCATAGAGGTACTTCTGCCTGTCAGCGTCCATCATTTGGCCCACAATCTGCAGGCAGCAACGTACAAATGCTTAATGCAACCATGCTTGTGCACAGCTTTAACTTATCCATTTTCCTTTTGCACTATTTGCTTGCATGATCAAGTGCATTAAATGT
The DNA here is from genome assembly GCF_055883805.1 of Amblyomma maculatum. Taxonomy (NCBI): domain Eukaryota; kingdom Metazoa; phylum Arthropoda; class Arachnida; order Ixodida; family Ixodidae; genus Amblyomma; species Amblyomma maculatum. The sequence goes on along the minus strand of NC_139353.1, from coordinate 6,380,403 downwards.
TATGGTACCGGCCTCAAACAACACAGATTGAATACAACTTAATGTGTTTGCTGTTCTTTAGTAACATAAAAATAATAACCGATGAAAAGGTAGGCAAATTTGGGAGCATGAAATCATATTTAAATCAATAAGAGCTGCACTCACGTTGGCAATGCGCCTGCCCTGTTTCATTTCATTCTTCATGCGGGCGAATGTGTGGTAGTAGGATGCAACGTAGGTCATGACTGATTTCTCATCAGGCTTGTTTGTATCAATGTCTGGAAAAAATAAAAAGGTCGGGGCAAATGAGAAAAACGACAGGCGTGAGACATATGCAACTGCTACTGATGCGAGAGCAGTAATCTCGTAGCCTGAGACTAGGCAACCATGTGTCCCTTTCTACACCTGATGACCATCTCGTCCCTATGACCAGCCATATTAAGAATAAAGAAAATTTTTAACAGGCAGCAGCCACAACAAGCAAAACATATAACAATAAAGATTTACTCTTGCTGTACAGCCTTAAAAGCAGTGCATAGTTACTGTCTACGTAATGTTAATAGATCATTATTCAGAAGCACAAGCAATTTGTTTGCCTAATCTAACCAACAGAACTTTTTAGCCAGAGTTAGCAATAGAGGTGCACAAGCTATCTGCGCACTTGAGCTCAATCTAATTTCTCTCTAGAAAAGAGCACTTCAGCCAAGATGTAAAAATTTATGCAGAAAGACCTTCTGCATCAAGCAGCCTTGGAATGCCCAGTTCCCTCTGGGCAACGTTGAAGGCATTGTTGAGGTTCTCGATGTGGTCAGCTGGCTCCAAGGCACCGTAGTCGATCAGATCAGGCCGGTGTGAATGGATCAGGGCATTGAAACCCATTCCACTTCGCCAGCTACCACTGAAGTCTTGTATGTTGACAGCATGATATCTGGACAACAGATAAGAACATTTTAAACTACTGTACAAGCATCTGCACACAGACAACTCAAACCGAGCAATGTGTGCAGTGAAATGAATGCAGCCGTACAGGCAGTTAACCTATCAGCAAAAGCAATACTGACTCATGGTCAGACAAGCATTCTATGCAGCTTTATAATAATGTACTAACAATGTTGGAAAATGAAATCACACATACTGGGTACCATCACAAAAATGTAAAGTATCTTGTGACAATGTCAACTAAGACTTCAGCAGAGTGCCTCAGGTGCAAGCAATGTAAAATAGTATACAAACTTGGACAACAAGCTAACATATTCACTTTCACTCAAAACGAATAGAATATACCACACTTATTTTAGTATGCTCAAGATCCATGGCTCTGCCAAATATCACTCAAAAGTGCATGCCAATACAAATTCTATGCCCTTAGCTGGTCAATGCTTAGCTCACAGTCCAATGTCATGTTTGAGCCACAAGCTCTTCAATACAAGAGTAAGAAGCCTTGAAAACAAACTAAATTTCTTTTGAATTTTGTTTAGCAGAATCTTTCCAGCCAGTGCACCAGTGCTCCTCAGACTGCAGGAAACTATTGTGTTACTGCTACACAAAATCTACCATTATTAAGATTCAGGTAAAATATACTCAGCCTTCACATCAGTAAAAAGTTATTGCTACCAAAACTGGTATCTCTCAAACGGTAGACAAGTTGTGCTAATGCCTGTCATCACTAAGCATTGGCTTATTCACTTTGTCTCTACTGAGGACAACACAGTCGGCATTTGCACAGGTGCAGGCCAAATATTATGGAGCACTCTTCAGGTGCTTGCAATTTCCTCACGCATTCCGTAGAGAAGATATGACGGTTACTTGGGTCAGTGTACGAGCTCATCACTAACCTGTACTCACAAGGTACTGCTTCCTAATATTCACTAGATAACACGCATGACATAAGCTTTTATCGCCGATTCATGCTCCAAATTATTGTGGCCAGGATCGTACACTGTGATTAGCGCAGTGACCATATGAGACAAACCCTGATGTCTTTCTTTGGCACCACAGCAGCAAGGCATCTTTTGCAGATTTCTTTTCACTGCTTTCGTTGTCTTCATCCTGCACAAATGCACAGGAAAAAAATTGCTCTTTTTCTTCCAGCAGCCAAAAAAACAAGTCTGCACACATGCTTACCATGCGAGAAAAAAGAACATAAACAAACTCACAACATCGATTTCGATGTCCTGGATTTGGAACCGCAAGATGATTGTCCATATGAGACCAAGAATGAGTCGTGGGTTACCATCCACAATGTCTTCAGCTCCTATACTTTCCAAGCGAACCTGATAGTAGATTATAAAAGTAGAAGGGGTTTCCAGTGTTGGAGACAGTTGCGTTCCATAAAGAAACTCCTTACATTTTATTACTTATTAGCACGCAAGTTATGAGTGCATGTCAAACATTGTGACTAAAGATATGGTATGCTACATGACTCACAACAGAAGTAATTTCTCCCAGCAATAACCACACATCCAGTATCATCTAGTATCAGAAATAAAACTTCCTCAGGCCCTGAGTAGCTGCATAACATTTCATAACAAATCTGACATGATTATAATGAGCAAGGTCACAGCAATGTGACAACCCAGCGAAGAATTCTAAGTTGATGACATGAGCGTACGCAATGAAGATATTTATTCTGTCAAACTATAACCTGCCTCAATTCACAACTTGGTTTCTGAAATGCATTTCTTCACCGTTAAGAACAGACGCTACTTATAACATGCAGGAGCTCATATTTCAGGAGTAATTAAAGAGGATACCCTCCTTAATGACCTCGTATAGCTTAGAGGTGAGATTTCAATGAAAATCTGTGCTTAAGAGTCCTTTACAGGCTTTATCACATTTCCCTTCTTATCATTAAACTGGCGGTTATTATTATCAGCCGCCGTATAAAGACAATGGTCACGTGTGGAAATAAGAAGTTTGAAACAACCATTACTAATCAAATGAAATTACAGGCTAACCACTTGTCAGCATAGTAATAACAGTGTGAAAAGGTTGCACACTATTTGAAGAAATATCCAAGTGAAAACTGCAATTTTTTAATGGTTGACAGTTCGTTGCCCACAAGCAAAACCAAGGGCGCTATGCACACTACTCTGGACCTCTGAAGCATAAATTTTGATTTTCAAGGTCATATCGCATGTAGTAGGCAAAAGTTGTCATTCGATGTGATGGTAGGATCCTTAACCTGTTTTCAAATGTGCTGATGCATATATACAAGCAGGCAGAAGACTGAGGAGAGATCTGAAAAGATGACATACCTTAGTGTGCAAGAATGCCAGGCTCTTGTTGACATTCTCTATCTTGTGGACGCGCATCTTGCCATTGTTTGGCTTGCCCAACTTCTCCCCTGAAATGATCTCTAGCAGCTTGAGCAATTTCTTGCCATCGGCCAAGTCGACAAACAGGTCGTCCACTTCCATCCGGGCCTAGAATGACGGAATAAAAACGATGCACTACTTTGTAACATCTCAGTAAAATCCAACTTCTTGTTTCTTGTGCTAATATGAAAGGGACGGTAATAGGACGGCAATAGCAGGAGTAGAAAGAGGAAAATCACTTTTGTTTATTTCTTTCGGCATCTCCAAGCCGAAAGTTTTAAACGTTATAAAAATGACGATCCTAGAGAAAGAACAAATAACGCATTGCTAATATCTACGTCTCTTGTGCAATTTTACACCCCCGGCAAGAATTATCATACACTTGGCAAAAAAAAAAAGAACTATCAGATGCTAATTTAAAGAACCAAACTACTTTAGCAATAATGCTACTACATCACTCACATTTATGAAGCTGACTTCGCATTTATCGACCTGCTATATCGCCTTCAACAGCAAAAAGAAAAAACTACCTTTTCTAAAAATCTCTACTGCTGCCATTACCTTTATCATGCAATTTCAAGTGCATGCAATCATGAAAACTTGTGCAGTTTTAAGCAACAGTAATGCCTATTGATTTCGGCATTTATGCTAACACTACACTGCTAAAAAAATCTGAAAGCCATTCATGGCACTCTTTAACACAGCATGCATATACTCCAAGTCAGCAGGCAAGCCTTCTAGCTCTGTGCTTTATTCTAGGTATGCTGTGAGCACCAAGGTGAAACCTTTAGATCCTTGACCCAAGACAAAGAGTGCAACTGTTTCAAAATGGCGGAAAAAACTTAGATCCAGCGTGTGTGCTTCAGCACTTCTCTAATCCATGTCCCGATACCCTTCACATTATCACAGCCCACAGCAGCTGTAAAGGTGTGATGTGGACAGAAAGCCAGAAAGTAGTAATAAACGCCTGCATTCTGACACAGATAGCGGGGATTAGAAAGAGCGGCAGGAAGTACAGAGGCACAATGAATAGGGTAATAAGCAAATGGTTGTAAAGCCTTCTGAACATCATCAGTGGAAGAAGTGTCCAGCACTGCTGCACTTCACAGGTAACAAGGCAGGCATGTGCACTCAGCTGGACTGCTCTGGCTGTGGAGTAGCACCGGAACATTTGGATCATACCAGTTGGGAAACTCCGCTTCAAAAAGTGACTGGTTTTAGAACCTACTTTTCGAATGCCTATGAACTGTCGCATCATCTAGAAGCAATCAATAGAAGCTTTCTGCTATTGCCGTAATTGCCTTCTAGAAACCACACTTTTTCCTTCTTTTTCACCTTAATTACCTCTATGGCTGTTATTTCTAAAAATTTTTGCTACTGCAATTCTAGAACATATTTTATTTTCCCGGTGATTATGCATTTATCAACAATTTGAAACTTTGCAATTTAAACACCGTTTCCTTTAGTGGCCACGGGCACCGCCCCTATTCATAGACACCTGAATTTTGAACAATCAAAACCGCTGTTTTTTTATTCATGGGCCCTATGGGAAGTTGCGCAACTGGTAATATTAAAGAGCTCTTGAGTAGCGTATGTCTCCAGGAAAAGGGCATCAATGCATGCAAAATGGCCAAGATCACTGAGTGTTATACGAAGAAAGTCACATGGCTAAAACAGTGAGGCCATCGAAATGAGAACAGGCACTTAAATTTAACTCTTGTGCATCGTATGTCACTTCATACTGTCACTGCACTGTGCGTAGGGCTACTGGCTGTGATGCTTGGTGTACTGCTACCACAGATGCAATACATAGCAATTACAGTTTTGTTCAGAACTGTCCATGCAAGCACTTCAAGTTTTTCATATAAAAGGTGCCCTTATGCCATGCTGTTATTAAATAGACACTATGCTGTTCATGATATGCTATAATGAGTTGCATATTATGCATTAATTTTCAGAAACCTTTCTTTACCTAGACATATCATTCACAGATTCTGAGAACGCTTTGTTCACCAAGAATTAATTTTCATAATAAATCTTAATTCAGAGTATCAGATGCATGCTCCAACATGAGGTAAATGATTCCGGAAGAAGGCAAATATGGGTTAGTTGGTACATTACACATTAAGAAGGCAATAAAGCAGCACAAGGCAGAAAGGGACAAGTGAAGCACACACACATGCGCTGCGTCTGTACTTTTCCTCCCGCTGTTTCAATCCCTTCATCAACAGGTAAAGGATAGCAGCAGCCCAATACCAACACTGTCATAATTGAAAATGCTAGCACGACGACCATAACTTACACAATTAATAACTGAAGATTCTGGAGCAAGACACAATGAGCCAGCTAGAATTTCCAATGACTAATCTTCAGAAAATGCTCTATTTCGTACCACAACCAAAGGACAACATTGAAATCCAGGATATCAAACTAAATGTTCCCATGAGAACTAGCACTGAACAAGCAAATGGAATGCCGGCTCTTACCAGTGAAGACCCCAAAGAAGACCCTGTGACAAATCAAATATAAAGCTGCAGCCAATTAGGTTGAGATGCAAATTCAAAATGTCAATTCCAATTTCATCAAATCAACTTCCACAGGAAAGTAATGTCAAATGAAAGATGTTTGGAGCATATATGGCTGTGATCAACATTTTGGTACAATAAGTACACCTGCCCAAATCTTTAACTGGCCTAACTGATGGCCCCCCTTTCCATGCTCCTGCGCATTAGGTGGGAATAAACTTGCCGGAGAGACAAGATTAAGCAGGACTTGGTCAGCCCTTGCTTATCCCTGGACGTTTCACAGTTTAGCTCCTCTTTAATGCTCATGACCACAGAAAATGCGACCTTCACGCGCGCCAATTAAAGATTTGGGCGGCTGTACAAGTCATGGGCATGTGTTCATAAGCATGTACACACACGAGGATGATCAAACGTGCCCCTGGAACTGACAATCTTGCAGTGTTAAATAAGCACTACTACAACCCTGGCTAGGTAGTTCACCAGCAAAAGTATAACACCAGCTTACCACTGCAAATGCTGTCATGCATCAGAAGCTATCAGAAATTAAAAGGGACATTGAATACAGAATAATTATGCAAGAAAATGAAAATATCAGGGCTGTATAATTAGCAAACAAAACTAATAATTTTAAGTTGCATTATCTTCCAAAGACAACTAAATACTTCCCTTCTTCCACTCTTATACTGCAGTCATACAGCTAATGTTACACAAACAATGCAATAAAAACCATCAGTACTTTGTTTCACAAGTGATGCAGACGTCAAAGTGTTATTTATTCTGCATCTCTGAGAACAATGCAAGACAGTAAAAGGAGGCGAGAGAGCTTACAAATTATGTTGTGGTTAAATCCAAAAAAAGAGCCTGACATAACAGTAGCAACTAACCAGTATTCACAAGTCAAGTCACTGCTGCTTGTATTTGCTTACTAAACATACAAGGATCCCCTGCTTTTTCTTCATAAAGAGTACTCACCTGAACAAATAAATTACTTAAAGGGACAGAACATTGGCCAAATAAGTTAAAATATTAAAGCAGAAATGAAAAATATTGTGCCTCATTAGTACACATCAAACACTACAATGTCAGTAATGAGGATCATAATTTTAATTTGCCATTGAAAAATCACATAAAAACAACTGAAGTGACCTCTTTAGGAGCAATTTAATTACTATTACTGTAGTACCCAATGTGACTATATCTCAGGAAGATATCACTGATTTTCATAAGTGTACACTGTTTTTTTTTTACCTCTGGGAGTGCTCATCATGTCTTGTTACATTTTGCACTTTCCCCATTGTACCCTTCAATAAAACTACCCCTCTTTTCATATTGTCAACTATTTGCTTTTAATGTCTGCCAGTAGCTGGCGCCACAGTGTTTTGAAATCCTTGGATGCAGCAAGCCTGCTAAAGTGTTAGTCAACGAGACATAGGTTCCTGTGCACTAACAACGGTGGGTTAACTGTAGAGCAGATAGACAGAGACAAAGCTTGCATGCCGAAAAGAATGGAAAGCTGGATATGAATATCTGTGGAGATTGCTGCAGTTAATTGAGAGGAAATTTACTGTGCTACCGCACTGCACTCAAAGGCCGAGTTGGTCAGTCGGTTAGCTTCTTTACAAAGAGGTTATAACCCTATCCTGTCCTGCCAGATGGCAGGAGATAACTGTGGAAATGAGTGCAGCAGATAAATGGCTGTCATGAAGATTTACAACAGGGTTCAACTTCTGCTGTTCTTAATTTTGCTTCCTTTCTTCATTACCCTTCTGCTGGTGGGAAATGGGATTTGCAGCCGCAGCTGTGTGGGTCTTTAATATTGCTCTACTGAAACACATTGGAAAGCTGAACTCTCGAGGGACTTTATTCTCATTTAACACAATGGCGGCATGCACACTGCACAGCCCATATTGATCATACTGATGCTGTCTGATAACGCAAATTAATATCTATGCTTACTGCCAGATGCAATGGCCACATTAAATTTTTACGACAGTGCACTCAGAAACGAGCGAAAAAAATGGATTTTGATCACAGTTTTACCTACAAGTGTGTGAAAGCAGTGGTGACTAAGCCCATGCCCCATAGCTGCCAGGAACAAAGCTGCAGCAGCTAAGTGACGCATACGCCACCATAATAAGTACATCTGATCATGAATGCAGCTCCCATTATCCTAGACCTGACCAATGGATGACACTCACAACTGCCCCTGTACGCCCCCTTATCAACGCAACTGATACGCATTAATCCATTTGTTTACGAGGCTTAAAAAAAGCCAGTTTGTCCCCAAGGGCAGCAGCACAAGAGAGAAATACAGCATGCACTACACAAAGAGAGCCAGGGCCTCACCTTCTGCAGGAAGGAGTTCATCCACTTGGTGAAGGTCTTCTTCTGGATGTGCAGCCGCTCCTCCTGGAGGGCCCGGATGCGGCCCTTCTCAAACTCCATGGCGTCCGCACGCTGCGACATGATGCCGCTGCTCGTCGACGTCCCCTATGGGCGCCTGGCTACCTCTGCATTGCAGCACCACCTGTGCACAGGGAGAGAACAAAATCAGGACCTGCACCGGCAGCAACAAAAACAGGCGCAGTAAAGTGCTTAAAACATATATCTTCAATAAATGGTTGCATGTTCCATGGCCACCCAAACTTGTACCTTGGTCTCAAGCAGTTGACACGTTGTGAGCTCGACCGTGGTCCTAAAGTTTGTGGTTACTTGCCATAGCTGCTTGAACATTGTGTGATCTGTGCTGATAATACAGCTGTTCACATACATATGACAGAGCTACCTCGCACCCTGTTTCGCACTAGATGAAATTCTGCAAATAAATATAAAATGCTTGAACCAGATAAAAACTGTCTTATTTGCAATAATACTGGTTATAATCCATGGTTGGGTAATCTACATATACAACAGTAAAGGCTGACAGTGCAGGATATGAACAAGTGCACAGAGCAGCATCATTAACGGCAACACGGCACTGGCACCCAATCGTTTTCTGTACGCTTAAAGGGCACCTGGAAAGGTATCTACCAAAACTAGAAGACATGCATGGGCAATATATGCATCCCATCAATCGTCTCCCCAACACAAAATTTTTTTAGCTGCCTTCATTAGCTCTAAAAATATGGAAGGTTAAAACGATGCTCTTCCTGTCCCCCCCCCCCCCCCCCCCCCACTCTACCCACGCCGGGGCGCAAGAAAAAAAAATATAGAACAGATCGCGATCGAACAGACCATGTGAGCGTCCAAAGAGAGGACGCGCCCATCAAGTTGTTTCACTGACGTCGGAGATGTGTCGCGAGCGGTTGTCAGGAGCACTTTTTTTTTATATTTTTAAATTATGGGCTTTCAAATTTGACTCGAATACTCACAAATACCACCTCTATAGATTTCTTACATTTTTTACATTTAATAACAAATCCTAACGTTAAAAAAGCACAATGAAAGGTATGCAGAAAAACAAACTATATTAAAAACTTTTGGGACACACCAACAATGTTTTTTGCTTTTGCGTGCGCATGTGTGTGCGTGTGCGTGTGCGTGTGCGCGCGTGCGTGCGTGTGTGCGTGCGTGCGTGCGTGTGTGTGTGTGTGTGTGTGTGTGTGTGTGTGTGTGTGTGTGTGCGTGCGTGTGTGTGTGTGTGTGTGCGCGCGTGTGTGCGTGTGTGTGTGTTGTGACACCAGCTGTTATTAGTTTTGTTCATTTGTATTTCCTACTCATTGCTCTGAAGATAATCATTACGATAAGGCCTGAGCCATATCTCATGGATGTATGTACTTTTTTAAGTGACCCGAGATTTGTTGCTCTTATGTTGCTCTTATGAATGATATAAGTTAATTTGCCTCAAACTGTGGGGCGCGCAGAGGCTCTGTCAGGCATCTTGCCTTTACCTCTGCCCCTACACGGTGGATATGATCCGTGGAACAATAAAAAAACTTCAAGCTTCAAACCTGAGCAAAGGGGGCGTACCCTCATTTCACACGTGGGAGGCTATTTTTCACGGGTGACGACCAAGCATATCTGACAGGCTGAGACTGCAACAATGACCTCAACGCAAGCACGCGCATTTTATCGGCATTCCTCTGCAGACCTCAAAGCGTTGCGCAGTACGTCTCATTGTTTTCACATCAACCGCGTTATATGACCACGTGTGACCACGCGATACCAGCCATGACCCCCTCCCCTTCTCACCCTTTTCAGCGCTCAGTGACAGCCCTTTCTTTTTCTTTCTTTTTTTTTTTTTTTTTTTTCACCGTTGTGTACCACAGTTTTAGTCTTACCGAATTCAGATATACCTTAATTGGCAACGCCTTTTTTTTTTTTTTTTCATCTTGATATCATTGAGCACGGAAACACGAGCATCGTGTGGTCTCTTTTTATGAGGAGAGGGTTATGGTGGCATCATTTCTGAAAAAATGCTGCCATCACGGTCAGGGGTCAGGGCTCAAAGCCGCAATATGGATCCCCCCACAAAAGATCAGCACCAATGAGCAACTAAGCCATCATATGGTGCCTAGAAGCGTTCATAAAATGCGTCAGTTTTTTTTTTTTTGTTTTGTTTTTGTTGTTTGTTTGTTTGTTTGTTTTTTTATCAGCTGGCGAATGTACGTGCTGCACCTTTGGCGATTTTACGTCACGGTCACGTGAGCATGTATATACTGGAATATCATTGCTTCAACGTACTGGTACACCCAATGAGGACCTCTACGCAATTATTGCATATCATCGTTTAACTATTTTATCATACCACTCTGATGCACACAACTCATTTCATAACCAATGAATTCGTTTCTCTTTCATTTTACTTTTTCATGTTTTCTTTGCCGTTACCGCCTTTCTCTCTCGGGTCGCCTTGCATACAAATAAGAAAGGAAGGGTGCGCGTTCGACATCGCCATTCTTTTCTGGCGCGAAGACAAAGTGAACAGCACTCGAGGCGAGGTCGCGCGCTGCAATTATCGCAAGGCCGCCGGTCTCTGCTGCTGTGTCGTGCACGCACCTCGTCGCGGCATCCGGAGGGAAGAACACGCGTAAATGCGGGCTTGGCCACGCGTAGGCCTGAAAGGGTTAATTGCGACGCCGGCTAAAGGATTGCGAATACGTGCGAAGAACGCGGCATATGTTCAAGACGGCGCCGAATGTGCGGAAGTCACGAGAGAAAGTACTAGAGATGGGCGCATGGTGACACTACTTGATGCCCCTATAGAAAAGGGTATATGTATACCGTGTTCCAATTCCAATCGCGAGAGTGCTCGGCCACTCTTGCCAAAAACAGAACATTTACAAAACTCAGCGCACGTTAAAGATCCCCAGGTGGTCGAAATTACTCCGTAGCCCTCCACTACGGCTCCCCTTTCTCTCTTTCCCCCTTCACTCCCACCTTCATTCCTTCCCTTACGACGTGGTTCAGGTGTCCACAGAAAACAAGCGAGACAGATACTGCGCCTTTCCCTTCCTGTGAGCCAATTATTATTATTATTATTATTATTATTATTATTATTATTATTATTATTATTATTATTATTATTATTATTATTATTATTATTATTATTATTATTATTATTACAAAACTGCGGAACCCAAAATGAAACGCAGGTGTAGACCACCGGCAGATTTCTCAAATAAAACATACGAGTTTTTTTTTTTTTTTTTTTGTTGTTGTTTTTCGCACTTAAAACGACGGCTGCCGCGGTCATTTCGTGCTTTAATAGAGACGCGGAAAAGTTCCAAAGCCAGAAATGACCGGAGAATAACTCGTTTACTGAGAACAACTGCATGGCCAAACGAAAAAAAAAAAGACCTTTGGGCACAACTGTGTTTTTTGAAGGAAACTGAAAGCTCGATCCACTTGAAGCCATTTGGAAAGCCAGGATCCCTGCCACCGAATGTCCCAAATGGAGTGGCTATCAATGGGAACTTTTCAACTACATGGCTCGAAATATAAAACTGCAGAGGGTGATTTCGCTTCTAATTTAGCATCTAGTCAAGCTGGAGGCTAATCTGCGACAGGGTTTGGAACCAATTATAAAAGCACACAAGTGTTTCCCAATTGTATGCCGTTATTTGTGTGTTTAGATGTCGATCGAGAAGTGAGGCAAATACTGCCTCTTCTCTTTCCCAAAACCATGCCAAACAAGGTTTCTATATATATATATATATATATATATATATATATATATATATATATATATATATATATATATATATATCCGTGGAACGAAATCCCGTGCGCAAGAGGTGCGCGCGAGATATGCGTGTATGCGCAGGATTTTTCATGAGATATGTAGCACCGGATCTATGCGCTGATGTGTGACTAAATAATAATAATAATAATAATAATAATAATAATAATAATAATAATAATAATAATAATAATAATAATAATAATAATAATAATAATAATAATAATAATAATAATAATAATCAATCTTTATTTAATGTGCGCAGGAACAACCATGTGGTCTTTGTGCTGCAGCACAAATTAAAAAAAAATGAAAAAGCACAAACATGTTTACACACACAGAGAGAACACAAAAAAAGAAATAAATAATACATGAAATGAAACTGAGACGAAAAGTATCACGGAAAGTAAGCAAACAATGAGTAGCATCACTTATATACACAGTGAGAGAATGTTTGAGCCCACCAGGAAAGAAAGAAAAAAAAAAAAGAACGGTAGATAGAAGAGAAAAAAAAACAAATAACTGACATTGATTATAGTAATATAGAAATATACATAAAATAAACAACCATATTCCAGGCGCAACAAGTGCATGGTACCTAAAACACAGGCTAGAAATACAGAATAATACAATAAAAAAGTAAAATTGAACTAGGGACAGTAAGATTCGAATATAAAGTTTAAAGTTGAAATATAAGTAAGAAACGGATAAAAAGTAGTTCACGATACAGACAGCATTGAACAAGAGAAAAAGCAAAAAGTGAAGTAAATACAATTTAAGGCTAGAAAGTGGGAGTTTTATGTGATAAGGTACTATTTAGAATACAACGCTACGAACATCCAATGTAAATGAACAGAGCGAGTTTTGGAAGATGTCAAGGTGAGGACAAAAAGAGTTAAATAACCACTGCATCCTGTCCAGAGGGGAGTGGGAATGAAGAGGAGAAACCTGAAATGGTCTGAATTCCCTCATGCTCTTTCGCGGAACGCGCAGTAGGGTGTACTCTAAGAGCTGAGGGCACATAATGCGTCCATGAAGGAGTTTGTACTGAAATATGATATCAAGTCTGATACGACGGCAGTGAAGAGAAGGAAGATTCAGTTGGGCGCTCCTGGTGGAGCGAGAAGGGGAAGTTGCGCAAGGAAAGCGATAATGAAATATCCGTAAGAATTTTTTTTGTACTCTGTCAACCTTGTCCAAGTTCGATTTGCAAGTGCCATTCCAAACAACCGACGCATACTCCAAGACCGGCAAGCATATGGACAGGTACAGTTTTAGGAACGGAAGTGGAGTATGGAACTCTCTCGAAAGTCTGCAAACGAATCCGAGTTTGCGCATAGCCCGCTGAGCAATGCGTTTAGTGTGAGAGGAGAAGCTGAGGGTGCGGTCAAAAAGTACACCAAGGTCATTAATTTCATCAACCCTATCCAACAGCACAGAATTCACAGAATAATGGTAGAGAAAGCTATGTGTTTTACAAGTAAAGGACACAACCCTAGTTTTGGAAGAATTGAGGGTAAGTCGATTCATCGCACACCAATCAGAAAAAGCAGATATGTCCGATTGCAACAACACGCAATCTTGAAAAGAATGTATTACCTTGAATATTTTTATATCATCAGCATAAAGAAGAAACGAGGAGTTCTTTATCGCCGAGGAAACATCATTAATAAAAACAGAGAAGAGAAGCGGGCCTAGTACTGAACCTTGAGGAACTCCACTCGTTGCAGGGTAAACGAAAGAAGTCTGTCCATTGACACTGACAAAGCAGAAGCGATCAAGGAGATAGTTGCGTAGGAGGGCTACGAGAGAGACTTCAACGCCAGAGAGTAGAAGTTTTTCAAGAAGTAGTGAGTGAGTAACAACGTCGAAAGCTTCGCTCATATCACAGTACACAGTGTCAACCTGACCCCTCTGAAGGACTGCTGCAGAGGCATACGTCATAAACGCGACTAGGTTGGTAGAAGTAGAGCGGCCCGACATGAAGCCATGTTGATTCGGTACTATGATATGTTTGAGATGGAAGAAAAGTACGCTGTGCAAAGCTAATTCGAAAAGCTTAGAGGTTGCACATAGAAGAGAAATCGGACGATAATTGGAAACATCAGATTTGTTTCCAGACTTGAAGACAGGAAACACGCGTGCCATTTTCCACACGCGAGGAAAGGCAGCATTTTTTAAACAGTTATTAAATATGGCAGTCAGTACTGGTACAAAGATATAACTGAAGGCTTTTATTATTATTAATAATAATAATAATAATAATAATAATAATAATAATAATAATAATAATAATAATAATAATAATAATAATAATAATAATAGTAATAATAATAATAATAATAATAATAATAATAATAATAATAATAATAATGTGTATGAGAAGGGAAATTAGAAATGAAAACGGTTAATGGTGATAGGTAATCAATAAAAGTTTACAATATAGATATCGAGAGTTAATGAATAACATTAACTACTAAAATGGTCATAAATGATGATAAAATGACTACGGAAAAACCAATATGTCGAAAGACGACTTGTAATGACTGCAACTGATTGGAAATAACTAAACATGCTTGGTTATGAGTGTTAATGACTGCAATGACTAGGCATGACTCAGCATGACTACAGAAAGACCAATATATGTCAAACGACGACTTGTAATGATCACAACTGACTGGAAATTAGTAAGCATGAGTGGCAATGACTTACAGAGTCAGTTTTTGGGCGAGTGATTACTACAATTTTTAGGCATGACTCAGCATAACTCCGGAAAAACCAGTGATGTCAAACGATGATTTGTAACGGCTGCAACATACTGGAAATGAGTAAATATGATTAGCTACGAGTGGTAATGACTACAATGACTAGGCATTACTCAGCATGACTACGGAACGACAGTATGTCAAACGGCGACTTGTTATGGCCTCAAATGATTGGAAATGAGTAAATATGCTTAGCTATGATTGGTAATTACTACAATGACTAGGCACGACTCAGCATACGAATCCGCGACTAATAAACAAGCGACAACTTGAATGACCGCAACTGGCTGGAAACGAGGGAAAGAGTCAAACGATAACAGGCAAACGATGAGAGGCAAGTGATATGAGAGGAAGGGTATAGCCAGAGTCCAATGCTCTTGCATAGCTTTCGCCGTTCTCCTCTTAAGAGACACCTAAGAGGCCCTCTATTTCTTTTTCTTTTTTTTTTTAACTGTTTTACTTCGTCGTTCGATTATGCGATAGCTAGAAGTCAAAAGAAACACTGTACGAACACGTGAAGTCCAACAGCACATACAGAGTTACGAAAAAGCAACGATGAAGACGAGCAACTAGGACGATCATGGCTCGGCAGTCATTCACGGCACGTGTAGTAGCGCCGGCCGCTTCGAAGACGGAACCACTATGGGCAGCGTCCGCGTATATGGGCCGTCGACGCAAGAAAGAATCGCCGCCTCTTCCTTCTGGGAAGAATCTAACAAGAATAGAACGAAAGAAAAGGAAGGACGCCAAGAAAAACGTCGACTTCTATAGGAATGAGAGCTGCGACCTTGAGCAGGCCGTGCAGAGCGTATCCCGCCCCGGAACTGCGCTTGGTCTCTCTTTGTACATATTTTTTTAAATCCCCACCCGTCTTGAGATTTATTCGCGACGTGCGTGTGCACGCCACGTAACGCGGTAGGCACGAAACCGCACCGCCACCACTTCGCAACGCCGCAGGGTGATGTCATTTTTTTCTCATTGTGCTCGCTTCTCTCCCCGTATTCCTCCCGTTACTCTCGGGCTTTTGTCTTTCCGTTTCTAAAGAACAACAAAAATAAAATAACCAAGCTCTAAAATTAAACTAAAAGAAACAAACAAAAGACTGCACACGCAACTTCGCGGCTTCCGCGAAGAACCAATCCGAACAGCTCGTGCGTAGGTTTAAATGAAGTGAAGCCAAGAAAAAGAATTGAGATAAGAAAGAAACAGAGGTATGGGGGATACTATATATGGCTGGTTGTTTCTGCACCCTCCGCAGCGTCGTCGATGGCCGCCGATATTCGACCCAGTCACGACGAAACGAAGAATTGTATCCATTCTCTCCCTCCCTCTCTGCGAAGAAAAAATATTTTTCGCTCCGGTAGAGAGAGCGTAATGACGATCGCTACAACTTACCGCGCTCCCGAGATCGACCTCAGTCGGAGAGCGCGCGGTCAAGCGAGGCGCTGATGTTACACCACGAGGCTCGTTCAGGGCCACTTCAATGGAAAGAAAAGCGCGCTCTGAACTGACGACCGCAAAGGATCCAGGAACGAAACAAATTAGTCCGCGCTCTTAATCCCTCCAACGGAGCGAGGAAACGACCAGCGATAGCTATACGCTCCGTTTTCTGTACGATGAGGACGTCGTCACGTGACGCTCTGTGGTCATTGGGGCTTCCCGTTTGCGAGAGACGCCGATAGCTTTCAGAGCTCTGCAACCGTCACTCCAGTGCCACCAAATTATACTTTACGCAGAATTTGGACATAATCGAGGGCCGGTATCAGGAGGTTTTCATATGGTGGCTGGCGCCGCTTATCAGCAGTCCAGTTTCGTGGACCAAACGAATGTACGGAGTGGCTGGGAGTCGGAGTTTTCGGTTTTGAAAAACACCGATGAAAATACACCGGATTCAGTTTTACAACTTCGGCTTTCACAAAAAAAAAAAAAAAAAAAAGAAAAGAAAAAGATAAGCTTTATTGGTATAGAATGCACAACAGGAGAAAGCGTTATGCGTTGGCACCGCCATGCGCCAAGAACAAGGTTTGATGTGTGTACTTTGCGGATGAGGACAAATATGTTATGGATATATTATATAGCTTGTTCAGGTGCACTGCTTCCTTTAAGAAACTAAAATTGGGGGAAATTTCGACGAGTGCATTTTCTTCCAAAAGATAGAAAGGGATATGTTCTTTGTAAAACCGTGTAAAATACCTTTTTCGTAGTACCTTGAGTTTAGTGCATGAAGTAAGACATGCCTTACTGTTAGTTCTCCACACACTTCGCATGTCAGTTAGCCATCTTTCATAAGAGATGAACTGTGTGTCAGATGTGCGTTGCTCGACGCGAAGGCTGCGCGAAATTACCTCACTGAAGAGTTTTTGATGACTGCATGATTTTCATTCTTCGGTGACTGGCTTGACACAAGGAAGAATCAATAGGATGGACATGATTGGAAGCGCGAGCATAACGTCTCCATGGGTTAGTATCGGCTCCGACGTTTGTTGCAAATATAGGAGCGAAACCTGGGACGGAGGGGTAATGATAGTGAGGTCGCCTACTTGCTGAAGTATCCGATGTCCTTGTTCTGTGATTGACAAGCCGTAATTTGTCGTTTATTTCATTGCTCCACGAAGGCTCCCATTTCATTCTCAGGTTTTTCTTAACAATTTTCACAAAACATTTACGTGGCATAATTACTAATTGCTGCATTTTAGTACCACTCGCTGCTGCGGCACATGCATCAGCTCTCTCGTCACAACTGATGTGGCTTGGTACGAAACATAACCTCACTGCACGTCCACTGAGTGTTCCGCATCTATTATTACACAGCCAGAGAAAGAGAGAGTAAAAGTTAGACTCAAAGTCGAGAATCAACTGAATACGTGTTGGCTAAACAATGCAGCGGCGCGACTTTTTAGTATTCCACAGAGCGTATTGCCCCCCCCCCCCCCCCCCCACCCCCTTCCATCCAGATGGTCATCCTGGTAGGAATAAAAGCAAACTCCGCGATGTGCAAAACGCAACGGGAGGATAGTGCAGCTGTATTCGGATCAGCCGCGCATGCGTAATGGTAACTGTGCGTTCTGCTATCCAACGCGCAGCAAGCGCCCGGTTATAGATTCGCTAAAACTTTCTTTAAATTTCGAACATCCGCGGCTGCGTCATGCGTTTCGGAGCAATACGGACATGCTGGGCGACAACAACGCTTCCCAGAGAGTCGGACAGGGGCGTCGCGCGGACCTGACGCCCAGTCTTTCATCCCACTTCGTTGGTAGGCTTCCTGGCGTCCAAAACAACGCCGACTTAGCGATGCGACGGGGCTTCACTTCCGCGTCGCATAACCCCCCCTTCTGCATGCCACCACTACCTTCCTCCTCTCCTGTGCACGCCTTTTAGTGTCTCTTGAGAGAAAGAAAAAAAAAAGAACAAGAACTATATCAGTGCGGACATCACAGCAGACAGATGTACCGGCGCACGCTACACCAGACAGAGAGCGGAGAGAGAGAGGTGGAGATGCACTATACAGACATAAAAGTAGAGAGCGGAGAGGGGACGGCGAACGCATAAGAATGCAAGAAAAGGAGAACCACAAAGGCGGACAGGAACGGACGAGACGGCGGGACGCATTGTTGCCCGGTCCTGGCCGAGACAATACCTCGCATTCTACGCCTGGTTGGCAGGAGGGGAGAGAGAGAGTTTTTTAGAAAGAAAAAGATCTGGTGCCATGTTTTCGCCCTTTCTCTCGTGTGGACGTCACAAGCGGGTTACTGAGCTCTCTCTAACGCAAATTTTCCCCAAACAAGCGATCCCATACCCCATCGATGTCCGGTATGTTTTATCGTTATTATGACAATAAGAACTGTGCCATTACCTTCACTGTTATCATTTTATGAGCTAAAATACAGAAGCCAATAAGGCTCATTTGGTTTGGTCGTGTGATGAGGATCGAATACATTAAAGGAGACGGAGAGAACTGTACACTCAGGCCCTCACAAAAAGTAGCAGTTCGTGGAGACGGACAAGAGCATTCATTAGCTTGGGCATTAATATAAAAAATACGACATTTATTATGGAGTTCAAAATAATAAAAAAGCAGATCTGATCAGGAAGGAGTAGAGAAAATTACTATCAGAAACAACGACCCCAGGCAAACAACAGAGATTATTCTAATAGCCGTCACTATCTGCCTCGCTTCTGAAAAGTGCGCTCCTGCTAAAGGTGCCCCCTTTCTCCCCTCCTGAAGGAGCGGTCACGTGCTTGTTGGTTGCAAAAAAATCTAGCAATGAAGCTGAACACCAGCTATGAACCACTGACATAGCGACAACAAAAATAACGTAAGAGTGAAAACGGCCGACGTACTCCGTACATCGAGTGCTCTTTCACACACACACACACACACACACACACACACACACACACACACACACACACACACACACACACACACACACACACACACACACACACACACACACACACACACACACACACACACACACACACACACACACACACACACACACACACACACACACACACACACACACACACACACACACACACACACACACACACACACACACACACACACACACACACACACACACACACACACACACACACACACACACACACACACACACACACACACACACACACACACACACACACACACACACACACACACACACACACACACACACACACACACACACACACACACACACACACACACACACACACACACACACACACACACACACACACACACACACACACACACACACACACACACACACACACACACACACACACACACACACACACACACACACACACACACACACACACACACACACACACACACACACACACACACACACACACACACACACACACACACACACACACACACACACACACACACACACACACACACACACACACAAACGCGCGCACGCGTCCTGAGAAATGTCAATAGAAACAGAAACCTTAGTTCTATCAACGTATCAACGTTGCTTTTGAGGAGTCTCCGCCACCGCGAGGTTCAGCTCGAAAACAAGCTCGCGTTAAGCCCGCATCGCTCGGAAAACACACACGACAGCTGTGCGCGAGTTCGCGGAGACAAAAGTTCGTTGCACCCGCAAAGGTAGGCCCAATCCTTCGTATTTCCACGCAGACCGCAAGCCAGCTGCGGAGAGGCGGGTGCTTTTTCGCTAAAGCCGGTTCCCGCTTCACCGAGTAGGATACGTCAACCACAGCGACATAACACACTAGCGTCAAACGGTTCAAGCCGTGAGCAGCTCTACTGAGTGAGATAATGAAGCGCCTGTAATTTCTTTACTTGCAGATATGTACCAATTCACGGCCCATACCGCAGCTCACTGATACAAGCATCCAGCATGCCACCTAACCCGCCATGCACTTGATATAAACACGATATCAGCATGTAAAAACAAGCCTGAATACCCCTTCACTCCGCCTATAATGACTTCCGATTCGAACTGCAGCCTGTCCATACAGGGCGTAGCTACTACGGGGCGCATGGAAAAGTCAGACAGTGCACAGCCACGCGTTCCTCCCTGGCGAACGTTCTGTGGCGCAGCTGCAAACTAAATCACGGTAAGTACAGTCTTATTTGACATGTATGCGCGGGCTATACAGTCATATAGACAAATAAATCAATTCGTTCTCTTTACGTCAATAAGTGCCCCCAACTCGTGCAATGGTCGCGAAAAAAGTCCAACGACGTCAGTATTAGGACAAAGTCCCCTCCGTTCGATCCCTATTACAGGCTTGTAACTGTTCCGCACCAGCTGTGGATCCTTCGCAAACTTCCCAATCGCATCGATCCGCGCACCTGACTCTGCCGCACCCTGAATGCTGCGCGCTCACTTTTCTTCCGAAACCTTCACCAACCACTTGTAATGATACACAAGTGCTTCGTTCGGCGGGGAAAACCGTCCTCAAGGAGAAAGCCGTCCGTAATTGCGAATCGTAAAAAAAAAAAAAAATAAAATAAAAAAGAACAGAAAAATAAACGATGTTCAGAAGGAAAAAAAAAAAAAGGGGGGGGGGGGGGGGTTGCAATTAACGCCTGCGTCTGTCCACTGTGGTGGGCGGTGAAAAGGTAGTAAAATCCTGACGGCAGCAAGTGCGTGCGATGCAGTTTGAACTAGTCCTCTACCAGGAGCATGATGTCACATGCATGGCTTTACAAAGCACCTCCTAGTACGGATGCTCACACACCGCTAATATATCAGTACTAAGTAATTCACCTCGCAACTTCTGAAAGAGGCTGTGGACGTAGCACAAGCCGAAGAGAGCGGATTCCTTGCAAACATTCATGCAATATGTTTGCATGTTAAGGCCCATCCGCTGGGCACCATGATGATACTGAAAAGCACAAAACAGCGAAATAAAGCGATCATTCTGGCATATGCACTTTCGCACTCCTTTCCAGCGTTGTTCAGTGACCAAAAGACAAAAATACCATACTTGTTCTCATTGCTCCTCCATAGGAACGCGACTGTGTTACATAGGCACAGACAAGTTCAGTGTATTTTCGCTTTGTCCATTGTCAGGACAGCGAGTGTCCGATAAACCAGGTGAAAATACGCGGGAAAAAATTGGTCTAGCAAAAACATTGCCCATAATCCGCATCATCCATGCATCACTGTACTCGTATGCATAAGCTGACGGTGCCGTGATAACCTTGCAGTGGACAGCTAGGCTCCAGATCATTCCAAGCTCCTCGGTGGCGTACGACGCGACGGCCTACACAGGAAAACAACTGCCGGTCAACTCCAGCACACAGATCGCAAGCCCCGCACGCAGCGGCCTCGTCGGTTCGTTCGCGGCACGTGGGAGAAGTAGAGAAAACTTCGCTTGTCGAAGCCGCAATCTGCGAAGACGAGTGTGTCAGCCTTGGCGGCGGTGTCCCGATTGCGCCGGGAGCAGCTCGTTCGACTCGCACGCTGTCTACCTGTACCCCTCATGCTCTGGCCGCCGGCCTGAATAGTGCGAACGGCGGGTAAAGGCAGCACTTGGCGACGTCTCTCGCTGCCGGTGAAGAAGAGCGAGCCCGGGAAGAAAGAAGATCGGGTTCCAGAGACGACGTTGTCGCCGTCGTACTCACGAGAAAGATTCGGGTCAACGTCCGCCAGTTCCTAGCGGAGAAAAACGCGGGCATACGTTGTCCCAGCAGCTGAAGCAGCCCGGTCCAGACTTTCCCCCGTCTCTTTCGCTGCGGCAGCTACGCACACGGGCAGGCGCCGGTGGATGGAGGAAGCGACACTTTCTCCGCTGTCTCTCTCACGCACGTGTCACGTGGCAGTACTCGAAGAAAAGGAAAGCATCGCGATCGCAGCCGTGATCACGCTCCCACACAATCTGTCGTGAACCTCGTTGCCTTATCCGACAGCTATAGCTCCTCGATCACGAGTTTGGGCAGGCACCGCTGCATGGTGTCGAAGCCCGAGTGAAGGAAGGCCCCCGGATGGAATCGCTGCCCTTCACTTGAAGAACTGCGCCGGCACGAGGCAGAGCTGTCCACTAGAGGTCCCGGCTTGCGTCCGTATACATGCGGTGAATGACATAATCGCGAGAGCACACATCGAACTGCCTCAATACCCACGTGACCCTCGATTCAGTAGATGCGCGTACACGTATAACGGGGACGAAAGTATGTGGACCAGGCAAACTAACCAAAGCGCATCTTCCACATCGGCATGTTGTCTCCGACCATAGTTGTCGATATGAACGTTAGACTTTAGTTATTTTATGTTTGCTGGAGAAATAATGTGATAATTCGTTTACAGCGTACTTCTATGGTCCAAAATCGCCCGACGTGCGGTCCAGAGACTTTTGTCCCAAATAGTACGCGTCCTCTAGGGAAGCTCAATGAACTGTTTTTGCACAATTAAAAAAAAAAAATCAAGAACTCTCTCGCAGACTCTGCTCCCTGATGTAAGTGGAGGTTTAACATACCGAAGGCGTAGTCCGCTACGAGCAAGTGGCACCTGTCTAGTACAGTGTCATCATGCATCATACGCCTGAATGCGGCCACTGCGGGGCACATATTCAACGCCCAGTGATATCAAATGCGCCGCTGCGGTCACCTCTAATTCCCTAACTTCATCCGCCCTATTATACCGCCCCCTGCCACAGTCGTCTCCTCTGGAGTCGACTCCGTTACACTGATGGAACCATCAGTTATGCCTACATTCGCACTGCAACGACACTACTCGGTGTCTGGTAAACATCTATCCACTGCACGAAGGCGGAAGACGCGGTGTCCCGTTTTCTGCCCCGGCGCGTGACAAGGGCTTTTTCAGCAGCGGCCGTGACGCCATATCGGAAGCGGACCGGAAGGAAGAAGCGGCCACCGCGGAAGAGGAACTGTGGACCCCACGCGATAGAAGCCTCACTGCACGGCACATGCCAGAAAGAACGTCGCTTCTGCGTCGGAGTGTCGCGAATATCTGAAAATGACGAGCATGCATGACTTACATGCCCGCATTTTATAGAGCAAAATGCAAATAAAAATAATCTTTGCTACAGTCCTGAGTAGGCAAAGTCAGTTTTCCAGCATCGAAAGTTGATTTTTTTTTTTTTTTTCAAATTTTTAAGGGACGCATTTTCACAACCGTAAGTACCGCACTTTATCTGGCTGCCCGCGACTTGCACGTCTCTGTCGTATTTGCGAAGCCAGATAGACCTCGTTGTCATCCTTGCTGTCTAATTGTTTTTTTTTTTTTTTTTTTCTGTTTCTATCTCGCTCTTTCTGTGTCCTGCCATTTCTTTCCCTTTCAAAGCTCATTCTTCCGCCTCTTTTCGAGAGAAGCTCACGGCAAAAGAAGACCGCTCGGATGCCGACACGCGCTCTGCACACGCAGACACGAAAACAAACGCACACACAAACGCTCTCGCGCTCAATTAACGCCGCCGAGATGAATGAACGGGAAGGCGGAAGCATCGTCACGGAGAGACCAGCGCGCACAGACGTCAACGCATGTGTATATACCGCGTTTTCACGCCTGTAAGTCGGCTCCCATTTTGCAGCAGAACTGTGTACTTTGCCTGCATGTTTGGCTAAGTGAAAGAAAGGATGGCATGCCTATATGCCGGGAAAAGGGCGCGTCCTACAACAGAAAGTTCAGTGTGCTGTGGTCACGTCAAGCAAATACTTCAGGGGAATAAAGGGAAAGTACCGAAACTTTGAATCACGACATCACTAGAGTGTACGAAGGATATTCAACTTAAAGCGCACGCAAACAGCGGAAAAGCTACAGACATCACGTTTGCTGACGACCATATTGTGGCACGGCCTCTGTGACAACATGCATGCGTCTCGCTCGGTACCATTAATGAAAATTATTGTGCTCAATAATACACAAATATTTACAATTACAAGCCACTTTCGACATTTATATACATGAGTAGAATTTTTCAACTCGCAACCTACGACCAACACTGCCATCACGGCCCTTCCACTAAAGCTGATATAATAGAATTAAGCCCCTTCTGCTGATAGTGATAGTCATTTATACTGGGGTTACTGTACTTGGCTCCACAATGAATGAGAAATTAGCTGTAAATCGATACTAGATGATCGGAGTTTATTTATGTTATAGTCAATTAACTTATTAGGTCATGTTAGTCAAGAACATGTTGATTTTTTAACGGCTCGTAAGAAATCGGCGGTGAACTGATTTTTCGACACTTCCAGTTTCCTATACTCGTGAACTGATTTTGTTGTTTGTGATTTAATTATGCTGCTGCAAATTTACTTCCTATACGTCACGTCAATAAATAACATATTAACTTTTTATTGATCCAGTGAGAAATAGAATAATTTGATTTTTGTTGTTTAATTAAGTTGTATTAAACTGAGTCATTTTAATTTCTAATCTAACATATCAAGAACATGTTGGTATTTTATAGACTAAAATCAATAGGCTCCGAGTATTTACAGATTGTTCATAGACTAAATAAATAGTCAATACAAAGTAATTGCACCTCAATGTTTTTTTTTTTTTTTTTTTTTTTTTTTTTTTTTTTTTTTTTTTTTTTTTTTTTTTACGTTACCGCGCGCGGTCGCACTTGAGGGCTCATCTCCCTGCCATTACACTTGACATGAAGGCGCTGTATCATTTTCGCACTCGATCATTATTTCTAAGAGGAGAATTTTGGCTGGTTATAGATGGAAAACAAGGTCGGAAACCAAGCAATCAACAACCTGCGTACACGCTCGACACGAACAGTTTCCGTCGCTTAACAACGTTATTTCTGCATTGCTCGCAGGGCCCGAGTTTTCTAGTGACAGAGTTGTGTACTTCCTGGCCTAAGCTTCCCAAGACTAGCCAAGACTAGAGTAGCTTACTACGACCTTTCTATGAGCTCTTGCATTTTGCATGCAGCATCTACGGACGAACACCACGTGCTCATTTCATTTAATCGCTAGGCGTAACAAAACAGTGAAAACACAAGCGCGCAAAAGAACGATGATTCTGTGGCAACACTTTTTCCAATAAGTCTCGAAAGTTGCGCCCGGTATACATTGCTGAGTATGCCGTCTATAGCAAAATTGAATGGCGCGACTTTTCAGCATCGCCAAGTGATTGCTCGGGCTGAGCGCGACAGCCTTTTGAAGACATGCTCAAAACGCACAAGCTCCGTGGCAGCAATTTTGGTCCGTATGGGCGCGATAGAGAGTTTTAGCTTACCGTGATCCGCGATCCGCTACTGCGATCCGCCACCGCGCGTTCCACTGCGCATGCCCAGACCCCCCTTGACGCCGATAGATGGCGCCACATACTGGATATCGATATCGGCACACAGACCCGCCGCGTCGGGAACAATCAACTTGACCGACCCGCCCACGCGCGGTAGAGAGCCGCGGTGGCGGATCGCGGATCACGGTAAGCTAAATCTCTCTAGTGACGCTTGCCGCTCTCGAAAGGCAGTACGCGTACGAGCGCCTCGCTATCTGCACCTCAAAAGATTCGTGATTGCCGCGGCGACACTGCATATTGTTACAGAGGAAGTGGACAGAGGCGAACCCCGGCGGAGTGCACGTTGAAACGCTTTTGCCGGTCTCTCTCATCTGCGGCTTGCGTTGCGTGGGGGCGGCGTCGCCTAGAATAGAATGTAACGCGTTTACATTTTCTTTTCTCTCTCTGCGACGATAACCCTGTCGCGACGGTGCAAGCGTAACAGAAAACTCGCCGACGTGCTGGTGACCAAATATCTGCGGTGCATGCACAAAAAGGCAAATCATTTGGAGATAAGGAAGAGATAACTTGCGCATCCAATACAAGAAAATTGTAGCGTGATGGTAAGGCTGGTACGCAAGCAGCTTGTATTGCAGATTAGCGTGATTTCCGCATATCGGAGTTAATAAGTTAGGTCATCCTTTTAAAGCGTCCTGCACACCGACTGTGCATACCGGTAAACCACTCTTATAGAGTGAAAAAGCCATAAGACCGGCGCCCACGTGCGTGTCTAATATTCGCCTCCACATCCATCAGGTGGCACGAACTATAGCTTGATGGCTGCCTCGGTTCACGACGTCAGCGCTGCGGAACCGACCACGTTTCAGAACGAAACGTTGTGCCGTGTTCACCGGCTGGCCCACTGAGTACATGTACTTCACCTGTGGTATCTTTCCCCCCATTGACACAAGAATGGACCAAACAGGGACTGACGGAAAGCAAGGGAATAAAGGGAGAGGGTCTCCCGTTGCTCTGCGACAATATCTGCTCTGATACTTCTTTTTTTTTTTTTTTTTTTTTTGGTACTAGGTTAGCACAGAATGCTGCAGGCCAGCTGTGCCCCAGACTTAGCCCGTGCATAATACAGAGTGAGATATAAAGTTGGACAGTTTAGGCCGGGCGCATGTGCCCAATTAGAAACGACTTAATTGCCGGCAATTACGCGGCAGTGCAGCGCCAGAGCCAAGCGACAATGCGCGGGGAGTTCCGCGACGGGTCGATAGCGCGAAGCCACGGTGTACCTCATGCCCACGTCTGTCCCGCTACGTTGGCTGTGGCACTGTCCGCAACGGAGCATGCGCATTGCACACGACGGCTGATTCCGGAACAAACTACGGTGAAAAGCTCTAGCAATGAGCAGAGAGCACAAACAGAAAGGCCAATGTACAAAATGTTTGGTTTGGCTTGCGGAGTTTAACGTACCTAAGCGACTCAGGCTTGAGAGACGCCGTAGTGAAGTGCTCCGGAAATGTCGACCACCAAGGAAAGAAGCAGAACCCTGGCGCGTGCGTGCGCGAACGTGTTGTGTGCACAAGGATGACGAGTGCATGCATTCAAGGGCACACTTTGAAACCGAGGGTGGTGATACACAAGTGCAGCCTCAGTTCACTTCGTCAAGGAACCAACGGTGAACAGCAGCACGACCGCGCAGAGTCGTTTTTCCATAATGTAGGTGTCCCGATATATTCTACTCATATTCCGCTTGATTATTACAGTCCTCGATGAGACATCAATCCTACCGACAGCGGAGGCATATACACGTGTGCCAGTGACAAACTGTTAAAGAAATAACAATTAGTTGTTGTGTAACTCTGGTTAACCCTAGTTGTATTGCGATAGCAACGGCGGGAGCTTCTGTTGCCTGCTACATTATTCCCCTATCACGCCTTATCAGTGTAAGATTCTACATTATTGGGGACACTTAAGCTCATCATTTATGAGTATGACGCGAGAGAGCAAGTTACTAGTCTTCTTCTTCTGCTCCTCCTTCTCGGCTGTTCAAGATCAAGCGTGGCCTCCGCCGGGACCACGCGACGGCTCGAAACCTGACGCAGTATTGCTAAAAAGAAAAAAAAAAAAAAAAGGAAAAGAAAAAAAAAGAAAAACGAAATAGAATGCGAGTGCTACATTGGTCGGGCCCTACTTCTTTTTTGCACTTCACGCGTACGGCGGCAAAGGTCATCGTAGCGAAAACGCTACCCGGCAGGGCACTGACAGAGAGAGAGAAATAAAGCCGCCAACACAGTTTGGTGGGTGTGGCCGCAAAGTGCACACGTATACCTCGTCCCGTCCTCACCCTCATACACCCCCCTACCGCTATATTTTCCATTATTCATCGGGAAAGCGGGTTTTTAATAGCTCGGGAAAGCCATTTCGCTACGCAATACGTGCACTTCCTGTATACGGGGCCGCATGCGTATAGCCGGCTCCCCGGCCTTAAGTCGGAGGAGGAAATGTTTTGATAAATGCGACAGACAGTCCCTGCAGCCCGGCTTACGTCGAAGGCGACGCAACGACGGCGGCCCGCGCGATCAACGGCTCCCTTCAAAGGAAGAAAAAATGATACCGCGCCATAATGCAAGCGCCTTGCAAGGCTGAGCATTTCGGAGGATATTGCGCGCAGCCCGTGGAAGGGTTAGT
Source organism: Amblyomma maculatum (assembly GCF_055883805.1). Taxonomy (NCBI): domain Eukaryota; kingdom Metazoa; phylum Arthropoda; class Arachnida; order Ixodida; family Ixodidae; genus Amblyomma; species Amblyomma maculatum. The sequence goes on along the minus strand of NC_139353.1, from coordinate 6,352,239 downwards.
TAAGGCTATAGAAATAACTTAAGGCACTGAGTGGCAGACGCACAGAAGCCATTTAACGACGAGCCCCGACCTCTTATCACCGGGGCAAGGTGTATTGATCATGTATATTAGACAGCATTTTAATGGACAAACGCATTCTAAGGCATGAAAGTCGATTTCTGACACGTGTCGAGTCGGCACCTCGACCTTCGCCTGGAATAACAGTCCATACGAGAGGCAGCGGGAGGGGTGTGGCGGGGGAGGGGACGACGCGGTCTCTGGACTGCAATATAACGCCCCTCTAAAGAGAGAGCATTCTTACTCTCATGATTGCCACCAGTTCTCGGAGTGCATGCGTCGGTATTATAACGCAGTCCGAAGACGAACGCATACATGTATGGCCTAGTTATTTACGGTATACCATTTACGGTACCAGGGCGACTAAACGGCTAAAACGTTTCAGCTTTGAAGCATGCCGCATTGAATACGATGCTGGTTAATAGTTCGTAAATTTTTGCAGTAAAGAGGAAGGCATAATACATACTGGAACGTCGTCACAAACGTCAGCTGCAGGCCTTTGAGGCGGTGATGATGGGCCGCGGATGTAGGTATATATACCGGCCCGAAGTTGGTGCGCAATGATGTTAAAACATCATTATGCGGACACCACTGCATGGGACTCACGAAGAAAACAGATAGACTATGATAATGATCTATGGGGACGATGATAGCGGTAGAAATATACCAAAGCAGGAAAAAATGCCCGCATTCATTCTTCTCTCGGCGTTCCCGTTTCCTTCCTCGAGATTTCTGCCTTGCGAGCTTGCTGAACGCGCATGCGCGCGGCTTCTAATGAAATTTTAACGTGGGGAGATGTCGCCGAGTGGCGAAATGGACCGCGGATAAATGGTGGGGAAACAAAAAAGTCGTCGGGTGGGAGCATCAGAGAGGACTAACACTCGCCCTGCAATGATTGCCTGATTGGAGAAAGGGAGGGGTGGGGGCACTGGCCCGCGGGCGCGGCTTCAACCCGCGAGTGAATCGCCGCTCGTTCACCTTTAACCGCTGCCCTCCCTCCCTTTAAATTCTCCCACAGAGCCTCGTTTGTTGAAAGTTACTTCCCTTCGATCCGGGCTTCCTTTCTCTCATTGTTTCAGTCGTCTCACGAGAAAGAGCGGTCGCATCGAAAGCAGGGTGCAGCTAAAGCGTTTTTCCTTACGCTGAGCCGAACATAAATTCCTAGACGAGACTCCCCTCCCATAAGCACGATAAAGCACGCAAAGTAAAATTATGTCAGAACCCGGACACGTTAATGAAGTTACTCAGCTGCACATCAATGAGCGCTGCTGTGAAATACATTTGCGGTCAATTATTCTACTCGCAGTAAACACTTCACGTTTCTTTATGCACCGACTTTCATAACGCACACTTGCTTGCATTTCCCGCTTCCGTCGAATTGCTACCGCGCCATAGCGGCACGGAACCGAACTTGAGACATAGCGTTGAGTGACATAACGCCCCGCCTGCCCATTGAGACACCGCTGCACAGGGGGTCGATTATGCACGAGTACGAAAGAAAAAGACAGACAAAAGAAACAACGATGATACAAGGGTTTGTGGGCGGGGTAGTGTGACCTTGACGGGAGACCCACGCACCATGATTGCTATAGCAGAAGCCCCCTTCACTTTTCTATAGTATACCTAATGCCGCCCAAGGCGTCCCCGTCAACGAAGAAAAATTATGCATACGCGCCGCGCTGTGTGAGAGACGAGTCACGGCTCTGCTTCCGGCGTGGTTTGTGGATTCGGTGTACTGAGGACATGACGCGGTCATTGTGGTACGCATCAGCAACGTAAAATGTCTCGCAGCGAAAAGGAGAGTTTAGTGATACTCGAGCACATAGCAGGAGTTTGACGGAGTCCTAAAAAATAAACGGCACCGGCCAAAGAAATGTGCAATGACGTTTCGGTTCCAGTGTGGGAGCCGTGTTCACAATGAAGGCGAAGCATAGAATCGCTGCCCGAATACGGCGCGTGACACATCCTAGACATCTTGCGTATGCTGGGGGCAGATGTCTGGGACCTGTCATGCGCCGTATTTAGAGGTACGATTCATCGCTTCGCCCTTGTAAAGGAGCCGAAACGTCTTTTCATCTTTCTTTTGGTCGATACAATTTAATTTTCTTCGCACAGCACTTCTGTTAGTCAAGACTAACTGAGCGTCATAACTGTCCCGCTGTAAATAACTCAGGCATCACTTGAATTTGGATATGACGATGCAAGGCTGTGCAGGAAGGCTATAGACGCTTGCGATCAATGCGTAAAATTTGCTTGCTTTTCAAGAACGCACAAGCTATTTTGATCAGTTTCACAAATGTAGTTGTTAATTAGGTCTTACGAATTGTCGGCGTGGGTTCTGCAATTTGCAGTACGTCGTCACTGAAAAAAAAAAAAAAAAAAAAAAAAAAAAAAAAAAAAAAAAAAAACATCTCGGCGACATTCGCAAGCGTTCAGTGAGACGCCCTGCAAAAAAAGAAAGGTCGTTCTGGTGCACAAATTATGCTTCGAGATGTAGGTATACATTTACTGAAGCAGGCGTCTGAGCCCGAGGTCGCGAGTTCGAACCTAATGCAGCTGCGAATTTCGAAGGTAGCGAAATTCAAAAATTTACCACGGTCACAGAGCCCGTCAAATCGGCCCGCGTTGTACATCAAGCAGCTGTGGCTAATAAAAGCTGGTTAATCAAATCAACAAATCAGCACTCCTACCCATCCTTCGTTCTCCCGTTTTACTTAGCGAGAAAGTAGCGCAGACCTTTTTCGAAAACGTCGCACCAAGACAAGCCCCGCCGGGGTGGCGCAGTGGTAAGACGTCCGACTACTGTGCCGGAGTTCCCGGGTTCGAACCCGACCACGGCGGCTGCGTTTCGATGGAGGCGAAACGAAGAGGCATCCGTGTGCTGTGCGATGTCAGCGCACGTTAAAGATCCCCAGGTGGTCGAAATTACTCCGTAGCCCTCCACTACGGCTCCTCTTTCTCTCTTTCCACTTTCATTCCCACCTTCCTCCCTTCCCTTACGGCGCGGTTCGGGTGTCCACAGAGCAAGTATGACAGATACTGCGCCTTTCCCTTCCTGTCAACCAATTTAACCAAGACAACACTCGCCAGGATCACAACGAATTCCGTCAATAGGGACACAACGGCACCTCACAAAACTTCCAATGTGCAGTCTATCCACTATCTACAAACTGGGCGTTGTCGTGACGCTGGGGCTACGTCGACCCGGCCTTCACTTGGTAGCGTGCAGAGACTCGGGGTTGAAGTAGGATTGAATCTTCGAAGTTGGTGAAATATGTACAAGCAGGTTTAATGGCACTTTGAGAAACTTATTTACAAGATTATTTACACGAAAAAGAAGGGTACATCAGCAAAATGGCAAGCGTTAAGAGTTCATAGCGAGAAGCGACTGGATGAGCCGTTTACCCAGGGCCCAGAGCGACATTTCGTGCTCTGCAGCGTCCTTAAAACCCCCTATGTCCAGCCCCTCTCTGAAGATGCTGACCAACCAAATCCAGGGCACGCCCCTCAGGTATCGGCATCCAATCGAACACATCACTGCACTGATGGTCTGAAGCACTGACTGGTCCGGCATTCATTCGTTGGGCGTGATCACTTGTTGGCGGGAAAAGCTTGGGAACGGCGAGGAGAGGAGGTACATTTCTATTCTTCAGCAAAGAAACCACAGGCTGGTTCTGACAAGTGGTTTTACTTCTCAGAAACCCGAGTGCACGTGGCGCCGCATCCGCTCCCAGCATTGTCCGTTTTCGACAATTGCAAATCTTTCCTGCATTCCTGGGAAATCACTTAATGGCTGTATGCGTCATGCTCCTTTCTTGTCCTGCACGTCAGCGGACATGTCACTCTGTCGTCTCCTTTGGAAAGTAGGCATTCCTCACTGGACGATAGGGCTTATCGACTGGAAGGGTGAACAAAAGAAAGAAAGCACTTCCTGCATTTCCCGCAGGGGGACGTTTCTTTGTGTTTTTCCAGACTTCTCTTGGCAGGGTCAATTTGGCATTTGCAGAGTGTCCACAAAGCAAAACAGGCTTACAAAACAGGATTCCTGGAAACAGGCTCACTTAGAGCCATTGGACCATCACCACATATTCACAGCACTTATCCATGCCCACAGGCGAACAATAGAGCGCGCAAATGCGGATGCTTGGTCGTAACAGCCTCCTCCCCCGCCAGAAGAGTCTCGGAGGGCAGCAGTCCCAGCTGCTGCATGAAGAGACGACTTAATGGCCTGCACGTGAACGCTTGAAGCTCGCTGTTGCTTGTCGCGTTGTCTCGATTGTTGTAGGCCAAATTGCTCGAGCTGTCTGAAACTCAACCACATGTCGAAGCAAGCACTCGGCTCCCGTCTGAAGAGACCAGGTTAAAAGAAAACTGCCATTGTTGTTCGAGAAAAGCCCACTCTCAAGACGTTCGGGACCCACGTATGCCTAGAAAACCAAACGTGCTGCTTTACATAGTCACACATATACAAGCGCACGGAAAAAAAAAAAAAAAAAACCTGATTATCAATTTGGATACATGGTGAGGAACATCTCGGACCGCTTAGAAAGAGCGGCTAAGCGCGTCCGCATTCCCATTTAGCTTCCCTTTTTTGTATCTTATTTCAAAATTGTACTGCTGTAAAATCAAGCTCCACCTAAGAAGGCGACTGTTCTTCGATGTCGCAGTTTGCAGCCAAGCCAGGGGACAATGGTCCGTCTCTACAGTGAATTTGGTCCCTCCAAGATAGCACTGCAATTTTTGAATGGCCCATACAATGCAAGCGCACTCTTTCTCTGACGCGCAATAAGCCCTCTCTCTAGAACTCAGTTTTCTGCTCAGGTAGAGCACAGGGTGCTCATTACCGTCGTCATCTCTCTGGCAGAGAACAGCACCTAGCCCTCGATCACTGGCATCACACTGGACCGTGAATTCTCGGTCATAGTCTGGAGCTCGCAATACCGGACGGCTAATCAGCACAGCCTTCAGGTTTACGAAGGAGGCTTCCTTTTGTTCGTCCCAGACTACATTTGTCGGTTCTGTCTTGCGGAGAGCGTCGGTCAGAGGGCTAGCCAAAGATGAATAGTGAGGGATGTAGGGGTTGTAGTATCCCGTCAGCCCTAAGAATGCCCGAATTTCCGTCTTCGTGCTCGGCCGCGGGTAGTCTGCTACCGCAGAAATCTTAATCTCGCTGGGTTTCCTGAAACCTTGACCTACATTGTGACCCAAGTAGTCCACGGTCGCCCTTGCCAGGCAACATTTCTCGGCCTTTACGGTTAGTCCAGCTTGACGCAAAAGGCTCAGTACAGCTCTTAGATGTACTATATGGTCCGCCCATGAGTCGGAAAAAACCGCAATGTCATCTAAATAAGGCACCGCGAATGTTTCACACCCATTTAAAACCCTATCCATGAGTCGGGAAAAACAAAATGGAGCATTTTTGAGCCCGAAACTCATCATTGTTGGCTGGTAGCTGCCCGTCGGAGTGACGAAAGCCGCGTATCTGCTGGCGCGTTCAGTGAGCGGTACTTGCCAGTATCCTCGAGTAAGGTCCAGCGTAGTCACATATGCCGCTCTACTGACCTGTTCTACTCTCTCCTCAATATTCGGAATAGGATACACTTGATCCCTGGTGAGAGAATTTAGCTTTCGGTAGTCTACCACAGGCCTAGGGTCTTTACCTGGAGCTTCTACTAAGATCATAGGCGAAGCATAATCGCTTTCCGAGGGTTTTATTACTCCCAATTCCAGCATGCGAGTTACTTCCCTATCCAGAATTTCTCTTTGCCTTGGAGAAAATCGGTAGCACCTTGATCGCACTGGCACGTCTGAAGTCAGCTCAATATCGTGCTCAGTCAAATCAGTCCTGCCTGGCCTGTCCACGAAGCAGGCCTCAAACTCTGTTATTATTTCGCCCAGATCGGACAGCTGGGATTTCTTTAGTTCTCCTCTCTGCTCCGTCTTTTTGAGAAGCTCCTGAGCGTTGCTTCCTTTTCCGCTGAGGCAAATTAAGTTATCCCCAATCTCCTCAGGAAGGTTTAACGTTAGATTTACCATGGTTTCCCTCTGCTCATAAGGCTTCATAAGATTGCAATGATAAATGCGCACTGCTTTACGCCTATCGGGGATTTTCACTGCGTAGTTAGTGTCAGAAAGCTCTGCAACGACTTTAACAGGTCCTTCCCACTGTACTTCGAGCTTATTCTTGGGATCATTGGCTTGCTCCATAGCTAAGTCCTCTCGGGTTCCACTTAGAAGTATCGTGAGATTACTAGACACCGGCGGCAAGAGGTTACTCTCTAGAACCTCCTCATTCCGTGTCTTATCAAGCTCACTTTCTAGTTGACTTATCTGAGATGCCTCGCTCTCAAAGTTTTCTGACCCGCTATCTTCCGCATCGACCACTGTTTTAACTGCCGTTTCTTCCGCTGCGGATTTTTCTGGAATGAGCAGTGTAGCTAGTTCTCGCGCCTTTGAACGTGTTAAGGCTGGCACAACTCTGTCTCCGAAAAGGATGCCCCTCTTTCGCAGTAGCATGTCCGATTTGTTGGAGAACAAATACGGATAGCACTTAGGAAGCTTTCCTGAAACGGCAGCCTCGGTTGTTAACTTGCCGAAAGGGCCCTCGATGACCACGTTCGCGATTGGCAAGCACACACTCTGTTCCTCCACTACCTGGCGGATCCACGCACACTGTCCTGTATAGTCGGAAGGCGACACATACACCGGATGGACAACATCCATCGTTGCGGCCGAATCGCGCAGTACCTTGCAAGGCTTCCCGTTGACTACTAGGTCATGCAGGTAGGGTTCTAAAAGCTGCATATTTTCATCGCAGTCCCTGACATACGAGAAAGCAATCTTCTCTTTCCGGCAGTTGACGGCAATGTGACCCTGCTCATTACACCTAAAGCATGTGAGCGGCTTCCTAGCCCCAAGCATGTTCTTTGTGTTCTGCGCGTTGGTCACTTCCCCACTTTTCTCACTGCCGTCCTTTCTAGGGCGTTTGCCTGAAGAAGTCTTCCTTTCTTCGTTTGCAAATCTAGCAAAGTGCCTTTTCTGACGGTTATTCACCCTCAACTTGGGATTGCGGGGCCTATCCACTGCTGGGTTGCTGAATTGTCGGCGCGAAGCGTACCCCTCAATGAGTTCGGCAGCTTCAGTTGCCGACTTAATTTCGCCTCGGTCCTGTAACCAATTTCTTTCTTTTTCTGGGAGGCAGTTATAAAACTGCTCCAAAAGAATTCGCTCGACTACAGCGTCCCTATCACTGTAGGAATCTGTGCTCTTTAGCCACTCGCCCAAATTTACTCTTAAATTGTACAGGAATTCAGGGTAACTCTCGTCCCTGGACTTAGTAGCGTTCCGAAAACGTTGTCTGAACGCCTCGGCGCTAAGCCTATACTTTTTTAGAAGGCAAGCTTTGACCTTCTCGTAGTTGTCCGCGTCCTCCTTGCTTAGCCGCGCGACAACCTCCGCTGCCTCGCAGGGCAGAACCGTCAATAATCTCTGAGACCAAGTGTCTCGCTGGAAGGACAGTTTTTCGCAGGTTCGCTCAAAGTTAGCCAGATACAGACCGATATCCCCTGATATCACATATGGCTGCATGTACTTTGACATCTTGAAATCTGCCTCCTTGTTGAGACGAGGTACCGCTAGCTGGGGACAATCGCCCGACCTCTTGCTCAACTCTAGTTCTAATTTCCGGAGCTCAATGTCTAGCTTCTTTTCCTCTCTTTCCCTCTCAAATTCGCGCTCCCTTTCCTCTTTTTCCCTCTCACGTTCGCGCTCCCTTTCCTCTTTTTCCCTCTCAAGTTCGCGCTCACGCCTCTTTTCTTCTTTTTCCCGCTCTTTCTGCTGTCTGAGCTGCTCCTCCTTTTTTTGGGCGATGAGGTTCCATGCTTCACTGAGCTCCTCATCATCGGCTCCCAAATCTGTGATTGCCTTTATAATCAAAGGTTTTCGTGCCAAACCACTTGTATCAATTCCCAATTCCTCACACAATAGCAACAGGTCCGGTTTCTGCAGCTTTTGTAGGTCCATGATCGCTCCGAGTGTCGGCTACTTCCAAAACAACAGTGCAAACTACCAAACCTAAAGGCGTTTCAACACTTTTTACCAGTTCAAAAAACTAACCCTGTTCTAGAACCTGGTCCACATCAGAAGAAAAGCCAAGCACTCACCCACACATGCGATCGATGTTCCGAGCTGCCCTCTTGTTGGCCGATTGTTGCTCCTGCTTGTTGCTTGAGATGCCACCTCCGATCACAAGATGTTGTGGCTTGTAGATTCTGATCCACCTCGAATCACCAGATGTTGTAGCTTGTAGATCCAGCCCCACCTCCAGTCATCAGACGTTGTGGCTTGTAGATTCAGATCCCACCGCTGGTCACCAGTCGTTGTGCTTGTAGATTCAGATCCCACCGCTGCCACCAGTCGTCGTGACGCTGGGGCTACGTCGACCCGGCCTTCACTTGGTAGCGTGCAGAGACTCGGGGTTGAAGTAGGATTGAATCTTCGAAGTTGGTGAAATATGTACAAGCAGGTTTAATGGCACTTTGAGAAACTTATTTACAAGATTATTTACACGAAAAAGAAGGGTACATCAGCAAAATGGCAAGCGTTAAGAGTTCATAGCGAGAAGCGACTGGATGAGCCGTTTACCCAGGGCCCAGAGCGACATTTCGTGCTCTGCAGCGTCCTTAAAACCCCCTATGTCCAGCCCCTCTCTGAAGATGCTGACCAACCAAATCCAGGGCACGCCCCTCAGGTATCGGCATCCAATCGAACACATCACTGCACTGATGGTCTGAAGCACTGACTGGTCCGGCATTCATTCGTTGGGCGTGATCACTTGTTGGCGGGAAAAGCTTGGGAACGGCGAGGAGAGGAGGTACATTTCTATTCTTCAGCAAAGAAACCACAGGCTGGTTCTGACAAGTGGTTTTACTTCTCAGAAACCCGAGTGCACGTGGCGCCGCATCCGCTCCCAGCATTGTCCGTTTTCGACAATTGCAAATCTTTCCTGCATTCCTGGGAAATCACTTAATGGCTGTATGCGTCATGCTCCTTTCTTGTCCTGCACGTCAGCGGACATGTCACTCTGTCGTCTCCTTTGGAAAGTAGGCATTCCTCACTGGACGATAGGGCTTATCGACTGGAAGGGTGAACAAAAGAAAGAAAGCACTTCCTGCATTTCCCGCAGGGGGACGTTTCTTTGTGTTTTTCCAGACGTTCTCTTGGCAGGGTCAATTTGGCATTTGCAGAGTGTCTACAAAGCAAAACAGGCTTACAAAACAGGATTCCTGGAAACAGGCTCACTTAGAGCCATTGGACCATCACCACATATTCACAGCACTTATCCATGCCCACAGGCGAACAATAGAGCGCGCAAATGCGGATGCTTGGTCGTAACAGCGTTTTCGCATTAGAAAATGGAACCTCCTAAATCTTCGCATCCCTTCATCCGCAAGGGCACCACGCGGCCACACGGGAGTTATTCCTTCTCTTCCCCTTCCTCCTGGATCACCCCAGACAAAACTGTTAAGGGTCAGCAGGCGAACATGGTTATTTTCCGTTGCCGCATGCTACGTCAGTGACCAAATCATAGGGCACCGTTAAGACGAACACTGCAGGGGCGACATTCAATCGCAGAGCTGTTCCACCAACCATTAGTAGATGCTGCTTCGAACACAACAGCCGCACGTGCATACGCGCCGTAACTCAATCCACAGCGTGCGGGGAAAACGGCGCAGGCCACGTCTACCAAACGCGAAGAGGAAGCCCGTCAAGAGCAAAAACCAGTTTGCCGACGCCGGCGGCTGCTGCCTCGTGGCCACGCTGAACCAGAACTGTCTGCGATGATAAGCGAAGCCACGGCGGCAGAACCGGAATTCTTGCGTCGCCGCCACTCACTTCGCCACACACACATACTTGAATGCATATGCACACTTCCTTTAATTTTTCACCAGACCGGCCAACCTGTAACACTGCGCCAACACACTTGCGCTGGCAGTCCGGCCATCTTCGACACGCAGTGGTAAAAGTAGCGGTGTGCCCGCGTCCGAACTCCGCGCAGCATGAATGGACAGGTGGGCAACCACGTTAAGCTTAGCACATATACCTATACTCCGTTTCATACATCAAGTGCAACACCGCCAAAGCTACAGCAAGGTATGTATAGAATGGTAGCGAAGGCTGGGCCCAAAAACGGTCTAGCGCGACAGCAGCACAGCCACTTTGGGGGGGCCGAACCACTTAGATAATGAAATTCAAAAGCACAAATAAAAACGCTATAAAACAACATGAAGAAATAAATATTTTAATGCCACGTTTTATAAAATAGGTAAACTATTTTAGCAAAACATTACTCCGAATTTTTAATTTTTTGCAACGTTCTTGTTACGCCCCCTGTTGATGAGTGTGCGGTGCATTTGCAGCTTGACTTTGCAGGCCTTGTTTCGGCACCCAGCCACAGTGGCCGCGGGAGCTCACGAAGCGGTTTCTTATCGCCAGTCTCAAAATGCCCCTTTTGCGAAGTTTTCGTCGTCCTTGCGCGTCGCGTCTCTGTCACCGTTTTGTAAAATTTGCACCCCGCCGCACCGCTGCGGCAATTTTCTCGGCTTTTGTCATTTCCTTCGACGTGCGGCCAGTGCGAAGTCTTCTTCCGTCTTTGCACGCTTCGCGCTGTTCTTTTGAAGCGCTTAGCGCTTTATTTCAAGATGAGCTTGCGGCGTGTGAAGAAACGATGCGACGTGGCACATTGCGACAGCATGGACAGTGCCGTCGGTGTCAAGCTACACCGCTTCCCGCTGGACTTTCACAGGTGAGCTCCTGTCAGTGTCGTCTGCTACAAGGCGTCTGCTCTAGGTATGCTCCGAATGCTTTCGTTTGGCTGTTCGCTTCTGTTTCTGTAACCAGTTCGTGCGCACGTGGCTTCATTTTTGCGGGGATATTTATGGACTACACTACAGGGCACATACTTTAAGTGCTGAGCTGTGCGAAAGAGGCCCACCATTTGTCTAATTTATGGTGAGTTTCATGCAGCCGGCTATCACCAGCGTTAACTTGATACCGGGCTCTCAGGAGCAACCACGCGCATGCCACTGACCGGAAAGCCAATTTAAAACCAATTGTGCTGCCTGACAAGTCTGAGCACAACACTGTTATAGTTTTCCAACACCGCGAAGCCAATTTGACCGTCGCAACTGGTAGTATCAAAATTCAGCCACGTGTATATGCGCGGCCTTGAGGGTGCTTTAACTGAATTCACCCAGCAGGAGTTACTGCCTGTCTTCTTATTGCTATTCTGCATATGCATGACCGTTAGGGTAACTTTAAACGCACTTCATTCTCGTCAATCTTAACCATAGAAAAGTATAGCTACCCGCATGCCATGAGGACGAGCGTATACATAACCGCACTCTTAGGCGCTGAGAGCTTGGGGCGAGCATTTACTACCGTAGTTCAGACATATTGGAAATATAATTACTGCAGTTAACATTGACAGGAATAATGACGCATTGGCGTTTGGAGTATGCAGTATTCCTTACGGCGCAATTGTGAATAACGTGCACGTTGCATCACATCCAGGTGCCGAGCGTGGGTGCAGTTCTACCACAACGTCAGCCTGGAGAAGAAGACACCATGGCAGCTGCGAGACTTGCGGGTTTGTTCCAAGCACTTCGAACCGTCTGCGTATCTGTCGTCAAAAAGGCTGCGACCCGTGTTGATGCGCCTACTTATGTCATGTTTGCCTCAATTGAAGCTGTCTTAGCACTGTCTTCTATGCTTTTCAATTTCCTACCTGGCAACGTTCGTGGAACTGCAGGGCTTTTTTCTATCCGCACTGTGACCATTAAGATGAATAGCCAGCTTAAAGATACTACTGCTTGAGCTGCCTGTGACGTGTATTTTTTGTTGGTGTGCTTTATCACTGTATTTGTTTGGTTGCTGTAATAAACCATGAATATGAAAACCATACTTGCCGTACACTGTATTGCAAACTGTGCACTTGAGCCTGTGCTTTGTGCATCATACCTTGTACTCAAAAGTACTAGTACCAGTATTTCCACCAAGATTTTCACTACGAATCATGCATGATTGTATTCTTAGCCAGCCAAGGTAAGCCAGCGTCTGAAAGTGTTGCTGCCTTTCTATGCTGCCTTCTTTGCCAGTAACTTTCATTGGGTTCCGAATTGCACATTAGCAAGGCCATAACTAGCAGGAACTCGAGCACATTTGACTGGCAAAGGTTGGTGCGCACTGAAAGGCAACCTTCATGAGATACCGGCTTGAAAAGGCGGGTTCTATAAAAAGACCACTTTAAAGTTCGCGCTAAAAACACATACGTAGTTGCCCCCCAATATGGCGGTGCCCATGAGCCGCCATTTTTTGGACCAATGGGCGTCTATGGAACCTTCGCTACCATTGTATATCTACCTTGGCTACAGCTCCTGTTCGCGCTCTCCGCATCCGCGATGAAAAATAGTGCCTGCTCTTGACGAGAGGAAATGATAGTTGCTTTGTCTGCAAGCTTAATGCATCTTACATTTGCCGTCAACTTCATGAAAAGCATGAAAAGGGTCGGATTCGGTGACTTTATGTTTTTTATGTCGTTTTTGTTCGTGCCGCGTTTTGCTGCCCCGCAACCTTGTCAGCTGTGCCACCAGATGGCGCTGGCCGTGCCCTCCGCGCTGCGCATCTCTTTTTGAGAAAATGGTTCTTTAGTGCGCATTTTTTCTATAAGATCCGCTCTGTGAAGATGTCTAAGCAAGCGAAGCATGTTATTGCAAACGTGTATGCTCGGAATAGAGCCCGTTTCGGCAGGAACCACTCGCCTACAGAACGTGCGCGTAGTGATACGCCTCCTGTTTTTTTTTTTTTTTTTTCTTGCGGACTACTTGCGTAGCTTTCGCTGCGTTGCACCTGATGTATGAAACGGAGTAAAACAAGTGAGACAGTTACCGCGCCTTTCCCTTCCTATAAATCAAACATGACCTCGGCGGTTACCTTTCGATGGAGGCGAAACGAAGAGGCGTCTGTGTGCTGTGCGATGTCAGCGCACGTTAAAGATCTCCAGGTGGTCGAAATTATATACTCGCGGACAGCGGAAAAGGGAAAGTGACATCATTTTGCCACCGTGCCGTAACGCGTGCCGTTCGCAGCAGGGGTGCGGCGGGGTGAAGGGCTGAATGGTGTAGCCCATAATCCGTGGTACCGGGAAAAAGCATGTCGCCTTCCCTTTTCTGCCTAGCCTTGGCAGTAGAGCCTCAACACGTTGCCCGCTAAGTTCCCTACACGAGCTAACATTTACACAAATGCCCGACAAATATAACACGATACAGCAACTGGCCCCTCGGTTTGTTTACCCTTCAGAGCTACGGTTATTCAGAGCGTGCAATACATCACTACTGAAGAAAAAAAAAATGTATTAACGAAATAAAATATTCGACTCCCTTGCAAGTGATCGTTTTCGTACCAATTCCGATTGTACGAAGATTTACAGCACGACGCAGCGAGAGACGCAGTTATTTACGCGCCACAGCGGTGGTTTTGTGGTCATGTCAAACGATCTGTACGAAGGAAAGGCAAAATAGAGAAATAACTAAGAATTCCATTACCCCGACTATGACGAGCTGCAAAGCAAAAAGACCGCCGTTAAGATTGTGTAGGGAGATGGGACTGGACATTTTGAGCAAGAAAATTGGGAACAGTAGGGAAATGGCGCTCAGCGTTTTCTTCACCGCGAAAACACAAAGATTATGTACCACTGAGGAAAATCGTAACAGAAAGGGGGTCGTGGCAAGACGTTCTTCCTGCAAGATAAATTAAGTCTCCTGAAAGTCAGGGACCCTTTTTGATACCCAGCTCTAATGAGCTAGTGAATTATCTTAAGAATCACGAAGAATCTTTGCAGTTCTGTTTTGCTTTTTCCATAGACGTAAGAGATCTTTTTTATTCTATACCACGATGGGGAAATCATGACTGCTTTGCGCGACTGCATTGAAAGTGGCACCCCAATTTCTTTTCAGAATGATATTGGAATGTCAATCGATAGCTTTTTAAACCTGGTATCGATTTATACCTTTCATCGACTGTTGTAAAGCATGAAGGTGCAGAATATGTTCAGAAGGACGGCATATGCATTGCTTCCTGCATCGCCCCCGCACGTCTTTTTAGCCTGTTGTGTTCAACGTATTGTTGAGCGGATAAACACTGACAAAGTAAAACGCATTTTTGCATATGTTGGCGACTACCTTGTGGTAATGAATCTTGAAACGTTTGACAATAGGGAAGGTATGGTGGGAAATGTGCTTGATGTGTTCAACTCCAGTAGCCAGGGTTTAACCTTCACAAGTGAAATGCCAAAAGACGATAGGTTGCAGTTCCTTGACATATGTATAAAATTTGAAAGGGCGCGTGTTTGCTGGTTGTATCAGCAGAGGACAAACGAAAAAAAAAAAAATTCTCAACTACCAATCGACGCATTCTAAGCTGGTTAAAAGAGGTATCGCCATGAATGCCATCCGCGCTGATCTCAATAAGTTTTGTCATCATTGCATCCCCGAAAGCTTGACGTTGCAAAGCCTTCGCCTATAAGAACGCTGGGTTCCCTGAAGAGACCATCACATCTGTGGCTGAAAAGCTACTGAAAGAAGTGAGGACGGGGCGACGACAAAGCCGTAAAAAACCCAACCGGCGAACTCGACTTGTGGCTATGCCCTATGTGCACAGCGTGTCGCACCGTTAAAAAAAGTTGGCAAAAAAGTGTGGCGTCGATCTTGTATTGAATGCCCCAAATGAGCTTGTGCCATCTTGTGAACGGTACGGCAAGGCAGCCGTTTTGTTCTAAAAAGCACCAAACGCAGTTCGTTCCGTGCAAAGTCGGTGTCGTGTACGAAATCCCGCTCACTTGTGGCAAGGTGTATACTGGACAATCAGGTCGATGCTTAAATGAAAGGCTGAGAGAGCATCATTTGGCTGCGGGATTCATGTTAGGTGGGGGGAATCTCGCTGATCACTGCAAACGGTGCTTTATCAAAAGATACCCTGGCGACCCAAACCCCATACCCTGCACACCGATCCTTTAGAACACGCGCGTACTGGCAACAAAAAAGACTCAAACAGAAAGAGAAATTTTTGAAGCCCTGTGCATAAATAAAGAAGGCAAAAACTGCGTCAGCACTCCATCTGTGTATCTGTCTGAAAAAGGGTCGTCCTACCTTAAGCGTGGCACTGTGCACGTATGATGACCATTTTTTGAGAGTATATATGACATGTTTCAATAAACGACAGTTAAGACTAGCGTCAGTCCTTTTCATATATGTGTTCCTTCTTCTTTCTAATATGTCCCTTGTGTGTTAAAGAAGCGCTAGCAAATATGATTTGAAATGCTTTTCAACCCGCCCAAGTTTCCGCCTTATTAACTTCCAAAGAGGTCATATAGAAAAGAAAACATAAGGGTGAGCAGCTCGCATACCTTAAATACCTTAAAGGGTCCCAATCTTGGGGGTCTTTAGTGTATTAAAGTAATGCGATGTGATGAAAATGGGTCTATGTGCTGCCGCGCAATGCATACAACACATAACTACAAAGACTCTCAACCACGTAATCTACCTTATTTGAATACAAGCCTTCTTGCAGGCGACATTGGTTGTTCTTTCCGAAAAGGCTGTGCGATATGTTAGAGATGCCATTTAATGAACGCATAAATCAGACAAAAGCTTCAACTTACACGGCTGCGCAGTTCTGCCATGTGCACTTTCACAGAGCAAACACGAGAGAGCACTCTTGCGAATCGGTGAGAAATGTTCGGCCGCGGTTACCGTCTGGAGGCTGTGTTTGAGACGGCTGCTGGTGGCAAAAAGTGACCATTATGCAAGCATTGTAACGTTGTACGTGGATCTCCCAAAGATGCATTTTACATCAGTTGCAAAAATGGCTTCGGCTGGACATCAAAGAAATCGACGTCAATGAAACAAATTCCGTGCATTAGAAATGCTTATCAGCGCAGTCATCAAGTCAAGGAAGTGAGTCGGCACTTTGAAGAGGCAAAGAACAGCACAGGCTAGCGAGCAATGTGGCTGCGTATCTTATGGGCCATATCACACCAGACCTTTAAAGCCAAATATACGCTGTCTCAGTTCAAGCTTTTCGTGGAGCTTTTCTCGGCCCGAAGAACACGTGAGTGAAGCATGATGTAAAGGAGCCCATGAAAAGTACGTCACGTTGGACACTTTTGACAAACGAATACACTAATATCCGTGGCGCGGCACTCGTGAACTGGTCGTGGCTACGCTAAAACCATTATTCTACTAACCACTCGAAACAGCAAGAATCGTCACACTCTGATGCATGTTGCTAGCAAAATGTGCAAACTGACTGAAACGCTCGAAAGCGATAATGTAGTAACAATACACTCTTAGAAAAAAAGTTAGTAAAAAGGTAGTAACGGCTGCCGTTACTACCTTTTTTAACCGTTACTACATTTGTACGACCTTCTTAGGTAGTAACATGGTAGTAACTCCTGCTGTTACTACGTTTTTTGACTGAAATACCTTTTTACTACCTCTCTGGAAGCAGGGGTAGTAAATGTACCTTACCTGTTTTCTACCATGATCAGAAGATATCTGATACTATATACGATAGGAATATTGAAATATTCAATACTCCTGATTACATTGCTACTCAATTTTGTTTTTATGTTTATTTATTTGCCATACCTTCAATCGCCAAGGCATTATAGAGGGGATGGGTTACATAAATGAGCCCTGGGCTGAAACTGTGCGCTGCCTTTTCATAAAAAGAAAGAAAGAAAGAAAGAAAGAAAGAAAGAAAGAAAGAAAGAAAGAAAGAAAGAAAGAAAGAAAGAAAGAAGGAAAGAAAGAAAGAAAGATAGCCTAAACTGGCTTCCGAAACCGAAACTTCGTATAGGAGGCGACAGTTAAAAAAGCCACAAAAGCCATTGATAGGTCAATCCGAACCAATCCGAAGTCATCAGTGGCGGAGAGGTGCGATGTCATCATGCTGCCTTTGCTGTCGTGCGGTGCGATTGTGGACGCTGTTTCCTTGCGTTGTGCTGCTTTTTTTTGTGCTGTGGTTCTTTGAATGGGCTGCAGAATTGATGTATTGATGTGTGACATGTGCACTTCGATAGGTGTTCTGAATTACGTGAAGTAGTGGTAAATAGATTCACTGTCATACACCGCTTGCACCGTACCGTGGCAACGCCGGCTTCAACACGGAAGAAAGAAATGGACTGGCGTGATTGCTTGAAAATGTGAGTACGCTGCTTGAAATTATTGTTTGTTTAATGTTGCTATTGAATGAGGTACGCGCTCCTAATATTGTTGCGTGTGATTTCAAAATCTCTTCGTAATACAACTCTTCGGAAGCTGTCGCTTTTCATGTGCAAGTTCGACCCTACCGCGAAAAAGTTATGTTATGGCGTATATCTCGTGATATAATCTTGGCGGGTTTGTATTGGATGTGTTAGCGGTGAATTATTGCGCCGGGAATTCCCGCCTTGGCTGCGGCGGTGTGAACCTTGAACCACACGTGAGCGTCCCGTCCCGTGAGTGCGCCTGGGAACATGTAAACCGACAACCCCCCACCTGCAGCGTGCCTTCGACGTGGCGGCGCCGGGCCGTCCGTGTTTGCCTTATTTCGGGTGTGGTGTTTTCTTTTTTCTTTTTTTTTTCCTTTTTGAATGGGCCTAGTGCGCAGCGAATAAGGCGTCCATGTTTTGGTGTGAGAGTGCGCGATCACTGTACTCAGAGCAGCAGTGCGTCGTCAATGGGAGCGGGCGCTGGAAGAAAGGCGAAGTAGTGCGCAGTGCGGCGTCAACTGGAGCTGACGCTCTACGAAGAAAATGTGCGAAAGTGCGAGAGAAAGTATGAAACTTTAATCAAGTTATCTTTGTTATTGTCTTATTCTTTATTCGTTTTTTTTTTGTAACTTGTAATGTGCGTTGAGTGTTTCCTTTTCCATATCCCTCCCCTTTGCTTTTCTAACAGATGTGATCAGTACCCCAAACGAGCTGTGACCTGTGTGATCCTTTTCGAGGTAAGTGAGTGAACGAATAAGCTTTTATTTTGTCATTTATTCATCTCTTAGTATAACCATTGTGGTTCTCAACATTTAGATGAGTATTTTCTTAGTGTGTTTTAAACTCGCCTTTTTTCTAACAGGTGGGTGCATTAATGCGATGAGTAGAAACAGCGCGCAAAAAGCAGGTTATTGCGGTGTTGCGCATGTTTCACATTAGTCACTGCATTTAGTTTTGGTGCTTGTGTGAAAGTACAAAAAAATATTCCTCTCTGTAAAACATGGTCGGCTGACGCCAAGGTACAAACTCGTGTACTACTCAGCCGTTAGGTGTTTAGCAGTAGATGGCGATTCGAAAGAATTATTTGAGTGACCACACGTAGTCAAATGTGCATTACAAGAGTGATTGCTTTCATTACTAAATAAGACGTTTGTATTTTTTATGAATTGTGCGTATCTTAGTGTTGTTCACATCACAGGTGGGCAGTTAGCAGTAATGGGCAGTTGCATTCGTTGATACTTTGTTGTGTCGTGGCTTTTGATGGAAGCTTTAAAATGCTGCAGTAGTAAACAATTTCAAACCAGAAATGAAAAAGTCATTTCGCTTCCTTAATGTCTTTCATGTTCGCTGCACTTGCAGCTAGTTTGATCTTAGAGGCCTTTATTTGCGCAGTTTTTTGGTTGCCTTAATATTGTACACACATAACTGAATACACCAGCAGTGAAATTAGTTTTGTGCTATTGCTAGTATTTCAGAAGGAGAAGTGTGACTGACATCTTGGGATAAGCAGCTTTTCGGTGCATGCACTTTTTTTGCAACTTTAAAATCAATTTGGATTGAGGTATGCAGGCACTGATCAATCAATATATTTTATGTGCTTGGAGCAAAAGGGAGAGAGTGTAGAATGTCAGGCATATTTCTGATACTGTGAGAAAGTCACCACTTAGAAAAAAAAATTCAGATGTCCACAAGTGTGAAACAAGGCCATTTTAATTTTTTTTTTCACTGTGACTGTAAGGCGCACCTGTGCAGAATGCATAACCACTTGATAGTGAAATGTTTGCGAATATCTTTTTTTTTTTTTTGCATATACGGAATGCAGCACATTAAACACTGTCCTAAATTCGATGCATTTCAATATAGTAGTCTTATTCAGGAATTAAAGGAAAGAACCTCAGTCCTAATTTTTCTTAAAATTAACGATCAAGTTTCTAAAAGATGAGAAAGAATGTGAGAAAACATGTTGCATTGTATTGTTTCCAGTAAGGTTATCAAAGCTGAAACTTTTTTTTTTCTTTTTTCCGAGCATTGGGAGAAGGGCGTAAAGTGAAGGCACAAAATCAACATACAAGACTCCCCGCTCTTCAGAATATTACCTATACGCTAACCCTGCTACCTTTAACATAAAGAGAAAGCATACATGATTATGCTATTGTAAGCCAAGGCTGATCTGTGACAAACGCAGGCTGTGGCGGTGCCACTATCCATGGGTGTGGATAGCTGCTCGTGGCACCACCCTTAGATATCCAGTTGTAAAGGACAGTTTTCAGTATATATATATGTATATATATACATATTTTTTTTTCACAGTGCATCAATGATGACTTTCGCATACCCAGATTGTTGCTTTGTCTTTCCCCTGTGGGCATACTTGATTTACTTTCCTTTTGTAACAGGCATTTCTCATGAAATACATGTTGGGGATCTTTTTGCTCCCATTAGTTAAATTTATTTATTTCTTCGTAGAGCAGGCATTTCCACACTATTTCTTAATTTCCTGTTCAGTTTTGCCCATTAGAAGTACTACAAGATAAGGAAATCAGGTTGCCTTGTTTAAGAAATTTGAACAAAATGTAGATGTGTGAAATAAATGGGACAAACAAGTACCTGTTGGAGTTATTTAAAAATACTGGCTTTGAAATGACATCTTACACAACCTTTTTTTTTTTTTTTGCTCTAGAATGCACCTAGTTATGATAAATGAAGAAAATTGCCATATATGTGCCATAGTTGCAGTCTGAGACTTGGAAATTTCAAACCAATAGTTTACGTGCATTCCTATGGGCGTCACTTCACGCCCTGCACCCACAAATGGCTATACCGCTACATCCTGCTTATGTAACAAACCAGCAATTGTTTATAATAATGTAATCACATAGCCTGCCTCTTCACAGTGCAGGTCTCAGCCTTAACATAAACCTAAAATTTTAGAAATAGGCATTGTTTGCTAATTTTGCACCTTTATTCAAAGAGTTGTGACGATGCTTGATAAGCCGTATGTTTCATTTTTGATAACATTGTTCGAAGCAGAATAATGCAATGCGTTCACTTAGACTCTTTATTCATCTCCTCCAGGAGACTAGTTCCTGAAACTTAATACAATTTATGGAGGAATTTACGGAGCGATGGGGTAATTTTTCTTTTGAGTTTTGAAGCAACCTTCTGTGTTCAAACATGCCATAATTGGGAAAATGTTTCATGTGCTTTAATTTTATGCATAACAGAAATATTCATACACATTTAGAGCACCAATTGTCTTACCCATTTTCTAATCTTAAGGTAGGTGTGCCTCACATTCATGGAGTAAAAAAAAATATTAAAAATAGCCTCATTTGAGACTTGTGGGATGTTAGAAATTTTTTCTAGGAACCAGGCTTCGAAGTTTGCCTATCATCCATAT
Source organism: Amblyomma maculatum (assembly GCF_055883805.1). Lineage (NCBI taxonomy): Eukaryota > Metazoa > Arthropoda > Arachnida > Ixodida > Ixodidae > Amblyomma > Amblyomma maculatum. The sequence goes on along the minus strand of NC_139353.1, from coordinate 6,331,474 downwards.
TGTGAAGTGCTTATGCCACCTCCCATTCTAAACCTTCGAAGGCAAGGTAAAGCCTTAACTGCCTTTCATGACCTTTTCATCTTTAGGGAAACTGTAAAGTCTCTCCTATACGAGCGAGAAGTAAACCATGCCGGCTGGTTACTTTTGGCAAACACCGTACATTGTATTGAGGCTGAAGTCTAGCATTTTTTTTATCATGATGTGAGCAGTCTTGTTAAAGTTGCTTGCCCAGAATCCTCTTGATTGATCGTAGGTACTGAATTTATAATTGTCTGTTTTCATTACTGGGAAAGGAATTGTGTGCTTGGTCTCACTTGTTGATTTTTTCCCCTCTTTATATATGCAGTTACCTGAGCACTTCAGACTGGCCAATGCCTGGAACCTACCTGCTGCTCACCTGCACATCACAGCACAAATGAGGGACGCACTAAATCATCTACCAGCAAGCACACTGCAGTGCCCTTCTGCAAGCCATCACACGTTCAGGGATGCACGATTAAGGTCATACCCTAAACACTGCTAACGATGCTAGTATGAATGGACAGCTGCCTTGGTCTGTCTGCATTATTTCTTTTAATAATGGAGTAGGCAGTGAAAAAAAATCATTCTGAAGCAAATCTATTTATATTGTGGTGGTTAGCAAAAACAAAACCTCATTTCATATGTGATGTATCTGAAAATTATGTTTTTGTGTTGGTTGTAAATGTCACAGCATGTTTATCTCACCAACTATTAACTGCGTGAATTTGAAATGTACAGGTACCTGGAAAATACTGCAGACCATGCCTCTTGTATTTGAAATTATCCCATGAGTTTTGTAGGGAAGATGTGATAGTTACTTGGCTCCATACATGAATGCTTCAGTGATGTGCTGAAGTATGTGTAAGGTATCCCCTAAGAGTCATTAGGTGAAATGTAACAAATGGTTTTATCACTGAGTTGTGGTTTGTATCATTATAGATCCGACTGCGCATTTGACATTTTGGTTTCCACAACATTTAATTTATTTTTCTTCTAGCAGTGTTGTGCTTTTCCTTGTAACATTTAGCTTTATTCAGCCGGTCTCCACAACAGCCTTTCAGGTCTGCACTAATGCTAGCCAGATTTTGATGGTCTGTTAGATTTCTGGAAGTAAGCTTCACATCCTAAATTTTAGGAGGACACCCAGCTCGGCAATATCTGGGCACATATATGATGTTAGCTATTTGTTGACACTGCAATCGAGCAAAAAATCAGCAATAACAGTTGATTGATGCTTGTGGTCACCTGTGTAGGATTAGCAAATGACAAATGTATAGTCGACTATATGCCTGCACTTTTTTCCTCTACACTGACCATTACATACATGAAAACAATCTGGAAGAAGGCATGCAATTCTTATAAAAGGCCTTTTATTTATCCCACTCGAGTTATAGGCAAAACTGTTTTCTAATCAACACTGTTCAGTCCACACCAGTCAATATAATATACACCAAGGTGTCGCAAGGTATCAAGCTTTTAAAAGACAGTGTCCTAGAAGTGAATAAGACTGGGCGTGTTGGTTAGACATTGTAAATCAAAGAGCATAGCGCGGGAACAGAAACGGAGACGACGACAAGACAGAACAAGCACTAGCTTTCAACTGAGGGTTTATTGCAGAAATGATCACATATATATACACTTCGAGATCGGCAATGAATGAGAAAACAAACCGTTACTATCATACAGCCACATGCTAAGCCAAGAATTCAAGCTCTTCTTATGGCAGTGCAACAGACGCCTTGCTGACATATTTATCCCTTCTACGAGCTATCTCCAGTGCTTCTGTTATCTCCCTTGTCGGCTCGTTACGATCTCGATACATGATGATTGTCTTTTCGAACGGGATGACAAGGTGGTTCCGCATCACATCTTCTGCAGTGCGCAGCGAGATGGCAGTCTGTAGCAATGCTGCCAACTTTTTATTGGGCTCCAGAAGACGCACGTTTAAACATCAGCCAGTCTTACCAACGTAGTGCCTTCTACATGAAAGTGGAATTTTATAAACAACCCCCCTCCTGCAGGACACGTAAGGGTATCTGTGTTTAATCGGACACCCAGCCTGCAGCGTTTGCATAGGACAGGTTTTTCTGCACAAACTCAAAAGCTTTTTTGGTGCAGTAAACAGGACATTTACGCCAGAACATTGCCCCACATTCCTTAAGTTATGAGAAACCTTATGCAGGTAGGGAATGACAACTACTTTTTCTTTATTCCTTCTTTCCTCCTTTTCTTCTCATCCGCTCGCTGTTCGTCACTCATGCGTGCCGCAAATTTCTTTCTGCGAAGCAGGCTTTCAGCAACGGAAACCATAATATGTTTAGGGTAGCTCGCCACCTGCATACTGACACTTTCACCCACGGCTTGATCACATGACTTGCAGAGAGCGTTAGACAAAAAAGAAAGCTCTCTGCAAGTCATGTGATCATGCCATGGATGAAAGTGTCAGTATGCAGGTGGCGCGTTTGCAGGCGGCGAGCTACCCTAAACACGTCATTGTTTGCTTTGCTGAAAGACTGCATCGCAGAAAGAAATTTGCGCCACGCATGAGTGACGAACAGCGAGCGGATGAGAAGAAAAAGGAGGAGGAAAGAAGGAATAAAGAAAGAGTAGTTGTCACTCCCTACCTGCATAAGGTTTCTCATAACTTAAGGAAGGTGGGGCAATGTTCTGGCGTAAACGTCCTGTTTACTGCACCAAAAAAGCTTTTGAGTTTGTGCAGAAAAATCTGTCCTATGCAAACGCTGAAGCCTAAGTATCCGATTAAACACAGAGACCTTTACGTGCCCTGCAGGAGGGGGGTTGTTTATAAAATTCCACTTTCATCTGGAAAGCACTACGTCGGCAAGACTGGCTGATGTTAAACTTACGTCTTCTGGAGCACTATAAAAAAGTTGACAGCATTGCTACAGACGGCCATCTCGCTGCGCACTGTAGAAGATGTGATGCGGAACTATCTTGCCATCCCCTGGACATCGTAACGAGCTGACAAGGGAGATAATGGAAGCACTAGCTCGGACAGGGGATAAATGTGTCAACACTGCACTGCACTGCCAAGCAAGGAGCTTGAATTCTTGGCGTAGCATGTGGCTGTCTGACAGTAATTGTGTGTTTTGTCATTCACTGCTGATCGTGAAGTGTATATATGTGATCATTTCTGCAATAAACGCTCATTTGAAAGTTAGTGCTTGTCCTCTCTTGTCGTCGTCCCCGTTTTTGTTCCCGCGCTATGCTCTTTGATTTACAATAAGTGGCCTAGTCCACTGAAATCAGATGAGAGCTCATGAGTTGTATAGCTTAGTCTGGAGTATTTCTTTGTTTTCTGAAGTTTATTAATTAATAAAACTCATTAGCTAATTTTTTAATTGCTGGCTTCAGCAACAAAGAGTGTATTAACGGAGCGGGGTTTCAGCAACAAAGCACTCCAGCGAAAAGCGATTTTGTTCTCCAGAATGCGTCTTGGGCTGCTGAAGGGGTACAGCTGCATGTAGCACACTTTTTATTGTGCGACTTATCATTTAAGGCCAGTGGGAAAACTAGTTTATATAAACAGTAGCTTGGTGCAAATATTTCAGTCTGCTATTTCAAAGCAATTATTGGCACTTCTTTTTTTGAACCAAAATTGGAAGAGGAAATTGGTCTTCCCTAATGATTGTAATCAATAAAGTCAGCAGAACAAATAAAATACTGCAAGTTATGTAACACTACTCTAAAAGCCTTCAGTTATTCTTAATGAGCTTGGTCTTATTTAGCAGGTCTATCCAGCAATTTACACCTAACAGGCGTCCTTTTAATAATTAGTAATATGCATTGTGACAAGCTGGCTGTCTGTTGCATAATTTTAGGATGTGAGGAATGTTTCAAATGGGCATTTTTGGGAAGCAGTTTTGAGTCTCTGGGGTGGTGCAGTGATCGCGACCCTCGACTATGCGCAAGAATGCAGGATCGAATTCTAGTCTAGGCGGCCGCTTTTCTTCGGAGGCGAAAAGCAAGGCGCCCGTGGGCTGTGCGATGTTTAGTGCACAATAAAGAACCCCAGGTGGTGGAAATTTTTGCAGTCCTTCACTATGGTGTCCATAGCCTGAGTCGCTTTGGAACATTAGGCCCCACAGACCAAACTAAACCAGTTTTGAGTCTGAGTAGGAATTGCTGATGTGCTGTTTCAATTTATTGTGTATTAGTAGGTCAGTTTGATATAAGCAACACGTTCTCTTTGCAGCAATTTCGGCATATTCTTTTGTGACTCTGACAGTCTCTTATGATAGCTATTGCTAATATCCTTTTATAGTGCTTCAGGAAGATCTAACATCTGTTTCATTTAGTTGCCATAGAGCGGACAGTTGACCAGTTTTAACTATGGCTCCGACAAGTATTCAATACATATGCGGGATATTAATGGCCAAATAATGAGCACAAAATTTCCTCATACCTTAGGTATTGCTAGAAGCAGCCAAGGCAAAAGGCTAGGCAGTGTATGAGCTGGTACTTCCATTCATCTCAGCCAAAAAACCCTCTTTTAGTTGTGATTTTTATTGTACATGTCTGGTTAAATTATTGTTGTAAAGCAACTTCCATATACATATCCTGATAGTTCTTGTATGTTATTCCTTCTATCAGTTGTCATCATTATTGCTAAAGGTGCTCAAAGACACACCAGGCTCTACAAGCCTTCAATACCTTAACCTCCTATAAAGGTTTCAAGTTCAACACACTCAACTCTGGTGTAAATACACTGTCTCATATGAATGTGTGATGAGTTATAACCAAAACAGAACAAAAGTACCTGCTTTCTTTTTGAGTATTTTTCTCATCTTCAGGCAATCTCCTTTTCACCACTTGTGATGCGGGCAACTGTTTTTTTGTTTAGAAAGTTGAATGCTTGAACTGAATAATGAGAAATAAAGTCGCATCTTCTTAGCCACACTTGTGTTCAATTTGTTTGTTTTTTTCGGAATCCATGTATGACCACTGCTTGAGTGCTTCCATCTTATGTAATCCAGTGTTCAGGTTAGTGGTTATAGCAACAAAGCAGAGGAGTTTGTTAAATGTGTAGTATTTTTACTACAGTTTATTACTGTTGCAGCCTTCTGTAGGTGGTGCATATTGCTAAAAGTAGTGGCTGTTACTATTTACAGAGTTAGTATATGTTGATTTAGGTAGCTGCTATTACTACCTCTGAGGTAGTGTATTTTGCTAAAGGTAGTTTCTCTTACTACCTCCTATAGGTAGTAGGTTTTGCTGAAGGTAGATACTCTTACTACCTGCAGTGGTAGTGAATACTAGTAAAGGTAGTTGTTCTTACTACCTTCTATAGGTAGTAAAGTTTACTAAATGTAGTTGCTGGTACTACATCTAGAAGTAGTAAAATTTGCTGGAGGTAGTTCTGATTACTACCTTCTATAGGTAGTAAGGTTTACTAAATGTAGTTGCTGGTACTACATCTAGAAGTAGTAAAATTTGCTGGAGGTAGTTCTGATTACTACCTTCTATAGGTAGTAAAGTTTACTAAATGTAGTTGCTGGTACTACATCTAGAAGTAGTAAAATTTGCTGGAGGTAGTTTTGATTACTACCTTCTAGAGGTAGTATATGCTACTACCTAGCAGATACTAACCTGCACTTACTAACTAGTTAGTAACATATGTGACAAGCAGTTACTACCCTAAAAGTTAGTAACCACAACTACCTTTTTTTTAAGAGTGTAAGGTAATAACAGTCACGGACAGCAAGCATACAGGACCACTGCCGACTTCTGTCAGCAGTTATCAAGTCCCAACAAAAGAAAAAAATATATCATACACCGACACAATTTTTTTTTTCTTCTTTCGCACAAAAAACGCAGTTTGGATACCGAACTCGCAACCTCGCTTCCTTCGGGAGCAGAAAGCAGACGTCACGTTCTCGACGCCGCATATGGCGCCCACGCGGGCGTCACAGTTTTACGCCTCCGGGGTTACGTGGTCTCCCAAAACTATATACGACGCTCCCTAGCGGCGGCTCGTAGGGAAAGAACAAAAGAAAAAAAAGTGCGTTCGGCTCCTTCAAAGACCTGCACCGGATGCATAAGTCGCGTGCCTCCCGAAGTTTACGAGTGGCTTCTCCTCGAAGGGCCGACCCGAAGGACCAGATGGTTCTTTCGACCGCCTTCTCCGACCTACGGGCCAGAGGTCAGGAGCCAGACCGAAAGAGAGGGATAACGCGGAGAAAGGGTTCCTCCGGCGGATCCAGAAGACCCGGCTCCCTTTCTTTCGGCACTCCCGTAGACAGACAGCCGGTGCCTTCCAGTAATAATAAGAAGCCGAGAGCAACCGCGCAATTACACTGCCCGGCGCGCAGGCCGATAAGAACGGAACGCCGACAATCGGTCAAGGCGAGCTCTCGACCGCCGCCGCGTGTGCGTGCAGGGGGCGCTGTTGTAAACGCGGTCGAAGCGTCGCTGTAAAGCAGGAATATGCTACGCGGAGAATTTACGACTACAACCGAAGCGAATGGCAGCCCCCCTGACTCCCCTGCGATAGCCTGACGCGTCTTACATACACTAACCGAGGCCCTGCATCGATGAAGAGGGCTTTTGACCAAGTAAGCCTCGCGCAGTAAGCCCGGCCTGCTGCAAGAGTTGCTCGAACACTCGACGATTATTTTTCTTGTCGCATTCCTGTTCTGAAGAATAATGCAAACCTTTCAGTGCAGTGGCAATAACTACACGTCTATAATTCGGCTAATACCGAAAATTGTGATTTATTTTTAGGGGCGCCAAAATAACTGATATCATTCTATTTTTTTTTTTTCGTCTTTGTTCTACGTGAAGGCGTGATGTTCAGAGACGCAAAAGCTTTTTACATATACTGGCGCATGGAGTCATAACTCTGAAAGCAGTGGAATAGGAAACGGCTCACTGTGAGCCGCAAGAGGGCCGACCCGGTGTCAACGAGGCCAGCATTCATGACACTGTCTGAACCCTTAGTTTCCTCATGGCAGGCAGTCACCGCACTTTCGGGTGTACTGCCGCGCACGTGCGTGGCAATATGAAGAAAAGATGGAGACTCGATCCACAATAAAAATGTTTGGTTTATGGGGTTTAACGCCCCGAAGCTATTCAGGCTATATGAGAGTGGAGGGCGCCGGAAATTCGGCCATCTAGAATTATTTAACGTGCACTGACATCGCAGAGCACACGGACGTCTTGCTTTTCGTCTCCGTCGAAAAGTAAAAAGGGTCACGCAGCACCTCCTCTGTACCGGCCTTCGTGGTGTCCTTCCGCCACCAAAGTGCTTAATCCGGAAACCCCAAAAAGTTCAGCTAAATCGGGCATCGCGGCCTCAGTAGTTCGCCAAATTTGGCGTGGTGAAAAATGCGGGCGTACTTCCGAGCGTTCCATAGATCACGGTGCATCGATGGGACGTCCCGGCACCAAATATACTTAGGCTTCGTTCCCACGTTGAGGAAACCGTGAAGCGAGCGACTGGAGTGCGGTCCCCGTAGCGCGTGAACTGCACGTCGTGACTTAATTTCCGCCATAAGAGGACAGGCGCAAATGCAGCCACAGAACAGCGCAGCGCGCTGTGCGTGCAAAGCACGAGCGCTCATAGAGGCGCGAACAACGAGAAAACAACAGACACACAAAACGAAATCATCAGAGCCGAGGGGCATAATAAGTCCATATAACTCCCCCCTCAGGGCGACCTCGTTCCTGAGTGAAAGCGCTCCGTCCTTTTCTCACGGGCGAGAGTCATTAAAAAAGGAGGAGACAACGGGTGAGGGGTGTGAGAAGCACAAGGCATCCCCCGTTATGGCACGCCGCATAAACAACGCGTTCCCCTCTCCTCCCTGCGATCTCCGAAAGAAAGGGAGCGAGGGGTCAGGTGACCCCGTTAAATCCAGTAGCCCTCCTCCTTTTCCTTCTCTCTTTCCCCATAGCACTAGCACGTAGTAAGCAGTACAACCTCCCACTACACCTCCCCCCCCCCCCCCCCACAAGAAGTGAGGCGGCGGAAGAATGCCAACAATGCCAAAGCGAAAATGGGACATGCTTTGAGACAGGCCGATCGACGATGCACGACTACGATCCTGCGTGGCCGCCGACAAGAATGTACGACCGCTCCGCGATTCACCCGGAGGAACACAAAAGAAATTCTTCCCGGCAAAAGAGCAGAAATGCCCGACTGAACACCGTTACTCGGGAGACTCTCAATAAACCACACCTTTCCTCTCAGCTAACTGGGTCAAGAGGACCAGAATCTAGAACAGAACATTTTGGCGCACTAAACTTCTGTCGCGCGTAAGATTTCTTCGCCGTGCGCCAACGGTTCCAGCAGCGCAACCCGCCACGCGACACAGTACAGCAACAGCAGCTTAATCGAAATGCTTATACAATCGAGTCAAGCCACAATGCATATGAGCACTCACTTCAAGCAGAAGTGAATACAAAACAAGATCACGTTGCGCACCAATGGAAAAATCGTCAGATGTAGCCACCGTTCCCAGAGGCTATCGCAACTCACAACGCAGCATGCAAAGAGTGGCTTTGCATGCTGCTTCAGCTTGGGTTGTCTTCAGCTTCGTTTACTTCGCCGATCCACGCACGGTGTTAAGGGCCGATATGCACTCATCAACGGGATCTTGGTTTCTTCGTCAAACCATGTACCCGTATGCGGTACAGTGGAGATACTTTCGGTAAAAAACTCATCACCCACATATGGCCTCAAATCGTGCGCATAAGATTTGAGTTAGGGATACTCGAGTGGGATGCAAATATTTCATTTTCACAAGTCCATTCTATAGTCGCGGCAGTGCGCATGTGGTATTACACTGCCGCTGCCTGAACGGAACGAAGCTCGTCATCCGTTCCGCGCAGCGTTTCAACGTCCAACAGGAGACATTCATTCCTTCTCAACACCATCCTCCAAAGGTGTTGACCGATTGTCATGACGTAACGGTTACTCTCGTTATTCTGTGGTTAACGCCTTTGCTCATGTAGCCCCCACGAGAGCAGCATCAAGCAACTGGTCAGCGTCACTGGCTGGTAACGTTGGGCTGGAGGGACTCTACCAAAGGGGGAGGGCCTGGAATCATTTGACCCTTAGTTCTAGGACCGTTCGCACCAAACATTCGCCTGGTTCTAATTTAAGTTCCAATTATACCCAAAACTTTTTTTTTTTTTAATTCCACACAAGTTCCATTCACAACTGGCAGTCGACAAGCTCGGCCAGTAATTTTTGGCCGAATTTTTTTTTATAACTACTAGTAACTGCAACTTATGTGAAACAAACGAACAGTCTATAGCCCATTGAGTTGCGCCAGTCAAAAAATTTACAGCCCCTCCGCGGTGACTCAGTGGCCACGGCGCTCGACTGCTGAACGCAAGGATGAGAGATTCCTGGGTTCAGCATTCGAGCGCCGTAACCACTAAATTCGATGAAGGCGCCACTGTGCTGTGCGATTTCAGTACACGTTTAAGAACCCCAGGTGGTCGAAATTTTCGAAGAGCCCTCCCCTACGGCGTCCTTGATAGGCTGAATCGTTTTGCGACGTTAAGCCCTAAAACTGACCCAAATAAACCCAAAAATTTTCAAAACGAGCAAAGCCATCTATTCTTCTCTGTCCTGTGAGAGGAGTTTGTCTATGTCACACTGATCACGCACGCCAAACAAAAAGTTAATAAATAAATAAAGCGAACAAAAGATCGGACGGCGCCGTCGATTTCGGCGAGGCCGAGAGCATGAGCATTACGCGGCGCAGTGGACTCAGTGACGTGTGACACAAAGTTAAGCGGACTGCGACCAACCGCGCTGACTGCGACCAACCACAGGCAGGCGTCACGCATCAGCGCAATCTCCTGCGCGAAGCTCTTCTAACTCCCAATGGTAAAGTAAACGGGCCATGCGATAAATAGCCAGCTCTATACTCGCTCTCCACTCGATTCACGGTCCAGGGAATTTTTGTTCAAAAGTAAGGTTCCGAAGGGGCTGCTTATAAGCCGTCAAGCTGGGGCTCTCGCATAGCGTCAACTTTCGGAGAGGAATTTAAGGGGTAGTTCCTCTCTTCCTTCGAGGCATTCCAATACTGACGATGCGCATGATCCAGAGTGAAACCCATTGGGCCTTGCAAGCTTTTACAAAGGCCCGCATAGCAACCCCCCATTCAACGAATCGTCGCTAATAGCGTAATTTTGCTGCCACATTCCACACACGTGGCAGCGACAACGGCACACAGAGAGTGCACGGTTGGAATGGTGCATATCACAGAAACGTGCACATCAGCGGTATTAGGATTAAATGGAACGCTGCTTCACGAACATCAGCACCTGTGCAGCAGATGCGTGTGCGGTTAACTTCTGACAAGGCCTGCACGGCCGGCATAAATATCCATTTATTAGAGTGCAATGGCCGAATATTGTTCTCGATACATGCGGCCGGAAGACAGCTGTGAACACATGGCCCATGTAGTGCGTTTTTAGGTTCTATGCAGAGTCGCAATTAACGCATTTACTGGAATGCCGGTACTGCATTTCCAACGAGATTTCTTTTTTTTTTTCATAAGAGTGAAACTCACTCTTCACGTTACCAATGACATGTTATACCATTGAAAAGCTGAACCAATCTTATCGCGTACAGTATCGTGGTCGTGCTGCTACATCTAGGCAAGTGTTGCTTTTTTCCTCCTTTCTCTTTCTCTCTCTCTCTTTTTTAGTGCAAACAGCGCCTTCCCTTTACGGCGACTGTGGAAGAGCGATTTTAACGAATCTAGTGTTTGGGATGAGGTATAAATGGCAGGAATCGTGGCCTCACACGTGACAAAACGACGTACGAGACTCAGGGTAAAATAGTTTTCATAAACTACTAGTCCATATTGCCTCTCCTTTCTTGTCCTCCTCCGCACGAAGACATGTGCTTACTTCGAACATGTCAACACAAATTCTACGTACTGTAATAAGTTTTTGCGAATGAAGGCCGGTGGGCAGCAAAAAAAAAAAAAAAAAAAAAAAAAAAAAATCCCGTTCTCTAAACTCCCCACTCTCCCCCCTCTAGGCTGGTTCTCCCTCACACGCAGCATCGTTACAACCCCGCCACTGCAACGCCACACCAGTCGTCGCCAAGATTTCTTCCGCGGACAACGAACACGTCATGAGCAGCGCGCCGTCGTGACCACCGCCGGTGGCCAGGGGTCGCTCGTGACGGGGTCAACGCCTCGATCGCCACAGCGGAAAGGCCACGGGTTGGAGGCGAGGAAAAAATATATAAAGAACGAATATAAAATAAAAAGCCTGGTCGACCTTGCCCACCGACCGCGGCAGCGCCGAGAATGCCGCGTTACATCATCACGTCTATGCACGCGCGGGGCTTCCTTCCTGGTCGCTGCCACTGGCGCCGACGTCATCGGGCACTTCTGTGCGGCCTCTCACACTGGAGCACACACACCGTGCGCAGCTGCGAAAGCTCAATCAAAGCCAGCCAGCGAATAGGGGGAGATAATAGGGCAATGCACGAAGAGTGCAACCCTTTATTTGAGCGGTAGTACCTAAAGAGCGATATCTCTAGGTTCTATGCTACAAATAAAAGGTTACACCTCAGGAGGCACAACTGAACACTCCTCGAAAGTTTGAATTGTACTCCCACCCTTTCTGCAGGAGACACGTCCAAGAAGAGACAGAACAAGCACGATGAAAACGTTGTGTGTGTGTGTGTGTGTGTGTGTGTGTGTGTGTGTGTGTGTGTGTGTGTGTGTGTGTGTGTGTGTGTGTGTGTGTGTGTGTGTGTGTGTGTGTGTGTGTGTGTGTGTGTGTGTGTGTGTGTGTGTGTGTGTGTGTGTGTGTGTGTGTGTGTGTGTGTGTGTGTGTGTGTGTGTGTGTGTGTGTGTGTGTGTGTGTGTGTGTGTGTGTGTGTGTGTGTGCGTGCGTGCGTGCGTGCGTGCGTGCGTGCGTGCGTGCGTGCGTGCCGGGGGGGGGGGGGGGTAGTTCTTTTAATCGACATGGTCCACAGAATTTTCAGTTGGCCGCATTTCGAGGGGCGAAGCTTGAAAACGCCCGTGCGCTGCGCGATTTCAGTGCTCGTTAAACGGAAAACGAGAGAAAAATCCGGCCAACGTTATCAGAAAAAAAAAAAAATAGTCCCTCTCGACCTTCCTGCAGATGCGCGCAGGACCAGCTTGTTTAAAGCGAGGCTTCATAACTACGTCGGGTAGTCTTACAAAAGACGTGACAGGTTAAAGAGAGAGGCTAAAATTGTGGTTTGGTTTGGTTTGCGGGGTTTAACTTCCTAAAGTGACTCAGGCTATGAGAGAAGCCGTAGTGGAGGGCTCCGGGAATTGGGACCACCTGGGATTCTTTAACGTGCACAGACATCTCACAGCACACGGGCGCCTCTTCATTTCGTCTCAATAGGAAAGCGGCCGCCATGGACGGGATGCGATCCCGCATCCTTGGGAACAGTATAGTCGAGCGCCTATACTGCACCACCGTGGCGGGACAATGAGGAAACCGAGAAATGAGTCAACTACGGCTTTCAAGAGAGCAACAATTAAAAGCCGTCTGGAAGCGACACAACTTACGTTTACATGAACTCGACAAAAGTCGGGCCAATTTCATATGAAAGTGGGAAACCGTATGCAACCGTACACTCTTTGGTATCAAAACTGTGACGCAACGATACATGCCATTTTATGTCGTGAAATATGAACGTCTAACGCTTTGCCAAACTCTGTGTGAGTCTCTGAACGCTAAGCTGCCATGCAAAGCCGTCAAGCGGAGCCTCTATGAATCCTGAAGATGCGGCCAGCCGACAAGAAGAACTGAAGAGGAAACGTGATAGGCAGATGATGGTGAAAGGGTGAAAGTAGTCGAAAGCGTTGTCATACACGATTTCCAACTATCGAAGCACTTTAGCACGACCGTTAGCTTAACCAGGCTTAAACCTACCAAACATTTTCTTGCGTTTACAGTTGATTCGAATGATGGTCGACTCACATTTGCCGTTTCAACCTATACTGTTGACTCGACATTTATTTACTCTTTTTTTTTTTTTTTTTCAGTGTAACACGCTTCAGGTGTATTTCCACGTGTGTTATCTATGCTACACCGCGAATCGCTTCTGTCTTGAGAATCGCCAGTAAAGACCAAGTGGAGCCGGTGAATCGCCATTCACACTATTAGCAGATTTGCTCTTCCAGAATGAAATAAACTTCGTGGTTAAATTACCCTGCGGGTGAGTGAGCGCGAGGGATCAATAAGTCCATGCGATTCAGCGGGAAACGGTCTGCAATCGAAGCTCGACGAAGCCTTGCAGCAAGGCATTCAAACAACACAAATACGCAGATAGTTACATGTGTCACGTTTTTTGTTTTTTTTTTCTCCAAGTGTTAGGCAAAATAAATACATAAAAGTCATGTTCCTTTCGCGAGGCGTGTCAAGTACGGAGTTAACAAACGAGACCATCAGAAGGTCTCTCTCCCTGACACTCTCGACCTGCCCCCACTGTTTACACGCCCTGATGAGGTCGACTGAGCAAGCGCAACCACAAGAACGGCGTACAAGTTAGGCTGACTCGATGGCGAGGAGGAAGGGGAGGGGGGTGCTTTGAGGCAACCTAACACAAGACAGCGCGCCGAAAAAGGAAAGGGGCACGCAGTTATCCAAGGACATGCTTGCAGAGATCCCCGGGACCGATATGCATAAAACGCGTGCCACCCCACCAGACACAGGTGGAGGAAAAGGAGAACGCTCATTCCCCTCCTCCTAGCAAACCTCTCCCTTACTTAGTGGCGCAGTGATCGTTCTGAAAAACGCACACCAAAGATTTGCTTTGCGATCACGCTCGCAAGCCGAGAGCGCTCGCCCGCATACCTGGGCCGTCACGTGCATGGCTCGCATCCCAGAAACCGCGTGTTTGCATTCCCCGCGCCGACTGCTTTTCTTCATTCGCTTATTTTAACTCTTTAACTGACATCGTATCGGTAGTTCAGATCTCGGAATTTCCTTCGTTGCCATACTGGGCGGCGGTACAAGTTTAAACCAAAACCACAGCTCGCGTCTTAGAAGCATGGTCGGAATTCGGGCGCAAAAATCTCCTTGCTGGCAACGAACTGGAAGTGCTTACTTTTAAACTGTCTGAGAATGAACATCGAGACGTGCCACTGAGCGAAAAGAAGTGGAAAGGAACATAGTGGTGGTGCCGCCTTCATGTTTATATGCCGTCTTTAATAAATTTCGCGGTTTCAGGGCGCTAGCAGTAACAGTAACTACGGCGCCAAGGCTGTAGCACGAGCCGCAAGCACGCTCTGACGAGGAATACTTATTGTCGATCGACCGCAAGTTTCGCATTCACACTGGCATCACGAGCCTACGAATTTCGCCCGAAAGACACCCTCGCAGAGGCAGAAAAGTCGAGGCCAAAAAGGAGTATTGAAGTCCACGACAGGTTTAAAGGGAGTAGAATTAGTATGGGCGCGATGTGTAGTACTCCTTGCCCATTACACCTCCATGGTGGGTGTAAAGGCAGGACAGAGAGAGTATTGACGTCACGTTGTTGGTATTGCGCACAGTGGGAGCGTTACAACGCGCGGTCGCAATACGATGGATGATCTCTATACAAGCACCTGCTGTCTCGGTTGTGCCCCTTAGTGGAGTGAACAAAATGTGTCCTGAAATGCTGCTCGCACGAGTAAACAGCGCTGTCCCTCCCCTCATCGATTAGCCGAAGACAGCTCCCCACACACGGCTGCGCAAAGCATGTGCTCGGCTTAATTTTTTGCAGCTTAGTACGAAGTTTTTTCAGCGCCGCAGTCTTTTCACGCCACCCAAGGCTGGTATGTAGGCTGACCGCCGCCGCGGTGCTCCTTTTATTTGTTCGACGTGCGCGATCTGTTTCTTCGGCGCTGCCTCTCCGTGCCGCGCAGCCTGCATCGGCATCCGCCGCCGCTGGCGGTCGCTCAAGGCTGACCGTCCGTAGCCGACCGCCGTCCTGCAACCTTGCGAGCGTATGCGCTGCTCGCTTGGCGCTCCAGTCGCCGTTTCACGGCTGACCACGCGGAAGAAAGTCCGTTTTAACCATACAGTCGCGCTCGGCGCAACGTGCAACGCGTGCCTACGATCCTCACGGTGAACAAGAACCGCCCCCTGTGAGAATCGCAGGCAACGAAAATTGCATCAAGGGAGGCTGCACGCTGAATCAAATTCGTAAATCCCCGGCAGAACACAGACTGTTCAGAAACACCGCAACACGTTTCACAAGTTCTCAGGTTGTCCCTCTATCGAAACCCTTGTGCGTGTGCAGCTAGATGAGCCTCATGGAATTATTTTACGCTTTCAGTTCGGCAGCGCCACTTGGGGCGCCACTGCTCCTGAGCCACACATACGGTGTACCAGGTAATGCTTAACCCGGCTGTATATAGCACACTGTACCCAACGTCCAAAGGATGCCGCGCGAACATTCAGTTAGAGCGTGCGCCGTAAAGGAAGCCGACGACAAACCTAACAGAACAGCACGTGGGAGGGGGGGGGGGGGGGGGGGGGGGGGAGTCGCAGAGGGTGATGTCGGCTAATCAAAACGTCGAGCGCGTACTAATGCGGAAACCTGCACGAGCTCATCCGCTTCCAGGAATAGAAAACAGAAAACGGTGTCTACATAGGTGCGGCGCGATGCCTCTCAAATTGTGATCAGGCAGGCATGCGAAAAAAGAAACGCAATCCCAAGGAATAAGTCATTACAAAGTGACAAACATCCACATCGTGCCGCATCACTAAGTAAACACTGCGAGCGGACCACGCCTGCAATGGCGAATAGCTATAAAATAGTGATGCATGGATAACTTAAAAAGCAAGATATTATAGAAGCGTCAAGACTAAAAGGATTATATATTTACTTCAGTGCTCGCTACATGCAACTCCGTTATACACTACGCCCCTTAGTAGCCTCTTCATCCCTACATGCGAGACAGTAAGTAGCGCACTTGCGGTCTCGTGGCAGACCGCATTCTTTCGCCGCGCTCGCTAAGTGGGTAACGCGCCCGCATGGGCGCTTCACTGCCGCCTATAATATACTCCAGTTTCGTTCTCTCCGTACGTGGCCCCGGGCGGCGAGCTTTCGACGAAAGCCGAACAGCCGACGCGTGAGCTGGTGAGATAAACCGACGCTTCAAAGCACGCTCCCGTTTCAAAAGCAACAGTTGCAGTCCTCGTGAACACTGATGATGATTATAGTTCACTATAGTGATGATGATGATGACGGCAATCGACGCTGATGCCGTTGAGGATGACTGGTATCAGAGTGCTAACCACATGGTGAAAAGGCTGACTCATCTTGCACCCCCCCCCTCCCCCCCCCCCCCTTTCTTATTCTGGTGCGAAAATTTTAGAAAAAAGTTTGCACTCGAATATGAGCATTTCTCTCTTTTTTTTTTTCTTTTTTGCAAGAGCGCGTATCCAAGGCGGCCAATCGTGCTTGCTGACTCTCATTGAGCCGAAGCTGCCTTCCGAAGTGGCGTGGCGTCCATGGCCTAAAACTGACATTTGAGCTAGATTGTACAGCATCTTGAAAGAGAGCAAAAAAAAAAAAAGAAAAGAAAAGAACAGCACACACAAAACAGGACTAAGCGCCTGTGGTTTCGTTTTTCTTGTTTTGTGTGCGCAAAAGTCCTAAGCGTGATGTCCGGCTTCAAGTTTTAGATTTTTCGAACCTGAGCACTCCCTTAGGAATCGCGATCATGACAAAAAAGAAAAAGCAGTGGGGGGTGCTTATAATCGGGGAAATACGACAGATGCACATGCTCAGTTCAGCCTTATGCACAGTGGGCGCGAACGGTTCAACAAAATACAAACAATGGTGCGATTCCGCTGCGGCTGTCTGAAGGTGTTGTCACCCTGAACGCTGGGAAGCCTATAAATGCAAAACATTTTCTTCATATAACCCCGCACGAACGCGATATCACTGTCCCTTCGACACAGCGATATAATCATCGGTGGAAATATGCGACCTCGTCCCGCCATATACAATATGACAACGGCATTTTTCGTTCTTTCTTTTCAGTTTTCATTTTCTTTTTCCGCCGAAATGGCAGCTCACGGCATCCAAGACGGGAAGGGCGCCAGTATCACGCCCAAAGAGCGAAGCTGACTATTTTCTGCCGAGCCTCGCAATGTGGAGAGTGCGCCCCCGGATCGCCACTTACGTAGAGTTTCATAATGCATGCGACTTCGAAGTCGCCACTCTGCTGCCAGAAAGGGTAGACGCAGCAGGGGAAACTGTTTGGGTTCTATACAGACACAGGTATCTCCGCTGGGGCTGCCCACTTTCCTAACTTTGCCGACAACAAAAGCTAGCCCACTCGTGCGCCCATGCGTGCCACCAATAATTGATTTTGGCATGCGCGTGCCAGCACCCCCCACCCACTTCGCCCCTTACACAAACAAAGCCGCACGGGACGCCTTTTCGAGTGATTGACACGAACCAATCAGCGTGCGGATCTGGCGAGACAAATGAAGAGCGATGGAAAGAGTTAAAGCCGATCGACGGGCCTCGACATGTGCGCAAGGTTGAGCGTTCGTACACAATGGCCTGAACACAATCGCCAAAGGGAGGGCGGGTCCACCTTACGCGCTCAGCGCACACAGCAGGGCGCCCGCAAATCGATGCTTTCGTCGGTAGCCGATATACTATATAATACATGAGCGCACAAACAGGTGTACAACAACGTTTGTGATGCACCTCCGGCTTTCAGCATATCAGCCCGTTGCACCCACACAAATGTACAGTCGCGTTCTGTGCATCTCGTCCTCTAAATTGTATAAATGAAAACAAAATGCGTAAAAATATTTTTCGCGCATTACAAGCCTGATAGGCGGCTTCCCGCCGTAACAAAGCGCCAGTGAATGCATCCGACGTCAATCGCTCCGCCTCGGCTCATTGAGGGCGAATTACGAGCGAAATGGCTGCGCGCGTTGTGTACCAACGCGGCGGCCATCAGCGAGGCTGTGGCCGAAGCGAAATTGACCACGAACTTCGGCGCGCCCATCTGGCTCCAAAAAATGATGTGGAGCGATATACATCACACGGGCGGGCTGCCACTGTGTTACGACGGGAAGCCGCCTATCACGCTGACATCTTGGGCCTTGACGCGCGCTACAATTTTTTTTAAGAATTTTTTTTCTCAGCTATACTCTTTGGAGGACGAGCTCCAATTCTGCAAAAAACACCACACCTAAAATAATATTTACAAAGTTACCGTGTTGAGTTAATTAGGTGGCCAATTAATGCGCTTTTCCGCTAACCTAGTGTCCGCCGTAGCCCCCAATTTAGCTCCACTAAATTGCATCTAAAGCCACTTACCTTTCCTAAAGAACATTTTGACATTAAAAAAGAAAAAAAATCATCCTGTATTCCTCCCTTAAAACAACCTGCATTCCTGCCTTGGGCAGCGCTGAGCAGTTCGCGCGAACGCCGCTAGTAGCATCGCAGTTTGTGCACTTCTAACCCACTTCCAAAGCAGACACCAATCAGAGAGCCAGATTTTGATAATACAGGTTTCGAGCAGATTTCCGCAACTGGTGTATAATAAAACAGATCTGACGGGTAAGCAGCGACAACGCATCGCTTCCCCATCCCGGCTATACTCGGGGACACTTTGTCTTGGTTGGTTGGTAGAACAAATTTTAATTCCATCGGAAATGGGCTTCCTCTTCCCCGCCCCCGGCACGCGTGCCGGGGAAGACGGGGAGTCGTGCGCCCGCGGATTAGAGGCTGGCAGGTAGCCCTTGGCTTGTTGCGGCCTCTTCCGCCAGATCGACGGTGCGGTGCTGGATCGCAGGGTCCGCGCTTCGCAGCAGAGTATCCCAGGCTTCGCTACTTGTAATAATTTTTCCTATCCCTGGAGATTGTGGACACTCCCAAATTATGTGGTCGAGGGTCCCTCTCGCCCCACAGTGTTTGCACAGATCATTGTCCCCAAGGTCTGGTTGCGCGTGAAACGCCCAGGCCGGGTTCATGAACGTATTAGTTTGTAGCCGCCCCCACGCGACAGCTTCTCAATTATTTAGGCTAACATCTGGCGGGGGTACCAGTCTACGTCCCAATTTATAATGGTCGATGATTTCCCCGCAATTTTGCAGACGCTCGTCGTATGCCCAGTGTTCGGGGGGCTCGACGGCTACCCGGAAGTAGAGAGCTCGGGCTAGCTCGTGAGCCGCTTCGTTACCAGGGACGGCGGCGTGAGCGGGTGTCCAAATTAAGGCGGGGGTCCCACGGTGGCCATCTTGGAATTAGTTCAAATTCTGCCACCAGGCTACGCCACTGATTCAGGACTGAGAAAGTGCCTATCGGCCTTGCCCCCAGTTGGCCGAGGGGCCCAACCATTGCTTTGTAGAGAAGCTTTCTTTTGTTGGAGGGTGGGTTTTCAAAGCCCCATTCTTCTCCCAGCCGTGCGCAGGGGGAAGCGTTCACCTGTTCTTAGCTTGACTACTGCGGATAGCAGGACTGCGGGGTGCTAGCTTGCCTTACCACGGCTGAACTTGAGCGGCGACGCGGACCGCCGCCGCTCGATTCGGCCATGACCGAATGTGCGTAACGTAAATGAAAAGCACCACCTCGTTTTGTTGTTCAGTGTTCTGGACAGAGTGGAAGCTTGAGCGAGTTGATGATTCATAGTCGATATATGTTCAGGATAGCTCAAGTGTATACCAAAAATGGAAAGGTGCGATATGATGGAAGATATTTATGTGGCCTTTGTATACTATACTTTGACTCACAAAAGATTTGCACCACTGCTAAAGGCAGGGGCTCCCTGGCCCATTCAAATGCGCACTGTAATAGGTAATTGTGCTCCGACGCACCCCTCGAATCGGCAAGGGCGACAGTGGGAGCACAATTGCCTATTATAGGTGGTGTGGATAGTGGTTATTCAAACAAAAGGAAGGAAAAGAGTGCTGCCGGCCCCTTCAACTGCTATCTAAAATCTGAAGCGCCCAAGCTGCAGCCGGCGGGAAAGCAAAATGATGGGGAGAGGAAAGCGAGGGGAAGTGCAGAGGGGAGCTATAACAAGAAATTACAGGGGGAGCTTTGTACATTAGTTACAAAGTACAAAAACAAAAAGGGAAACGCGTTTGCCTCGCTCGCGCGCAAGTGTCCAAGTGCTCTTGGTCCATGGCGGCCAGGCCTTTCACAGTACTAAAAACATTTTGTGAGACGAAGTATACATCTTTGGTGGTTTCGTCATGAACTCTGGCTGAAATCGACACCTGTATTGTCTTTCCTTTGATACCCATCTTTTGAGCTGTTATCGCTTTTGAAGTTATGGCATTTATAGTAGGATATTCTTGCGAGCTCTCTGGTGCAGAGCTACTTTTATCAAACGTTATTGCACATAATAAAATTGCAATAAAGTTGGTTTCAATCAACAGTAATCATTTTCTTTTTTCTTTTTTTTTTAGTTCGGGCTTTTCTAACCATAGAAACTGACGTTGGTAACCTAATGAGCTGAGAAAAGGGCGATGGCCAATTTCATTTTACCTTAGAGAGGGCAGTCGGCATTGCGAAATAGGTGTGAAATACCTACCAAAAGGGTAAGCACCACGCAGCTGCCGCAATGCATTCAGGCTAAATTTTGGGGGAAATGAATTGGAGAGGGGAGGGTAGCAGACAGTTATGAGGCAACGTCGCCAGTAGAAGCGGGTTAGTTTCGCAAGCGCGTTAGACCGCTCCTTCTCGACCCTTCCCCTTTGAATCTCCTCTGTACTCTTCATTGGTTAGATGTACGTCTTTGCTGCATTGCGAATCCAGTGTACTTTCTATATATTTATTTACTTATTTATTTATTCACTGCCAGCATCACCTGCTTTCATAACAAGAATAGAACGGCAATCACTCGTGCTAACCACGGTAAAATGCATAACTGGCTGCCACTGAGGCATTCTTTGGAGTGAAAGGATTCGTTTCTGTGGTTGTATGTGCAACAAAAGAATAATGCAAGACGCCCTTCGGTTACTTACTGCCCCTAGAATTTTTCCGGACATGTACTTCCTCGCGCTGCCCTGATGTGGCCATTTGGCGTGCTGAACAGCTTTCTTTTTTTTAGAGCCCAGCTTTTTGGCGCCCGTTCCTGCGTTTCGCGTCGCCGTCTGCGTTGTCCCTCGTAACCAGCTCCGCAGCCAGGGCAGCGCACGCTCCTGCCACCATTCGCCGCTGCGTGTCCCCCCCCCCCCCCCCCCTACCTTTTTCCTTTGTGGCGGCGACTGTGTTTTCCGGTGTAAGTGGATCGCGGTGCATACATCCTAAGCCGAAAAGCAGAGCCACGTTGACTTGACTCGCTAGCGGCGTCAGCGGCATCAGTCTGTCGCTGCTATCTCTTCGCTGCGCAACGCTCCTACAGGTCCATACGCTGCATTACGCGAACTCCTGATCCACAAAGCTTCCTTCATGACAGTCAAGAACTGTTAGTGGAGTGTTTCTTGAAGAAATACGTGTGAAAAATAAAATAAAAAAGTTGTCTTTGCCTCAATCTATCGAAAAGCTGGAACAGCCAATGAGATATGCTCAAATTTCGCATTAGGAAGTAACGTAATCGTCGGTAATTTTTCTGTTGTAATAAAAGTATAAAAAAAAAAACGCGCGCGCTGATATATGTGGGTGTGCGTACTTTCCTTTTCATAACGCGCTGACCGCTTTCTTTTTTCCCTGGTGGGGGTGGGGGGGGGGGGGGGGTGGAGGCATTTCCACTGAAACACACGAGGCTATATAGTGTTGACGGTAAGCTAACCGCCCCTCCCCCTCCCCCATTTTTGTTTTTATTTAGAATAGCAGCTTGGGCGTGTTGCTTATGCATCTTGAGGTGACAGCGCGGAACGTGGACGGGAGCACAAGGTCAGAAGACGACACAACGAATAGATTGATGTTTTAGATTGAGCTCCTTGTGCTATATACAGCAACATGAGCAGGTGGGCTGAAGGCGAATGCACCAGCGCTGGTAGTAAGCGTACATTGGTAATGGTACTCCAGCTACAATAACTACCGCGAGCTCTAGTTTCAAGTCAGTCTGCGCTCTTGTTGCGACATTTTTAGCTATAAGGTGCGTTGAGAAAGCGGACTGCCATACTAGCAGAACTCGAGAGCGTGAGTGCAACATATTTCTGAAATATATTCAAAATATATGTAATGCCTCCCTGAGGGGTAATGTAAATAAAATAAATAAATAAACATATTCTGAGCAATAAGACGACCAGAAAAGTGCGACATCACGAGCAGTTATCTAAATATGCGCCGCTTTGCAACTAGCACATGTGTTTCTTGACAATGATTTCATAATTTGAAATTTGCCAGCCCCGGAATTCTTTTGACATGTCTGGGGATCGTACAATAAGATGCCCTTTTTGGTTCGTCTGCGGTTCCAATGAAGAAGGGGGGGGGGGGGGGGGGGGGGGGGGATCGCCCCATTTAGACAAGTACTGGCGAACCTACACCGTTTGCAAACATTGTCCCCACGAATGTGTGAAGGGTTTGTTTCATCATTGATGGAAAAAAGAAAAACAGCCCGAGGAAACAGTACGGAAAATCGAAGAACTGACAAACATGGCTGTCAATCCTCACATTCCTTCTGTAGGTAAACCCTCGTAACTGCCATAAATAAAGCGGGTACTCCAAAGCACTTTCCATGCGCCGCGACGTCAACGCCGCCGTCACGGCAGGCGTCGCAAAAGGGGAATGCACCTGCATGTTCGTGGTGCTGGCTCGCTCACCCTCTCGCGCGGACTGAGAAAATTTGAAAACCGTGAAGAAAACTATTCTGTGAAGAAAAGAAGCAGGGGGAGCTAAGTGGACTTCAGGACGAGAAGAACGGAGTAGGGGGACAGCCGCGCGGTCCCAACCCCTCGCTAGTTTTCGACGCGTGTAGCACGCGCCAGATATCTGGCAGGGACAGATCACAGCATCAGAGCTCGCGATGCACGCATGCGCAGACCGGCTTTGGCTGACGCGTGCGACGACGTTAGCGCGGCAGTGCATGACGCATGTGTGTTTGGAGTCGGGGCTTATGTATTCCAGTAGTTCCCTTCACCCCACGCCACTTCTACCCCCAACATGACGCAATTTTGGATGTACTTTGGGGAAGTGGTATGCCTTTATACTTTCTTCAATAGCCACACTGAGAGAAAAAACTTGACGAATGCTAAGCAGCACAGGCATCGGAATGTATTCATTTTCATGTTATACAAAACATTTTCCCAGTGCATGCCCAGATTATTTTGGTCAATTTTGGTCAATCTAGTCTGAATTTACTAGCTTTTGTAGGCTTACAAAAAGCGGCTATAAGCTTTAGGCACACTGTCTCTCTGCAATGCTGTTTCTTGGGCTAGTTGGTGGAGTTTGCTCATTTTGACAAAGCGCAAAAAAGAGGCAGGGATGGTCGAGAGACATGGGACAAAGCGCTTTGCCTGTCCCTCGTGCCTGTATATTTTTAGCCCTTGCCCAAAATGACCAGTCCCTGTCCTTCTCTCTTCCTCTATCATGAGATAAATCATGGTGGCAATTCGTTGACCTCACCCCAATGTTTTGTTGTTTCACTATGCCATGCAGCGTTTCAGCAGGATTAGAGTTGAACAATGGCAGAGCTGGTTCAGGGCCCCTTGTTGCACCTAACCCTTATCCTCCTTTTTTTGTCCACACAAGAACTCCTTAGAATGACTTTCCAATCAGTCGGCTGAAGTATGCTCGCGAACGCTCAAGATGCAAGTTGATAGACCCTTAAAGCAATTTCTCTAAACCAAGAAAATGGCAGATGCTGCGAATATTTATGCAGTTTCTTCTGCGGCGATGCTGTTTCAAGTTATTTTGTTTTTTGGACATTATGTTTCCATTCCCTCCCATTTATTTCCGATTTTGTCATTGCAAAGGAGTGGAAATTTGTATTCCTATCACTAAAAAAAAAAAAAAAAAAAAGTTGGCTGCAAGGCGTGGTCGCCATTTGTTATCTGTGCACAGCAAAAATGGATGATGTTCGCTACACGTGGGAACGAAGCTATAGCGATAACTCGGCGCGGTCAACTGTGGGTTTCACCGCAAGGTCTCGACATACAGCTGTCTACATCGAATTGACGTGGTATTGTTATCAAAAATCATTTCGAAACGGATTGAACAGGTTCAGCCCAGTTCGTGAATGCACCTTCGTGCAAGACTCAGGCTCCTATCTCCTGAGGGAAGCAACAACTGCTGCCTTGGTAGATATTGCCGCGTGTCTTCTGCGTGTTTGCTTGGAATTGCTTTCGCACTGCTAGCTGTGCTACTATGCTTATATTTCTGAATCTTTTTGAGTAAGACCACGTGGCTCCTTGATGCTAAGCAGTAAGGATTACAACTAGCGTTGGTCTTTCGTTTTATTTTCTTTTACTGCTTTGCATGTTTGTTATCGGAAATGCTTTCAGTAAAAAAAGAAAAATGCCGCTGGTGACCTCGACGTCAAAACTGCGCGCCGAATCAGACTGTCATGTGATTTCCGCTCCACACATCGTCGCATATTTCATTTCGGTGGTGTCAATCGATATTCAGCCATTCGGAGGCAAAAATTCTGAGCCTCCTCTACTTACTTTACTAAAACTAACTGACGTGTTCGAAGGTGTGAAGAAAACGATGTCCTATGTCAAAACCAAACGCGACGTTTATTTACTTTTTTTTTTCGGTACAAAACCGGAATGAGGTGCAAGAAACACCCAAAAAGCTTGGAATTTCACTGCGATGACTAATCGGGGATGACCATGTGCGCTTGTAAAGGGAGGCTGTCATTGTGCTAATAAATACGTTCGATTTTTTTCATTGCGGCAGTCTAAAAACAGTGGCGATGTGCGTGTGCCGCGATGGATATCAGTACTCTGTTCTGCACGACCGCCCGATACAGACACGCGCTTCATTCCGTCAACCCACCACATGCACTAAATGTCCGCGAAAGCGTTTACGGTGCATTGAATAATAATAATAATAATAATAATAATAATAATAATAATAATAATAATAATAATAATAATAATAATAATAATAATAATAATAATAATAATAATAATAATAATAATAAAACAGACCCCTGGCCTTGAAACATGAATCCACGGCTTCGAGGCTTACTATTTTGAGCATAGCGTAGACGCACAGAGAAGTAGAGAGTGCCGGCTGTGCACGCGCATTAGCCCTACTTGGCCCCACTAATGCCACTGCGTGTGCGCCGAAGGAATCCGGTAATTCGGTTTACATGTAGGCAAGCACTTTTCTCTTGTCACAGTGAAATGCGCCCAGCTGCCCTCTCGGCGTCACTTTGTTTATGTTACGCTGTCTGCAGTCGAAACTTCTCTCTTTCCACGCAGCGTAGTGTGGTGAACTGTCCCACCTTTGCGAAGATGTCCATACACGCTTCGTAAGTGACCAAATACAATTAGACAGACGTACAACGGCTGTTACGCTTCATTACGGTGATTATCGGTGATGACGCCTGGTTTTTGATTAACTATGAGCACATATTTGTAATGTTTATAAGCATGAAAAGCACTGAACCAAAACAGTGTACATTCTCATTTCAGCTAACGCTCGACATTCGGTTCAGCAGCGTCGAATTCCTTCGTTTCTTTTTTTTTTTTTCATCTGTACTCCGTATGCGACGTCGTCCTTTTGCAGTTGTATTTCTTGTAGCGGCTGCGAAGCTACATTCAAAACGGTGCTTTCCGAGAGGACAGCTGCACCTAAGCACACGTGTGCCACTGAAAGCTCTAGGGAACAGAGCACTCACCAACGGAGATGTGAAGGAGACAACCAGTCGATACCGCCGGCCGAAACTATTTATTTTGGTCTACTGTCCTATTCCTTTTTCGACCAATATTTGAGAGTCGCATGACGCACATAGCATCTAAACGGTGGATCATACGCGTGGTATGCCAGCTGGCGTATCGTGATGTCATGTGCGAGCATTTTGTCAGCACACCATGCAGCATAACGTGGCGATATCCGTAGCACTCGCTGTCAAACACATAATGTCTACATTTTGCGAGAAATACCACTGGACCAACTGCGCGCACGGATGAAGAACCTCGTCCAAGCAACCTGCAATCTGTCAAGGCATGTCTTAATTTTGATAAATTTGCACTTTTGTCGCCAGCCGAAAAGCAAGCCCGATACATGTAAATTTACCGGAAGATTCTGCGCATTCTGTTTGGATTTTGCTAGCCGTGTCACTTGCTATCCGAGCCTGAAGCGCCTGGCGAAATACGAATGCGTGAGGGAAAAGTACAGGGCCAGAGGCATATTCAGAAAAGCACAAAATAGCGCAAAGCCCCTCAGCGATTGGGCGTGAAGGTTAGCGGCTTAGCACTGCAGGCGAGCGTCCACTGTTCGCACACAATGCAGGGGTGCAAAGGGTGATGCGGTGACCATGTGCAGGCTCTTCGTGCGAGCGAATAGCCCCCGCATAAACCACAGTGTATGCGCGCAAAACATGTGCACGCACGTAGTGTGCGTGTCATGTCTTGTCACCTAAAAAAAGCTTTCACTCCGTGGTCCTTCCCTAATGAACTGTTTGTGTTTCCACTTTGAGTAGATGCGTCTCCTTGTGCTAGGAACCAGCGGTGTCTCGCACCACGTTCTCAATCGAGTGGTGCCTCCAGGTATCCATTCATTCCTTTCACTCCACTGACACTCCCTGCTTTCCTCTATATCATGAATTGTAGCCTCTGCATCAGGTGAGAGAGTTGTCGAAATTCTTCCTCTATGGGATGTTTGAAACCGGATCTGCTGCAGAAAGAAGTTGTTTCGACAGGCAATGAATTTTTGAAAAGTGTGACACTCGCCTCACAAACAGCAATGCAAATAGCAACAAGCAAGACACTTCACAGCACAAAAGTAGTATAGGTGGGTTGCTGAAACCTAGAAGTCAGCAGAGCAAAACCCCTTCACCATGGCAGCCAAACCTGTTTTGAGGGCAGAAGTTGGGTGCAGCGCAGAATACTTCTATGTCCAGCCTGATGTCATGCGCGAACGTGTTGAGCAGAATTCCTTCACTATTGAGAGCCTGGAGGAGGTAGGGGCAGGGGAGGTGTTATGAATGGCAC
This sequence comes from Amblyomma maculatum, assembly GCF_055883805.1. Taxonomy (NCBI): domain Eukaryota; kingdom Metazoa; phylum Arthropoda; class Arachnida; order Ixodida; family Ixodidae; genus Amblyomma; species Amblyomma maculatum. The sequence goes on along the minus strand of NC_139353.1, from coordinate 6,304,402 downwards.
TCACAAACGGAGGGGTTCTTAATCCCATAGTTGCGACAAGAAGAAGAGGGGTGCAGGAAATGTACGTGGCCATTATTACCGCAATAGACGTCTCCTGCACTGCACCTGTTTTGTGCCCCCAAAACAGGTTTGACCGCCATGGTGAAGGGGTTTTTGCACTGCAGAGAAGCTGACTTCTAGGTTTCTTGACTAGCTTCAGTACTTTGAAGGAGTGTAGTCACGCGCGCCTCTCCTGGCAATTGAATGAACTCACACTTTTGCTGCTTTTACCTAGATGGCGCTAGCAGTGAAAAACCTTTAATGACCGAATACAGGTGCAAATACTAATTATCACCATGGTTTGTGCTTCTTATTTTAACTTTATTTTACAGTAATACAATATTAAAAAAAAAGCCAACTCAAACAAGGCTCACGTTGTTGAGTATGACGGCCTTCTCCATTGAATGTCGTGTACGAAAAATTGATTATATTTGAAGGCTCAGTATAATCGTGCTAATTGTATAAAGCGCAATTTGCGATCAGGGTTCACAAATAACGACTATTCTAGTTTCGCCATGCATGATTCCTAGGCTGTAGAATGAGCGGTTTTTCTGGTCAAGCTATGCGATGTGAGGCAGTATTACGGAAATCTTCAAATTGGAAAGGTAATTAAAAACGAACTAGCGAATAAATTTTGATGAAACTTCGTACACTCAACTATTATAATATGCGCCCGAAGTGGTAAAAATTTTACTGCTGTGCACGTTGATAAAGCGCAGATATTCGTGCCCAAAATAGCCAAACTTTACCATGTTTAAAAGGCTGCCGATCAAAGACTGATTAAATTAAAACTAATTACGCTTCAGGTTTCATAATATAAGTACCCATTCTATGTGTAGGCCAAAGGAAACTGTTCTAAGTGCAGCAGTTTCTTCAGCGAACTAATCCGAAGTAGGGTATATCAACGACGCTAGCGAATTCGTCATCTGCAAAACCACCTCTCATGCAGTTGATAACGTTGACACACTAAAGCAGCGCACATCATTTGACAGAGAGTATATTAAGCTTTCGAATGATGCCTACATTGTGATGTTCGAAAAAGAACAACGCGCAGAATGATCACGCAAACATTGCCTAAAATGGCACATTCGCGCTGCCGGAGTGGGACCCCCGCCTTAACTGAATTTTCCTATTCAGCGTTCTTTGGGTGAGAATTTTGGCCGCCTCCGGCGATATCCTCCTCTTCCCAAAATTTTGAATGGCAGTTTTGCTGTCGCTAATTATGAACTTGGCTTCCGTTCCTACGCAAGCTAGCGCTATGGCAACTTCCTCCGCAGTCTCTATGTTGCGGCCTCTGATGGCTACCGCGGATACCGGCGTCCCTCGGCCATCGACTACCGAATCTACCGCCGCACCTGTCCTGACACTTGCCGCATCAACCTAGACTACTTCCTTTGCTCCCATGTTCTTGAACCATCGCTCTAGAGCTTCGGCTCGTTTGGGCCCTTCTTTCGACGTTAAAGTCTGGATGCATATTTCTAGGGAAGGGTCTCGCACTGCCTCCACCAGTGCGAGTCTCCCAATTAGAGAGACTAAGCACGACCGAGACGGGCAGGGTAATCCTTGCAAAAGTAGGCTAATCCAGACAGAGGAGTTCAAACAAAAGTCACAATTAATAGTGAAATCAGGAATGCCTTGGTAGTCCCCCCTCTTCCCTAGAAATATGCATGCATCCAGACTTTAATGTCAAAAGAAGGGCCAAACGAGCCGAAGCTCTAGAGCGACGGTTCAAGGCAATGGGCGCTAAGGTAGGGAGGCGGGGCCTTTAAACGTGTCGCTCCGCCATGTAGTTCGACCGCGCGGCTTTCGGCCTGCATACACGTTGCAGATCATTTCTTTCGTTTGCTTCGACAGCTCTTGAATTTGACTCGAACCTTGTCTGGTGAAAATGCTTCAAGTCGTTGCGAACCAGAACCGGAACTATCCGAACAGGCGGCAGTCGCCATCTTGTCTGCACAGTCGGGGCGGGCGTCTAAAACCCGCGACAGACATCGCGCAAGAAAACCCGGTGGAACCAAGACAACTATTTTAGGCATAACAGCTTCATTTTGGAAAATCAGTTCTGTTATAAAAAAAATATGCCGTAAATAACTAGAGCTATGATTTCATTTTGTTTTTGCAGAAACTACTCATGTAACTAGAGACTATATTCAGCTGCGTAGGAAGATGGTGCGTTTTGGCTCTGTAGCTTTGGCTTCATTGCTAAGAAAAGGTGTCCCCCAGTAGAGCCCGCAGTCACAGTAAAGATAATCGTGCATACTTTCGTTTTCAAAGAAATGTGCCAGCTGAGCCGTTCTCCTGTATTTGGGAGTGGCAAAAAAGCATGTCCAGTTTCAATTTCGACACGCATTTCTACGCCGACAGAGGGTACACGGCTCGAAGCCGAAAGAACACGAGGAAGACTGCGGGGCTACCGCGAGAAGTGAAAGGATAAACATCGATGGTGTGGCGACCGTGAAGCGGCCCCGTTCGCGTCGCGCTCCGGTGGCAGAACCAGCGTGCCAAGGGCGCTCGGACACGAAGCCTTTGCAAGACGACGACGCTGCTGTATACTATACGCGCGCCCGCTGACAAGGACAAGGGCCGGCTGGAAGTGTCGTGAGTGAGGCTAGACGTCAGCGCAGCCGGCAACGCCCATCGCCAAATGGAAGAGAAGAGAAAAAGAGGCTAATTCTCTTCACCCGGCGCATACATTATTTGCCTTTAACTTTTCGAGGATGACACAGGAGCCAATTGCGAGGGCATCTCTCAAGAACCCTGCGCAACTACGTATACGGGTGGAAGGACGCGGCCGTTGGGAATGCGAGAATGGGTTGCGCGTTGTGAAGTGCGCTTATGTGCAGGGATGTGAAGAAACGCGCTGGCACCGGGGTATTGCTTCTCGTTTTCTGCAACTATAGGCAGCGTTGGTCCTGCGGCAGGAGTCATCCTTCCCGGCCCCAGACAAAGGTCGTATGTTTGCCTGTGCGTGCGGAAGAATGAGTAGTGATTATAATCGCAAGGAAAGGGAAGATACACGCGGTATAGCCAAAGAAAAGAAATGTCGATTTAAATACATACTGCACGGAAAAACCAAAATTCCAATATATGTATGTATATGTATATATATATGGTGTGTGTCGCGCGCGCGCGCGCGCGCGCGCGCGCGCGCGCGCGTGTGTGTGTGTGTGTGTGTGTGTGTGTGTGTGTGTGTGTGTGTGTGTGTGTGTGTGTGTGTGTGTGTGTGTGTGTGTGTGTGTGTGTGTGTGTGTGTGTGTGTGTGTGTGTGTGTGTGTGTGTGTGTGTGTGTGTGTGTGTGTGTGTGTGTGTGTGTGTGTGTGTGTGTGTGTGTGTGTGTGTGTGTGTGTGTGTGTGTGTGTGTGTGTGTGTGTGTGTGTGTGTGTGTGTGTGTGTGTGTGTGTGTGTGTGTGTGTGTGTGTGTGTGTGTGTGTGTGTGTGTGTGTGTGTGTGTTTTCGATTATTATGCAGTGTAATTTGGACTACTAGCTATAAATATCCCCAACTGTTTGTTAAAAAAAGGTGTCTTTCTTGAACTTATTCCTCAATCACGCACCGACACACGTACTTGATGGGTTGACCGGCCTAACTTTTAACTGTGTTCTCAAACCTCATAGAGGGACGACGGGTAACCGCAAAGGAGATCCGCGCCTCTGTTGACCGTAAAGGCGGTGGTTTGTGACATAACCGTTGTCACTACCTTGACAAAATCACAGCGCGGAAGAGCAGCCCTAGAGAAGAATGCCTCACAGACGTCGCTCAATACACTCCAGACGTGTCCAGAGGCGTACCACACAAGCCGCGGCCGCTACTTCGCGTGTTGCAAAAGTTGTGACGATCACGCCCACAGGCCCCCTCACCCGACCCCGGAAGCCGCGCAGACAGGCAACGCGCGCACACACACACACCTCAAGCACCGAACTCACTCAATCGAACCCCCATATAAGCGTTCGCAGGATGACTTCCGTTATCCGATCCGCAAAGCCGCACACAACCACGCCGGCCAGACGTACAGCCTGGCCTATATGACACACCACGCACTGCTGTAGCCTAAGCACTCACTTAGTCGGCCCAACCTTGGTCAAACATATAAGCAAGTAAACGCACGTACAACCCGAACCTTCTCAAGCATGAAAATGCAGGGCAGAGTAACCCCTGCCCCTTCGACCCTCCAGAGCAACAAGCAGTACACACACAGATGCAGTGGTGTAGTCGCGTCGTCTGCAGACGCGGATGCAGACGACAAGCGGCCGCGCCACCAGCAATATACTGCGGCGGCTTGCTCAGCGACCCGTGCCCCAAAAGACCGCAACTGCGTCTAGTCGCAACCCGGGCAACAAAACAGAACAAAAAAAAAATGGAAACGTTTCCCAGCCCGGCTCCGCTCGGGAGTTGCCCCAGAGGGACTCGCGGAAGCCGCATAATGTTATGTAACACCACCGCCTCGCCAGTATACACATGGCGCTCCCGTACGCGCTTTATGCACGCACTCTCCTATACCGCTATACGGGAACTTCCTCCAGATGAACCACCCGTGCACTGCTGTATCGCTATACGGGGTGGTGCTCCTCTTTCCGCTCTTCATCCTCGTGAGTTTCCTACATTACTGCATCTTTATTTTCTCTTTTATTTTCTGCTTCTCTTTATTTTCGCTCGCATCGCAGCGCACCAGAATCCGCTTATATATAGAGAATGGTGTCCTCCCTCAAAAATTACGTGCAGTGCAGCGTATTATACCCACACATTACAGTGCTAAAGTCGGCTGAAATCGCAGTGTCCCGTTCAGAGAATTTTCTTTTTTTGCAGGAAATTTAGGGAGTAAAATATGGCGAAAAGGGAATTTTCGCGCCACGCGAAAAAAATTTAGGAGAAATTGTTTTCCTTTCTCCAAACTAACGAAGTTTTCAAGCTGCAGCGGGGAAAACGGGGGCCTGAAATAGGAGCTTCTGTGTGCAATCGAGGGATTTAGGTTACGCCACGGAACATCACAGGGTTGCAGGCACTAATATTTGGAGGCGTGTTGTTCGCCCGAGTATAAAAACACAAAGAAAATAACGAAAAATGGCCCGTCAGTGGAGAACCGAACACCTACAGAGACACTGAAGCCGGTTACCGGTCGCACGATCAACAATATGCGCGTCACCCTAATCACTTGACAGCATCATGCGTCTTTGATGAAATACAATTTAGCTTAATCTAGAATAACCTAACCAAACATGCGTTAACGTAATATGCGCTTAAATAGATAACCTGCTCAAAACAAGGGTGTTATACTAAGGTCGCGGCGTTGATCTCTGCGTGCTCAATCAAATGAGTCGTGCAGCAAAGAGAAAACTGGAAGTGTTGAACCGAAAAGCCTAGCCTGTCCAAAATAGCGTTTTATTGAAAACACGGACGTTCATGAGCTTCAATGGCAGTGTTAAAAGTGCAGGACTGCGTCAAAATGTTCGCCTTCACATCCTCTCTCGAGGTACGACCGGGTGTGCACTTACCACCTCTAATTATCAAACGACCTTAACGTTAGCTAGTATTTGACGCCGGCTCCCCAAATTCCACGACACTGCATCGTACTTCGAGCGAGACGTGTGCGTGCTTTGCGCCACACTGCGTCGCGTTGCCAAGCGCCTCTGCTCACTGACAGCGTTTTTGCTCTACTTTTAACTAAGCCCTTTTATTTTCTGCTTTCTCTTTCTTTTCTGTTTTTCATCTAGGGTGCATTTAGTTGACCGCGAAAGGGCGCGCGGGGCGATTACGCTCGCGAGTGCAGACACCAGGAAACGAGAGCACTGGAGAGCTTCATTTCGCCCCGCAATGCCTCGGACAGGAAATGAGGAAATGGGGCACTTTTGCAGCGGCGACCGCCAACGACACTCCAGAGCATTCCGGGTACAGTAGCGGTCAGGGGCGGGTCAGGGGAGGCCAAAGTTCACACTCCTGGACGCATTACTTTTTTTTTTTTTCTTCGGCCAATGGGGAGGCGTTCGTAGCCTACGTGTAGCCACAGGGATGCGTTGTTGGGAGAGTTAGTTTATTTATTAAGACTAGAATGAAAGCACATAAAATGCAAGGAAGACGTGGTAAAGGACTTCCAGAGGCATATTTTAACCCCTACCCTGCCCCGAACAAAAATAATAACAAATACGAGCAGATTGCGTGAGCGACACGCGCATCAAATTCTTTTGGAGTCAGGCAGATAGATTTTCTTCCCCTGTGTGTGTCCTTCTCTTTTTTTTTTTTTTTTTTTTTACTGACCCCCTTATATGAATTCGTAGCCAATTAAAATATACCTTTCTCTTCTGTGTATTATTTTTGTTTGTTCTTGGACTGACCCCCCCCCCCCCCCCCTTTCTCCTGCAACATGGAAAGAGAAAAATCCTAGATGGCAATTTAAACCACTAAGTGCGATGAGGCGAGAGCTATTAAGCGTGGTGAATCGTAGCTCTCCTTTACGGCACCTCTATCTCCCTCTCTTCTTTCACTCCCACCTTCCTCCCTTCCTTTACGGCGTGGTATATGTGTCCGCGGAGAATTGTGACAGATACAGCGCCTTTTCTATCCTGTAAATCAATTTGAAATGCCGCTGATGCCTGCTGTACTAACGCCTCCTTGACATCTGGGTCTGTTTCTGTTTGCTGTGTGGTGCAGCGTTCAAGGAAGAGCCAAACGCATGGATCGGACGCCCGGCGGGGTCAGCTTCGTCCATGCATGAATCGCCTAGTGACGTCATGACCAGTCGTGACGGTACATGGAGCACCCCTTCCTGAACACAACCAGCATTTCATTGAATGCATCAAAGTTCATCGGCGTTCTATAATTCGTTTACAAGAAATTAAAGGCGCAGTATCTGCCACTCGCGGAATTCCGCTGTCCTCACGGTAGACAAGGGGAATTATGATGAGCGTTTTATGATCCGGGGCGTAGGATTGTACGGAGGGTGCATGCTGTTTCTGAGCAATACACTAGACATGACTGACTTGTCATATTGCACTGATGATGAGGGGCGGCTCATATGTTGTGACCTCGCCATTTCGGGCCAGCAGTGGCGAATTGTTTGTGTCTATGCGCCTGTTAAGCAGCAAGAAAGGAAAGTGTTTTTTTTTTTTTTGTCATTGGCAAATCTCCTGCGCACAAATCGAGAAATTTTATTGCTGGGAGATTTCAATTGTGTATGTAACAATGAGGATTGATCAATATATCGCGAACGTTATGACCCCAGTGCTACTTTTCTCACTGACTTAGTTTGTGAGCATAACCCTGTTGACATTGGCCGACTGAAAAGCGATACATTTCACTCACTTCCAATCGTCTTCGAATTCTCGACTTGACAGGATCTACGTTTCGGCTGGCTAACTACTGTGCATGGATACTGGTTGAGACCCATATTTTTTAGCGACCACTGCATGGAATCTGTTCAGATAGGAAAGCATACCAGACGTTTACTCCAACCGCAGTGGGAGCTATGGAAGCTAAATAATTCCCTTCTTTCGGATGAAATTTTTCAGCGGTCAGTAGTTGCGTGCTTCAAAGACACGTGAGCTCGTGCCGATCTATCAGTCTTTCAGAAGTGGGATTTTTTTTTTTAAGCAGGAGGTTAAGTGTCTTGCAATTGAAGCATCATCAAGGGTTACATTCTTGAAGCGCCTTCACATTCGTGAATTGAAGCGCACCTTGAACAAACTATACGAGTTGGAAAGAATTTCTCCGGGGTCGTATCTTGATGACATCAACAATATTAAAGCACAATTACAACAGTTAAGTGCATAAAAATATCAGGGTGCCCTGATTAGGTCGCGAACACGGAGGTTCGCTAATGAACAACCATCTCGCCGTGCCTTTAGTGATTGATGAAAGACAAGCTGCTCTTTCTAAGCAGGGTTTAGAAATTCGCTGCGGAGGTGATACATACACTGACACGCCTGATATTCTGAGTGCCTTCATTAACTATTATGCGTGGCTATTAAGTGGTGGTAATAACTCGAATAGTAGGTCTGATTTCAGTCATTTAAAAGAAGATTTTCTTCGTCCTGAGCATGAGCAGCGGAAAACCATTGAGGGATACATTACTTTAAATGAGGTCAAGTCGGCCATTTGTCTCCTGACCCGGATGGTCTAAATAGCGAATTCTATAAAACGTTTATGCCTACCTTAGCACCTGCCTTATTGGAAGTTTTTAGTGCAGCTTATGACAAAGGCTTTTTGCCTCCCGCGTTCTATGCTGGTCACACCATACTAATCCCGAAAACCACAGACGCATGTCGGTTGAAAACTGTTGAGGGGTACCGTCCGATATGCTTAGTTTGGTTTGGTTTGGTTTGTGGGGTTTAACGTCCCAAAGCGACTCAGGCTATGAGAGACGCCGTAATGGAGGACTCCGGAAATTTCGACCACCTGGGGTTCTTTAACGTGCACTGACATCGCACAGCACACAGGCGCCTTGCTTTTCGCCTCCAACGAAAAGCGGCCGCCAAGGCCGGGATTCGATCCCGCGTCCTTGGGAGTAGTAGTCGAGCGCCGTAACCACTGCGCCACCCCATGCAACGTGGATTATAACATATTTGTGAATGTTCTTTCTTCTCGTCTGCAGCTTGTCGCATTAGATTTATTAGGGCCACACCAAGTGTGTGGAATCAAAAGCCGTAGTATTCAAAACCATATCATATTGCACGTTCTGTGATAGAAACAGTGTCAGACGAGGTCAGTCAAGTGATCTGGCAAAAGCTTTTGATAAGGTGCGTCATGATTTTTTGTTTACTGTATTGGAGAGTGTAAACATTGGTTATGTCTTGCTTAAAGGCATTGAACTGTTATAAAGCGGCCACTACAAGACTGATTGTTAATCAAAACCTCTCAAATCATCTGTTCGACCAGGCTGTCCTCTATCGCCTTTGTTATTCGCGTTATATCTTGAGCCCCTATGTCGTAGTATCATCAAAAACAAATCAGTTCGTGGCTTCTCACTATCGCAATGTGAAATTAAGATTTTGGCTTATGCTGATGACATTGCCCTTTTCTGTACTGATAAAAAGTGTGTGACCGAGGTTTTGCGAGTAACTGCGCGTTTTTGTGGTAGTTCGGGGGCATCTCTTAACCTTGATAAATCAAAGGAGTTCTGGTTAGGTCACTGGGGTACAAAGCCTAAATTTTTTGCCGGCATCAGGTGGGATTCCGAAAACTCACAGTATTTGGGGGTTCCTTGCGTCAATATCGCAATAGAGGGCCTCACTGGGATTTTCAGACCCCATCAATTAGGCGACAAACCCAGGCATGGATGGGTAGGGAGCTGTCTCTATTTGCACGAGCACAAGTTTGCAATGTCTTCTTGATTTCTAAGCTTATCTATGTCTGGCAGGTGTTACATTGTGCAAGAAAGTACAGACCATGCATAGAATTTTTGCTCCCTCTGTGTGGCGCTCTCAATGGGAGCCTACGCGTCGAGATAACTTGTTTCTCCCTCTGGAGGCTGGTAGAGCTGGTCTTCAGCACTTATTCGTTCATCAGTTTGTTTCAAGGTTTTTCTTTTTTAAAACAGCAAGCCATCCCTTCCTCCTAGCTGTGTTTGATGGACGATTAAGTGCCCATTTGCCTAATTTGTTTGTGCCCACTGGTCATAGGAGTGAGGGTCCTTTGTGGGGTTTCCTTAGGGAAGTTGCCAAAACATTCCATTTTCTCACTGTACGGTTTTCATTGGAATACCTATACGTCTATCCAGAAGACAGATGACAAAAGTTCTTATTAAAAAATTATTTCCTGTACCAATGTATTGGCAGCCTTACCGCCCTTTCTAGACAATAGTGTATTAAAGCGGGTTCAACGAATGTATACAATCAGCCGCAAAGACTTTCTTTTTTAAACTTCACACACCAACCTAACCTGCCAAAACGTGGCTTCGTGCAAAAGGGACTTTTGTGTCATGGTCAGTAGACTGTCGCCTGTGTCAGCAGCCAGGAACTATAGATCATTGCTTTGTGTATTGCCGTGATGCAGTGTTGTTTTTTTTTTTGTTTTTTTTTTTTTTTTTTTTGGGGGGGGGGGGGGCATTCTTCAACGGACCCTCAAAAAGGACATTGATATTACGCCTATACTATAAGATTTTTGCCTACAATGGAAGCTTCTGAGGCGCCATGTGATCTTCTCGTGCTCATCGGACTAGCCTGTGGAAGAGCCGCATGACAGATCGCCACGCAGAGCCACCACGTTCATCGAAGTATCTGTTACAGAGAATAATGTGCTATGGTGCGGGGGTTATATGCTGCGCAGTATCGACCTCCTGTCTGGTTACCTTTACTTGATGCATGTATACATGTCTCCCGGAATTTTGATGTGGTCAAAGAGAGAGCTCGATGCTGGTGTAACTGTGTATTGACAGGTTGCGGAACGCGGCCTGGGTAAATTACTCGAAGTACTTCCATGCAATAAATAGAAAAAAAAGAAAAATCCGGGACGTAACGCAGTTAGTAAAGCGCTCGGCTGGGGATCCAAGGGATAGAGGTTCGATTCTCGGTGGAGACAAGATTTATTTATTTTTAACAATCTCCCACGAAAACGTGACACCTGCTGCCGACAACGACGAGGCATTAAAGGCTTTCGTCTTAATATGCGTTCAATACACGGAACAACGCAACCGAATGTGGTGCAGCCGTTGAAGGGAACTTGAACGCCGTAGAAGAGTCTTCCTCGCCTATTCTCGGAGCCTTCCACGTAGTCTATGGTGAACATGGTGAGAAATCCTACACTTCCACTCCTTTTCTGTGAGAGAAAGCGCGATCACGTTCCACGGTGGCAGATAAAAAAATAAACTAATACATAATAACAATGAAAAGCAAGTGGGTTCAGGTTGACAGGTCATGAGGCATGTTTAGGCACATATCACTCACAAAAGTAAAACTATATGCACACACACACAAGCGCATACTGGAGCGAAGAGTTGTTTGTTTTTCGCAGGCACCAGGCTGCGGATATTACGTCAACTCGCTTGGTTCCCTGACACCTTCCACCGCTGCCACCGCTCTCTCACACACAAAAGAAAAAGTCCATTCGTTACGCAGGGTTCCCACTGTATCGTCGATTATAGTTAGTCGATTAGGATTTTCTCTATGGTGTTAATGACTGATGCAGGAGGCAGGATCAGCTCTTGCGTCGAGTACGGGGCAACTTCCTGTGCAAACACCGCCCACGACAGGAACGTGTAATGGACGCCTTCTAAGCGCCTTCTCTCTGCTCTATAAAGGCCTCGCTCATGGAACAGCTGCGTTATCTGAATGATGGAAGGAGACACACGGGCACGCAAACAGCGGATCCCGCACCACGGTTATCTTGTTTGCCTGTGGGCTCCGAAAACACACCGCAATCTGAGGAAAGCTCCCAGGAGCGCCTCTATAGGGGGATTAGCCCTGCGCCCACACGCAGCTCCCGTTTTCACCAACGGTGCCTGACGTCCGAGAGCGACACTCACAGGCTATGCCTATACTGCTCCAAAAGAGAACACTAGTGCGCATATCCTGTCTGTCTGCCTTCTATGACCAGCTCCTGTTCTTGGGGCAGCTGATAACGTCCCTTCCATTAAAAGTTCAAAACTAGCCTAAGCGCTTTAGGTTACTCAGCCTTCTCTCATTCTTTTCGGTTGAAGAAAAATTCACCTCGGTAACGGTGGCTTCGCAACACGGACTCAGTCGCTACGTGAGATTCCACTTCAGCTCGCCAGGTTCGCGCCTGGCCCCCGTGCGGAAATTGATCAGTGCGGTTACGTATAGGGCTGATCAGGCACTTCGACGAGGCATATATGTCCTGCAGTCCCCGAGCTGGTGGATTGGAGAATGAACAGTTGCTCTGTATACGTATAACAAAACGTGTTCGGGCATTTTTAGTATACTGCACCAAAAGGTTATTCTGCACGATAAATCAGTGAACCTTTATTGCAACCGGTTTTCAGACGATGCGCGAAGAACGGTTATGAAAGAATATGACACGTTCGAGTACTTCACCAGAGTACACGCGCGCACACACAAAATCCGAAGTTGACAACTGTAGTCCAGAGGTAAATTTGGCTCCAATACGCTATAAGCTGCAGCCTTATCGAAAAATAAACAACAAGCTACGAGAAGAGGGCGCGCAAGAGGAAAGGAAGAAGATATGGCGGCCCTGACCGCTTCCCTTCGCCCGGAAGTCACCGACGACGGTGGTAGCGGCAGTGAACGAGTCCGCGGGAAGGAAGCGTCCCAATCACGCAGACCCCTGCAGATGGCCAACGCAGATTGGCCAGCCGCGTAAGCTGGACACGCGTGGTGTCGCATTCGATCCCCTCCTTCACTATATGCACAAACCTGCGGCCGCAGTTGCCCCCCGGAAATGCTACTGTCGATACCTCAATAACAGCGACAAAAACGACGAAAAACAAGGTGAACATTGTCCTTACGTAGGGGCACCAGAAGTTAGCGCATCAAATGGTTAAAAAAAAAAATGCATCAGCTCTCACATATCGGTGCCTTGGTCCTCCGGTCGGCTCAAAGTACCTCAAATAAAGCACAGGAAAAGGCACCTTTGCGCTGGAAGACAGACATTAAATAGCTTGTGTCATAGTTTGAAGCACGTCCTAAATTGTACAAGAACTGAAGGGCACGTTGGTCAGACATGATTTCTAGCGCAACGGCACGTGGACAGGAAGGGACGAGACAGAGCACTGTATTTCACAGGAGCTGAAAACACAGCATCTACTCCAACTCTCCTTCCAATTCTTTTCAAATTGTGGGAGACAACATGAACATTTTTCTCACTGCTACCGCGGTTGATTGCGGTGCCAAATTTCAGTTTTTTCAACATCTCTTCCGCTGTTAAAATGTTAAGATGATATCCTGCAGGTATCAGCGCTGCGTCTCGTCCCTTCTTGTCCTCCGGCCTCGAGGCCGTAGAAATCAGTTCCTAAGTTGGCATCGCAGTCGTCAGGACTGTTGCGTTGTCTGCGAGCGTATACGCGAAAATGGTGGAACGGCAGTAAAGCGCAAGTCTGAGTAAGAGCGCAGGAAAACGGCAAGGTGAAAGCACTAAGCGCACGTACAAGAAAATGAGCTCTTTCTTCTTTTTTTTTTCTCTCTCTCTCTCTCTCCCTCTTTATAGGCACTCGTGCCGTGTACGCGCGCCCGACTCCAGGAGGGGAGGAAAGGTGCGGGGCTTCTCGCGGCCGCTACACGCAGCAACCCGCGGAAAGGGGATGAAGCCAAGCGCTTTCGGAAAGGGCGTGAACCCCGGGGCGCTTTTATGCGACAGCCTTCTCGGCAGCCAAGAAGTAAACAACGGCTCTAAACGTTGGCGGAACGCTGCAATAACAACCGCCGGCGGCGCCGTGAGAGATCAACGACATCTGCGACGAGATGCAACGACCGCGGCGTTTGGCGACGGAAAACGAACCTCTCTGCTCGTGCCGACATTTTCCCTGTTTCCACGTACTACACGCATAAGTCAAGACTCCTCTGCAAATTGCACGGCGAACAGCAGAGTGTTAAGGCGTCCCACTGCAGCGACTTCATCACGTTGTGGGGAACGACACGTTTATGCATGAGCACTCGCTTTACTCCAGTTGTGTTGCGCACAGGGGAGGCGGCATGCTGGGTATCGTTGGATAATTTCTCGCAGCATCGCTTACGATGCATGATCCTGCCTCCAGCCGACACACGGAGAAGCCGGATGCGCACCCACTCAAGCCCCGACCAAAACAAAATACAACTCTCCGAAAGTCCGGCAGTCTCTGCAAGTGCGCCTTTAAAACCGCGCAACAACACCTTACGACGCGTACTTCGTTAAGCACACTCGACGAAGGATACATATTTAAACCAAAATTCGCAACAGAATCCCGCGGTGAAGCACGATTCAGACAAAACAATCAACTTGCGACGCTGCCCCTACTGCTACGCAACTATCGAACCGCCTGACTGCGTGAGACCGCTCTACACACACACGCCTACCGCGCATGAGCTATTTCTGTTTACGTTACACAACGGCCCCTTCCAGCCAAGGTAAAAAGACTGCGATTACACGTACGCATCTTCAAATACACGTACACGCGCACATATCGGCGAGGAGGACAGCGTCTCCACGAGTACGCCCACCGGCCCTGCAGCATTCCCACGATGTCGGCTGCCCGTGGAGCTGATATACACAGCGAGTCCGCAACGTCGACAAGGCCGAATTCCGGCGAGTGCGAGCGCAGCGCTCACTATGCGATAAGCAGCCCGGCGCCGCCAACGGTGTCGCATGTGCCCCCACGTGTAGTACCTCTCTCACATTCGCCCACCGACGGACCCATCGGAGCCCGATAAACGGACCGGAATGCTCCCCGCTCGTCGCGCGGTGCAGGGTACTCCTCCTTCGGCCCGATTATCTATAATATCCACCTCTTGGTTCCCTTTTTTTTTTTTCTTTTAATGCATTCTTTTTCTTTATAGCTCTGACCCATTTTCCGAATGCGCCGCACAGCTCCTTTTGTCATACTGCCGGAACCTGGCGTCCGAACGAGGCACAACAGGAAAGGGATTTAAAAAAAAAGAAAAGAAAAAAGAAAAAAAAAGACAACGGAATTTGCGGCATGGAAGCACGTATGGTCGTACGCACTGGCGCACCAAGGCCGCTCAACTCCGGCCCGGCACTCGAGACAACACCGCGAAAGAAGAGCGCAGCCAAGTGGCGAAGGAGGAACAGCCGCTCTGTACGATAACAAATATAACAAAACTGCCAAAAATCAATACACTTTGTCAAAACTCTCTGGTTGTCCGCTACCGATATACGGCTACGGTTTCCTGGCTGCAAATCTAATTTGACCGCGTGCATGCGTCCAACCTGCACATCGCTCTAATTTTGCGAAAGATACCGACCATCAATAATGGTAGTCAGGCAGCATAAGCACACAATCATCTACCGCCCCCGAGCACAGGAGTGCTGACCAGAAATGACGCTCCCCTCACAAGGGACTGATCTACCACTAATTATCACCCGAGCCTGTCAGCTCCAATAGTGGCCAGTTCCCAGAACCCTGCGATAGATCTTACAACTACAACTACTCGGCAGTATCCGAGCAATCCAATCCTTTCTTTCCCTTGAGTCTAACCGGACTCCCAGGAGGTCCTCAGAGCTTTCCACCGCACAACGCGGCCTTCCGTTAGATATCCGCACGACCCTAAACGATACACTGATGCAAATGCAACTACACCCTGTGACTCTCCGGTGGATTCCGGCCCATATGAAGACAGCTGGCAGTGGTCATCAGCTCTCCCACAAAATTTCTCACTGGGAGCCAGTGACCCCGCGTCAAGCCATCGACGACTTGGAAGTCTAAATTAAGACTGCACATAGAGCTACAAGCACACTGAAGGTCGTCATGTCATTAGGAATGCAAACAAACTGCACGTGTCAGTGCAGTGTTTATTCTTATTGCTTATTTTGGTTTTTATTCATTAGGCGACGATTCAAGACACCGTAAAATATATCTACTAAAAATAGTCCTTGCGGGAAATAAATGTTAAATGTACAGATTGTCCGCAGTCGAGGAAATCTGTCTGACTAGAAGATTCCTGAGCGCCTAAATTCTTGCACTTTGCCAAGCTTTGAATAGAAGGTGTAATGAGGCTCTCTTCAAGCTCCTATACGATATGATGATGGCGTGGGAAACGATGATCCGCCGCGTGCTACGTCACGTTCCCAGGACAGACCGACAATGCACCATTCATCCGCGTAGGGACGAACAACACACACACACACACACAACGGTACGCCCCAATGACATTTGTCAAAGACGGCGACTCGAGTCGCCCGTCGCGTTGAATGCGAGAAGAGGAAGCCATCAGCAGGCGTCAATGTCCCGCTTGGAATTTGATGCCCAGAAAGAAAGAGAGGGAGAGGAGGGGGAGACATCAAGAACAATTGCGAACCAAGTGCGCTAAACCTGCCAAGCCACACAACGAACGGTACGTTAGGACATTCCAAAGTATAACAATGCCTGGGAAAGGTTCTACGGGAAACACCGACCACAGGAGCGAATGGGACTATTGTGTGTCTGTCCATAGCGTCGGGCTACACGTCCGCGCGGCTAATTACGCGCGGGAATTGTACACGCAGTCAGTTTTCCAGCCAATAAGGAGACCTCTAAATGCGGAGCATAGATTTTTTTTTTTTTTTTTTTTTTTTTTGTCGGTTATCGCCGACATTACACTCCGCAACGTATAAGCGTTACACTAGAACCTGTTCACAGTATACGTATATAGCATGCACGGACACTGTGCCGGCGGTAGCCCTTGGCCAATGCGTGTCTTATCAGCCTGAGGAGGATGATAACAACTATCGATCAGAGTTCAACTACCACCATCAGGACCGGGGGCACAGTCTTCGCACTCACAATTCAATACACCATCTACATAGGCCCGAAATGATCCAATGGTAAAGTTACTATCGCCAGGCAGCGTTGCGCTGTCACCACGTAACGGAATCCAAACAGGCGATCTTATATGCTTCCAGAAAGAGGAGGGATTTTTCTGTACGTAGGGGTACGCCCCTCCATCAAGCCATTCATAGGTTTTTTTGGGTGCATGCCCTAACATCCCAGATGTTGAAATAAAGGTATTTGACACATTTACTAGTGATGTTAGCGATGGGGGTACGAGGTTCGGTGAGACGGTCAACAGTCCTTGACCAAAGCAACATGGCCTTTCACTGATCGACTGCAGATCGACTGCAGGTGGTGGGTCCATGGGGCATGCCTGCAAAGGGCGTTCCCGAACGAAGTCTCCCTTGAAAGTCAGGAGCACCTTAGAGACACCAGTGCACAGCCACACAAAAGCTTCAGCGTCGTCATTCTTCCAGCCAGCGTGCAAAACATCTTCAGCTACACTCGTAATAATATAGTATGCGATTAATCGGCCCTTTTGGCCGCATAGTCTCCATCAGTGGGGAGTATGCGCCATCAAAAATTTAAGCGCAACAGAGACGAAACACAGACAAGATGGAACGGGACTTGCGCTAAGAACACCTGCTTAAATTTTTGACAGCTATGCACCAACCTGCTCCGCTAAGTGTTTTACTCAAGTATGCGCCACCCGGAGTGTGATCGCATACTCGTTAGGATTTTTTTTTATTTGCGTTTATAATCGGATAAGACTGAAGAAAGAGAGGAGCGGCAGGTGCCCCTCAAAGCAGGTCTTTCAGGCAAAGGCGTCGATCAATCTTCACGACACCGCAGTTAATCTGATTATAAGGCGCCGCGAACCTTCTCTCATCTGCCACACCCTGAGTTGTCTCGCTAACAGAGAAAAGGGGATTATTCACGAGAATCGGTCGACACCATCGGCTGCGAGAGGGATTACTATTTATTGAGTTGTACCAGACTATAATCAGAGATTTATGTCCTGGCGGTTAGCGAGACCGACCTAGAAGGTATACGATAGTACAATTTGTCGATATGAAACCACGAGTCCTGCAGGGGAGGACGCTAGTTCCCTTGCCCGGTCCATTAATCATAGGGCAGCATAGTGGACAGCCTCGTTCTCGGCAAGGTTGTGTGTGCGAGTGCCCATATCAAATGGGCACGGCGTGTGTTAATAACGGATAATTATATTCCACAAATCTAAAACTGCTTTCACAGAAGACAGTGAAAATTTTGTGGGAATCCATTTACACATATTCTACCGAAGCATGTCGTTGTCTACTGTAAGGAAGTTGATAGATTTGTTTTTGTTTTTCGTTCCTGCATGCATGCCAGCGAGCGATTACCGACCAATAGCGATGCAAGTTTTAAGCAAGCCCTTAATTATCATACTTGGCACCCGCCCGTAATTAAATGACTGTTTCTAATCCAAGGCCGCACTGCAGAGCGCCACAACGTGCATGCACGATACTGCATTGACATGTAACAATGTAACAACAGACAACTTCAATCGCATGCATGCAGAGCCTTCAATTCGCGCCACTCATCGGATACGAAAGCGCGGGTTATATTCGTTAGTCTTTGCGCTCAATTTTCAAAACTGCACACCTTACAATATCAAGACGGCAGCGACACACTATACAGAAATCCTGGAACTAAACATTGGTGAGTGTTGCACAGGAGGTAATGGTCATTAAAAAAAAAGATTACGTAATGTTCGATACACGAGTGCGACCAAGCGTGCAGCGGTATAAGCGCATCGTCTTTGTCTTGATGCAGGAGAAGACATCGCGGAGAAGCTGTCACGTATGGCTGCGTAACACAAACGGCTGCTGAGGAAGGAAAGGAGGCGGAGTCTCTTTGTCTTCAAACGAGTGGGGAAGCGTGCCACGCAATACACACCCTGTGCACACAGCGCAGGGAGAGCCCGCACACACACACGCACTGCGCCCCATGGCCCAGATAGCGGTGCCACACACAATGAGCATCACTGTGTTTCGTGTGAGCCACGGGCGGTGGAAGGTAAATATGCCGCCGCTGGACCGGAACGCAGTGAAAAGGTGCTTGCGCAGAAAAAGAAAAAGGAAAAAAAAAAAAACGAAGACGAGAGATATGGCGACACAAGAAGCGTGTCTGTGCTGCCTGCGACTCTCGGGAGATGATAGCATCGCGCATTCCCTGGGCGATGGTGCGGCACGATGCAATGCCAAACTTGCAGGGAGGCGAAGGATGAGCTGAGACAAAAGGAAATTTGCGTTTTTTTTTTTCTTATTTCTGAGTCTGCGAGTATGAAAAAAAAAAAAAAGAAAAAAGCTTTCGAACAGTGATCCTCCTTTGAAAACGAGAATACTCCGCATGGCGCCGTCTGCAAACTGAGCAGAAGGCCTACTAGTGATTCGTCTGCAAAAGCGCGCAGATGATTCCGCTGTGTCCAACAGAATCCGATAGCACATCGTCTGTTGCCATGGTCTGCCTTAAAGGATATACTGGTGAGATACAGCAGATGACAGTCACAACCATTTACTTGCCTAACTCAATAGCTCCCTGAAACCTCTCTTTCTCTCCCACAGTGATTCATTCATTTATTCAATCAATCAATCAATCAATCAATCACTGAAACCCGGAGTATTTCCGCTCACATATTCAATCACTCTTACTCACGAACCCACAAACCTGAGACTTAAAAGCCGCTCCACTTGAATTTCCGTATAGTTACCAAGTTTCGACGTAAAACTTCGTAAGAAAACTTGTCAGCAACTTCCTTGCTCTCTACAAAAAAAAAAAAAAAAAAAAAAAAAGAACCAAACACTCGACATTGTACTATCCGTATTCAAACAAACAAAAAAGGAATGACGCACTTTTACGACAAAACAGCCTTGATAGGTCTCACCCACAGCAGCGTATATTATACACACGGATTACGCGGTGAAAATTGGTCCAACGTGGGTAGCACGCAACGAACCGTGGGTATACAGTTCCTAAGCCGCGAGTCCTTAAAAGCCCGTCTCAGCAGCATCGGGACACACGCATCGCGAAGCCACTCGCTAAGGACGTGATAACGGCGCTCCTCTGCCCCCGTAACCACCCTCGCGAACAACTTCGTCTTACAGCCATCTGTGTGGACTGCTCGCTTGCAAAGTCCGCGCACGCAGTACTTGATACACGACTGCCCTGCCTATTGCAAAGACCCTAACACGAAATTCCTGACGCAGACCAAGGCCATTTGACAAGAATGGAAGATACGCATATATATATGATTAAAATACGTAGTATAAAATCACCTGTTTTCATGAAGGATTACTTCGGTTGGGCAGCATCTCGTCAGATGTAATTTACAGCAGCTTCCACAATTTCGTAGTTTTACTTATTCGATTCGGAAAGTACGAGCAATCTCGAGCATATATATATATATATATATATATATATATATATATATATATATATATATATATATACATATATAGTCTCGCATGTATAGGGCGTGAGGACTGCGGCGGTGGACTTCCTGTGTAGCAAAAATTTGCTAGAACAAATAACGCGCGCTCCTCAAGACTGACAGGGAATGAACAAATCCGGAAGCGAGGCGCTACGACCGAACGCCCAGCCAACCAACCGGAGACACATTCTCGACAATTCGAACTCGATTAACTCCAACGTAGCTGGTCGAATTGACAGATTATCAGACCACGCTCGCACCGGGCGGACCCAGCTAGAAAAAAACCTCTCTCAAGCGTCCCCTTATTTCCTTCATCGTTAACACGCGTATACAGCTGCACGATTCCAAATAAATTCGAACTACTATCAGTAAAAATTGTTCAGATTATACTCTCGGCTTAGGTTATATAGTTTAGCTTCCCAAAGCGACTCAGGCTATGAAGGAAGCTGTAGTGGAGGGCTCCGGATAATTCCGACCACCCGAGGTTCGTTAACGTGCACCGACATCGCACAGCACACGGACGCCTTTGACCGCGGCCGCCACGGTCAAGATTGCGGGAAGATTGTGATCTACCAGCGCAATGGCGAAATAGGACAGCAGTCTGAAAAACGCGTTTTCTCCGCAGGCATTCCACCGCCCAGGCACTCGAGGCATACGTAATGTCATTTGCGACCATACACAGCCACGGATTAAAAAAGAAAAAAAAAAAAAAGAAACTCTATGTATTACAAGCGGACTTGTCCTTTTCCGAACAAGCGCTTTCCTGTACGTATACCGCGCGCGCACCTGGCGGTATGCGACACAGCTGCACGTGCGTTTGAAGTCCTCTGGCTACGCCGCTATCTACAAAGCAAAATAGCGCGTGCTTAGGCCACGCAGCGAGATAACCGTTGTCCATTTTATCAGATGCGCACCTGCTGCGCGAGCACGTTCCGACGATCTGAGGGGCTACCGCGCGGAGTATCTCCGGAAAGAAATCGGAAGCCTTTCGGGGGCTTTCGATAATGCGTTCGAACAGGACGACCACGAATGAAAAATCGGCATCCGTCTGCCGGCGTAGACTAGTTCACAGAAAGAGGGATAAGAAAAAAAACAAAGAATGCACCATGCATAAGCCTTCAAGAGAGACTTGGAACCGCGGCGGCAAAAACAGAGAAGCAAGCCCTTGCCGCTGCTTTATACAGCACTCGACAATCACCTCATCCTCTCTGCCCGCGTGTTCTAGCCTGTAGCTCTCTCTCTCTTTTAACGTGATATTGATAACGTCGAAAATATGGCATGTTTGCATGCAAAGATTTTAGGAAACAAATGTGCTTTAGATACCTCGTCAACTCGGTCGCGCGAGCCTAAGTTTGAACGCGCAGCCAGTTTCGAGGGCTACGCTGGATAACTCTTTTGAACAAATTAAGGCAATATATACCAAATTATTTCAATGAATTAGAAAAACGCACAAAGAAGTAATCTGTAAAGCCTGAACTTTAAATTGCCCATTAACAGCCCGACGTCGATATATAGGCATGTTCAGTAAACCCAATCTACTTTTCCGGTGTTTCCGGCTAACGAACGCAGACAAGCACGCACCTCTAGCTGGAGGAGCATTTCTCCCCCGGTTTCTGAACAAATCAGTCCACTTAGAACAATATCTTCCAACACGCCAGACTATGGGACGACTTCGGTACCCAGCCAAACTGCTCAGCGAAGACGGGCAGCAGCGATGGCGCCTGCCCGGTTCTGATGGATGGACGGATTAAACTTTATTTTAGCAAAGGAGTTTGGGACTCGCACATGAACAGACTAATATTCTCGGCTACATGCTGACCCCAAGGAAGCAGCGGCCGCTTTTCGACGGGGGAAAAAAGCAAAGCGCCCAATGGCGGTTGAAATTATCCGGAGCTCCACTATACAGGACCTCAGTCGCTCCTCCATAAACCCCCAAACCACAAGTGTTAAACCAAACTTAGTATCATAAACACCAGTTTTGCGGGGAGAGAGCCTGTGTGGGTCCGCCAGAAAAATATTTGGATGTAGCTCAGCTAATATTGAAAGCGAAAGTTTGGTTTAGCCTAGTAAAGCATTGCCTTTACTTAGTTAACCTTTCGTTTAGCAGTAATTATACTTAGGTATACACTCGTCGTTAAGCCTGGCATGACGACTGTGCCTGAGTCGGCGGCTACAGACGTGACTGTGATTAGGCTTCTGTAGACAAGCATCGCTTAAAAAAAAAAAAGAAAAAAAAAACACTACACACACAATGCCGGATTCCAGTCTTCAGCCAACACGAGAGGGGTGGGAAGCAATACTGTCCAGCTGGGCAAGGACGGGCAACAAAAGTTCGCCGAACGGGCGCGGGTAGCTGCGCACGCTAATGGAATCCCGGACACAGGAAGTCGCCCACAAACCCGTTACGAGTCAATAGAGTTTTCTACTAATACAAGCACTCAACTAACGGAAACCAATTGGCTCGGCCAGATCAGCGGGTCAAGTGGTTCAATTAGAAACACGTCGCTGCTTGGCTGATCAAGCGATGCGTGCACTGGAGAATCAGTAAAATACAAGGACTGGCGAATTTCACATACGTTATCACATGACGAAGCGATCTGAGCTCGAGTGCGTTCTAGGGCACTCTCTTACCGCGTCCCTTGCTGCTGCTGCCGTTGTTCATAACCTAACCTAACGACACGTGCGCGCTACAAATAAAGTGCTCACGCGTCTTGGGCACCTGGACGTGACCGCTTCGTGAAGCAGTATACGTGCAATATAAACCCGGTGGCAGGAGCAGCGGCGCATCGAGCAAACGACACGCGTGCCGTTAGGAAGGAGAGTCATAAATTGACCGAGCAAACAAGCAGCCGCGCAAAACTACAAGTGCGCACTCCGTCAAAAAGGAAAATAAAACAAAAACGGGAAAGTACGCCCTTCCATTTGCCAAAGCCTTTTGGACTCGCAGCAAAGTACCGGCATTACGCGTGCAGTCAGCTACAGAGCACGCCCGCGTGTGTAAAGAACGCCTATAGCCAGCAAAAAAGGCCGCCGACGGAGTTCGAACCACGCCCAATAGGTTGGCGCACGCCGAGCAACAGCTCTTCTGTCTGGTCGGGTTTTCCTGAAGACGCCACTGCGAAGTCGGCGCTCGCTGGGAGCAGCAGCAGCGGCACAAGAGGCCGAACAGGGGCTGCGCGATGTTGTTAATGCGAGAACGAGCACTATAGTTACACGTCGTCACGGTCAACGTTTATAAAATATGCGTTTGGATATATGCCCAGTCGTTGGTCACTGTGTGCATAACCTCTCGCACTTCGCCACAGCATAGTTCCAGTTCGCTAAGGGCCGGACAAATCAACGCGTTTTCGGGCCCCTGGTGAGATTGTCGAACATGGTGTAACAACAC
The DNA here is from genome assembly GCF_055883805.1 of Amblyomma maculatum. Lineage (NCBI taxonomy): Eukaryota > Metazoa > Arthropoda > Arachnida > Ixodida > Ixodidae > Amblyomma > Amblyomma maculatum. The sequence goes on along the minus strand of NC_139353.1, from coordinate 6,281,140 downwards.
GACCTGAACACAGAAAGTGACGCGCGTAAAAGCAAGAGTTAAGAATAATAACTAATAAAACATTACATACGAGAGCAAGCAGACAAGAACAACGCGAGAAATGACGTTTACGAAACTCCTCCAACCGACGGTAATAACGTCTACCACCGGGTCATATGGACGGTGCTTCAACAAGAGAACTATAGCGCAGGCTGAGAGCAAAATAATAATCAAAAAAGGAAACTGCAAGGGCCGTATTCTGTAACCATGCGTTTCACTCTTGGCATGAATGCCCGTCTATCGCTACCAGTTCCCGCCTGTGGTGTCATGACTCACAGCGGTATAACAGTATGATTAGCCAAAGGAAGGGGAGAACATACAAGAGAATCGTTACAGATTATAACAGAGGACCATCTTGCGCATATATCCACACGCTGGCCTCTTGAAGAAACCGAGACCATCGCAGTGGCGTCGAGACAGAGCGCCGAAAGTCTGCAGCCTTATGTTCCAATGAGAAAGCCTTACTTATCCCGTTAAGCACTAACTGCTTGAGGCGACAATTCGCGGCGACACGCTGCGTGACAGCGTCGCGCAGTGGGCTGAGGGCCGCCAAAGCATTGCCGCTCGATTCTGGGTTTGTAGAAAACTGCGCATGTCGCCTGGAAGCAGCTCGCGAGGCAGCCAATTGCAGAAGGCTTTGGGTACTCAACTTCCGTTCTGGCTTTTTCGCGAGTGAAGTTTGCTTTTCTAGTCTAGTTTGAGCGAAAAACCTGCAGACGCTCACTCGTCTGATCCGTGCATATATGAACACATCGAGACAATTCAGTAAAAGCTTGGTTGCGTAATAAAGGAAAAGAAAGGCTAAGGAGCACTGCTTGCAACGCAAGTCTGCATCGCCGTGCAGTAACGCACCGCTGCGTCCCCTTACAACGCGATGCGTTATAATTAATTTCATCAGTGTTCTATCGTGCTTCATGCCGCTTAGTATTAGAAACGGGATATCGTAACTGTACTCCCTTTGACCGAATGACGCAGCGGATCAACTCTGAAAGCGCGCCGTCCTGTCCCGTCGCTTCGTGCGGTGTGTACCCGCGGCAACGACAGACGTTGGCGTGATCGTCGCGCGACGCATCGCCAAGGGTTGTCTCCTCATGCGGTTACCGCTTCAAACGAAACGTCGCCGGCGACATTCGTGCTCGTTTGCCAATCTCTTCAACTCTGTCCCGCTGTCACGTTCTCCGACGACCGGCGAGGCGCCATAACAGCGGCATGCTGTTCTGACGCCTCGCCGGTCGTTTCCATCACCGCTGTTTTAGCTGGTTATCAGTACAGCCCTGTTTCGCCGAAGGTGCACGTGGCTTAACGAGCACGCATCGTAACGTACACAGGTACGCACCGGAAAAAAAAATTAGTTGTGGTTTAACTCTGGTTAACCCTAGTTGAATTGCGATAGCAACGGCGGAAGCTTCTTTTGCCTGCTATATTATTCCCCTATCACGCCCTATCAATGTAAGGTGCTGTATACATTGTTGGAGACACTAAAGCTCATCTTTTAAGAGTATGACGCGAAAGCGAAAGCTCTTCTTCTGCTCCTCCTCCTCCTAGGCCGCTCAAGGTAAAGCGTGCCCTCCGCCGGGACCACGCAACGGCTAGAAACCCGGCGCAGTATTGCTATCGCAATAAAAAAAAAAAAAAAAATGTATCTCCCACCAACAAGCCTCCACCCGTTTCCCCGCCAGAACCAAACACGGCGAAATCAAATCCAAAAGACGCAACGGGAAGGCGGTCCTCGGCACGTACTGACTTGAACACAAAAAACCGTTTTTCGAAATTCCAATTAGAAGTATTTTTAAAAAGAAAAAACAGCAAATCGAAACCGAAACTGCTTTCACGGCCAGAAACGACGTCCCAGGTGACGAAATGGTGACGTCACACTCAGTATTAGAGAAACACTCGTACGCGCGTTGGATGGTGAAAATAAAGTATGGAAATCATGAAGCATTGCATAAAATGTCTGAGGTAGTTCAATATAAGCCTCACAATTTCATAATCATGCGGGAAGTGGACAGTAACGCCGGTATACTGTTTGCGACGTCAGAAACTCAATGTTGCCGGCAGAAATAGTCTCAACTTAAGCCATGAAAACAGCATATTTTAAAGTCGTGTTGCGCGCGAACGGATTATCGTACGGCGGCCAAATTTTGTAGAATGCGTCAGGACGGAGAGGAGAATCTACGGTAAAATTTTTATTAGAATATTAGAATGTTGAAAAACCCCCGGAGTTGCCCTTTAAGGCCTACATATTTTTACTTCACTTTTGGGCTTAATAATCCGCTTCATCATTCTCGTCATACCTCCGCTCTATCCTGCAGACAGGTCACAGGGAAAACTGTACGTTGTACAAGAGGACAATCGGAGCGAGAGGGTAAATCTCGTCACGCGCAGCACATCACGGCTTGCTCACGAGATAGCGCGCGATCGCTGTGAAAATTGTTTAAAAAAAATAAAAAATAAAAATAAAAAGAAACACCTGGCAAAAAAAAAAAATAATATCCACAACTGCGTCCCACCATACACTCGCTACACAATGCAAGACGTTCGAATAAACGCCGAGAAAACCGGCCATCTATAAAGACACAAAGTCGTGACCGCACCTCAAAGCCGCCAGAGTGCATGTCGACAGCCGAATCAATTTTCCGCGCGCGTTTCGAAAGTTTGCTTTGACGCCGGCGAGGAGATAAAAAAAAGCGAGGCATATATATCCCGCCCGTTAGTACTGTCTGTTAGTTCTTTCCTCTTCGGCTCTATAACCACCCCGCTCAACTCAACGAGACCTCGCAGAAGCACGCGCCTCCGCACGCAGACGCCCATACGTGACTACGAGTACGACGGAAAATAATAAGCCTAAATGATGGATTCGTTCTCGAAACTCACGCGTTCCTTTCACGGCGCAGCAGTATGTATACATGGGCGGCAATACGGCGCCAGCCAGGGGCATTTTAAGGCTTTGCAAACGAGCGTAGACAGATGAGCCGCAAAGGCAGATTACGCACGACGCCCGAACGCTTAAAAGAAAAAAGAAAAAAAAAAGAAGAAGAAAAGCACGCAATGGCTTCCCGTTAATCCGAAGTCGCTTACTTCGGACTTCCCGTTTATTCGAAATGATGAGTTCTGGCGCTGTCAAAACAAATGTGCTAAAATAATTGCAAACGTCAGGTCCCTATCACATTCATCGACAGGTTAGTTCTATGGGAGTGAAGGGACTACCATAAGGCCGTTACACTTGAGGAGGAAGGCGGTGGAGGTAAGAAAATAAGTGTAAAAAAAAAAGTCACCGGTCCGGAACCTTTCCGTTTCTTTCAAATGTGCCAAGGCCCCCATCGATTTCTAGCGGAGACGATGAAGCATGCATTAGAGAAGCTGACACGAGCGCTGGTGGTGGCCCGCGCGGCCAGAGACTATTCATTACTACGCGGCGCACATGGTGGAACAACACGATATAATGGTTGTCGTGTTAACGAGCAGACACCTCTGCGGAGCGGCGCTATACAGGCGAATGATTTACAACGCGCCCGGGGGTGATGGAGCGAACGAAGCAGCTCGCGCATGATTATGTATGCCATATTTAAAGGCACGAAAGCATTACACGCGTAAGAAACAAAATGCGACGTCGCCGAAGACTGCCAAGTTAAGAAGGTTAACGTTGCTTAATTAAAAGGCCATTTTCATTTCGCGTTGGTGATATTCAAGTCGCTAAGAGGCCGGTAAAGGTCACGCATTCTGAAGGCATTTCAAGCGTAGCGATGCTATAGCAAAGCAGAAATTTGTTACGCGAGCATTTCCAGCTCTCTTGCTGTCCCTGTTTGAATAGGCGCTGTAACGTAGTGGTCCAGTTAAACACTCGACTCGCCTCCCCCCACACACACACTTCCGTTCTTCCCCTCCGCCTCGACTCCTCCACGCAAACTTAAAACAAAAAGAAGAAAAGGCCTACGTTTCAGAAAAAGACGGTCATGTCAAAATTCATTACAAAATCTACAAAAACAGTAATTCGTTGCCTGTCTTTCTCGACTGCAAAAATAGCGCTCTTGCTAAGCGCATAAGGACAGTATGAACAGCAATACTGCAGAGAGAGAGAGAAAATATGTGAGCGGCCAATCTTCCTTTTAAGGCGCTGTCTGCGATTCGTATACGTCACAGACGAGGCGTGCACTGCACGATGTCGAAATCTCGTCCACGTCATGTATTCCGTTCAGCCCATGCACATACCTCGAACACGGGAGAAGCGCACATCGAGTGCTAAAAAGGCACTCGCACGTCAAAAAGGGACAATGAGGTCACACATGGTACATGCCCCGAGGGTGCCGCGCTCAGCCCACGCGAGAGCGCATGATTCAGCCGAATACAGAGAGTGCATGTACCGGGTGCAGTAAGCATAAATATATTAGCCGAACAACGCTGCCAGCTGCGGTCGGCAGTTTTACTCGCGCAACTTCGCGCTTCCTAGCGAGCAGAAAAAGAAATGTACTCTTCCGGTGCAAAACCATCTGCAGGAAACCGTATATGCTAGACGCACTCCCTCGTGCATGCGTGATCGCAGCGGCAGGTAGTTCCCCGCTCATCCCGTAGTGAAACAAAAATAAATCAATGGAGTATGTTCCGTGTTCCCAGGAACAGCCATATGGAGTACTGGTATACACCTAGGGCAAGCGATCAATGAACATTTTCGCAGAGGCTGAATAAATCCTTTGTGTACAATAATCACCGCAGGGTGCAAAACAACAAACATTTCCCGCAGAAAACCGGTTCAATCAGACGAGGGAGTGTGAAATCTCAGCCAGAAAGAGGTAAAGTTTATACATATACTGCGGATCTGAGGTAAAAATAACTCGACAGCCGCAATTACACACAAGGGGTTTGTGCAGCCCCACATCATTATCTCAAGTCAGCAACAAAACGGTGCGCACGGATTGAGGCAAACGCCTGCTGAGGACGCTCCTGTTGTACTCGACATATAATAATAAAAACACATGAAACGCACGCACGCACGCACACAAAGGAACAAGCTAACACGTCCGCTCAGCTCGCGACAACGCATTGTCGGAACGCTCACATCTCATAGGATATTCGGTGATGTAAACACCTCCGCCACGATGAAGTTGTATTTCTTCGCACAGAAGGGAGGACACGCAGTGATAGCGTAAAGAGAAAGGTAATGTCGTTATTTTTGTTCGTTTTAAGATGATCTCTGTACTGACTGACAGAGGCACGCGTACATAACCGACATTCTACACAATACTTTCGCTGCTGCCTCACTGTATGAGGACCTAAAACATCTTGACAATGAGGAGATTTAAACGTCTCCACAAAATATAACTCCTCCTCCCGTAAACTCAGTGCAACAAAAAATGCCCTTGTATACCCGTGACGCATGAATTCCCCTGACTGCAGTGGGGACTGTTGCCCGAAAGAACAAAAGAACACCAGCGAACTCGCTGCCCTAAAGAATGAAGTAAGCATTTATAAGTCACAACCTAGAAACTATGAAAATGACTTTTCCAAGTGTTAGGAGCGCTTCTACTGCTCTCCTGAAAACGTGAAGCATCGAATTTTCAATTCAGCAACACAAAACATTACCCCTCCCACCAGAGCTTTTGTGAACTCAATCACTCAAATATCCTCAATCACCCAACAAAGGGCAGTTTTAAGAGGTACACAGCTATGAAATGTAACGTAACACAGCAACCGAAGATTATCCGATCGGAAAACCTAGCTGAGTTGGCAATTAACTTCCAAATGCGCTCTAATGGGAAATGTTATAGATTTATACGCGTGTTTGAACGCCAGAACACAGGAGTCCGTAACAATTCAAAAAGTAGTGCATTAATATGCGGCGAGAACTAAATATCGATATTAAAGCGGATTGCTTCGACATTTAAGCACACTCAATTGAAAGTGTCGAATATGCGCTCTTGCTGCAGTACAAGAAGTTCGTTCAGCGTAACGGAACTGAGCAGACTGAACTCTACGCAACGCCCCCGTGTCGAGTTACTCATAGAAGAAACTCGCCAACGGCGCTACAGTGTTCGCCGAAACGCGTCCAGCAGCGCATCGCACTCCAAGCACCCCACTCACTTGCCGAGAGTGCCAGGACGACCAACAACACCGACGGTAACGGGCCCCACTCATCGCGAGCGATAGCAAGAGAAACCGTGAACTTTAATCGGCGTTGCCGCATGCTCAGCACAGGGAGGCTGCCGGCCGTCGTAACAATGGAAACGTCTTCCTCCCTGCGATAAGCGCGCACCGGCAAAGATGGCTGCCCGTAAACGCCTCACTGGGCCGCATTCAAATCTTCTCAGCACGTACACACGTGACAAGCCTCCATTAAGGAATGAATACGCCGCCTGATGTTATTCCCACAGAATACAGTATATAAGCTTAGAGGCCCCCCTTATTAAAGGAAGATAAATTATCCTCCAGAAGAAACGTTAAAGTTGCAAGGCGTGTTCATTATACGGCCGCCTTCCGCGAAAAAAAAAGAAAAAAAAAAACGGTTTTGTAGAAGGCCTGAACAGATGCTACGAGCGGGGTTCTCCGAGAATCCAGATAAGACCGATACATACGTGTTTTGCGCCGTCTCTTTTTTTACCTGCTTCCTTTTCTTTTCTTTTTGTCTACCCATTAGTTTCAGCTTGCAAAAGGCGAAATTCCGGAAGGCATACACATGCGGTGCGCTGTTGTAAGGTTGATGAAAACTTTAAAATGCATGCATTGTCTGTCCTTTATTTCTTCCTCGTTAATTCCAGTTTACAAAGATAATATAAATTAAGGCGGGACAGACGTAATACGGCCCTATAAGTCGCTAAAATGTTTTTCTTCCTAGTGAATCCAGTTAACAAAGACCAGCTACACTACGGCAGAAGAGACGCAGCGCGGCGCAAAGTTGATGAAATTGTAATTCTGCGCGTAGAATTCAGGAGTCATGGCCTGTGTGCGACAGTCGGCATCGATCTCTTCGTCGTCGAAAAGGTCGCGCTTTCAGTGGAAGGCGCGACACGAACGGCTCCGTACCGAAAAACCCTCTCCTAAGATTAGAAACACATCGCCAAGCGTCAGCACTGAACCGTATCGTGGTTCCGTCTCGAGCACGGGTTGTCTACCTCGTCAATTACCGTGCATCGCAACACAGCGCTTTTGCCACTACCCAACTATATTCATAACAAACATCACCGAAATCTCCAGACATGTTCTTCAAATGTCACAGTCGTTGCGACACACACATCGTCGACGTTCCCACTGCCGCCGCCGCATTTCAATCGCATTCAAGGAAAACGCGAAACTACGAAATAAGGAACGCATAACCAGTAACGGAGAAGAAACGCGACGCACTACACAAGGACAAGATGCGTATAATAACACGCTGAAAGCGTCAGCTTACCTGGATTTTCCTTTTTCTTTTTTTTTTCCTCTTTTGCTTTTTCTTTTTCGACTTTCTCCCTTGTTTCTCGGGGCGCTCTCCGAAGAGGGTCAAACAGCGAGAAGGAGGTCACGCACGAAGAACAGCCGGCAGACAATACCGAAGCAAAAGGGGCAGCACAAAACCGAAAAGAAAGAAAAAAAGGGAGAAGAAAAGCTGCTGCTTGGAGTGTGTAAAAGAGAGAACAGTCGTTTCACAGCCCGCGCAGCGGGATGGGGCAGACCGCGTTCACACACACGCACACACCAAGACCACGGCCGGTGCACAAAGTAGAAGAAGGCGTTGTCGTACGCCAAAAGCGGGGCGGGACAGACAGAGAGATAGACAGACGCTCGCACCGTTACGCCAGCCAGCGGCGAAGCAACGCGGGCGATGGAATGAGAGAGATATTTCGCCCGTAGAGACCGTCGTCGCTGCGAGGCGCACACACAGACGTCACCGAGAAAAAAAAAGAAAACAAAAAAATGATAGCGAGGCGACCCTCTCCTTCCCTTTCCTCTCTTAGCAGCGGCCATCGCCAGCCTCAACCATTCTGTGTGGCGCAAGAGGAAAGGCAGAAGCGACCCAGAAGATACCCCTCTCCGCCTATCTTTCTAACCTCGGCCGTCTCTAATCTAGACGTCGGTGGAGAGGAACCGTTTGTCTTCTTCGGCAAACGGGCCACCGAGATATCGGACGCGCCGAAACCGGCGAGCGCTCACACCCCGCTGCTTTAGGAATGCGATCGGATTCAATGTACGCATGGCCACTCAGAGGATTGCGAAATTGGCCGAAAAGGGAGGTGGAGGGACACGAAGTCGCAAAGGACGGAGCGACATCTCCACCATGGGTCGCAACAGCGCTTCTTTTCGGACGGCAGGGGCTGACCCATTTTCCTTCGGAAACCGCTGCGCTTATCAGAAAGGAGTACGAGTAGACCTTGAAGGGTAAATTCATTTAATGATACTGTTAACCCTCGCTTGAGGGTCGTCACATGCGTGCAGGGTATACAGTGCAATGCACAGCTGCAGACAACGTTGACACCTCAGAGCGGCAATTTGGAGGCCCTCGGCACAGAATATCAATGGCGCGTTCTAAATTACGGTTGGTCCACGGCTGATTGGCTGACTTATTTACAGCCGAGTGATTGCTTGATTACTCGACTGGTTGATTAAGTTTAGGTGAACAGCTAACCCACGTCATTACTTTGTCCTTGTCCATTCGCGTAGTGCAAGACTTACGTACAGTCGTTGTCAAAATTATACGACCCAAGGGGTCCGCTTCTAGTCCTGTAACGAGGCTCCTGGAAGCAATACTGGAATATATAGATAAACTCGAGAAGAATGATAACGAGATCTAGGAAATTTCGAAAGCTGGAGATGCGCAATGAGTCCAGCTACGGGGCTTGGAAAACCCGTAGGCCGTATATTTTTGATATACCACATAACGGCTGCAGCTTATCGCTCCTCCCTCTATTCCCCAGCACGCTACATTCCTGTGACGTCATCGCCCACACCGGCGAAGATTAGCAGCCTGTTGCATGGGTTCCCGTAACAAAGACGCCTCTTCTTTCCAGCGTGCACGCATACCACTGGTCAATCGGAACGAGCGATAAGTCCGTGCTTTGCACCTGACTCGCTGCATTCCGCGGGCTGCCCTTCTCTTTTCCGCGGCGGAGAGAAAACGGGAAAGCATCGGCCCGATGCGTGTCACGTTTCGTGCCTCAAGAACGGGCCAACCAACCCATCATAGCAGAACCCCCCCCCCCCCCCCCCCCCCCCTGAAGCGTCAAAGAAAGAAAGAAAGAAAGAAAGAAAAAAAGAAAGAAAGAAAGAAAGAAGGAAAGAAAGAAGCAGCCTCGAGCCATGTATGTATGTACGTACACCACGGCGCGCCGTAAATCCCAAGACAAAAAAAGGGGAGAACGCTGAGCACAGCAGCAGTCCAACATCGGGACACACTGTGCAGCAAGAAAAGAAAGGCGATGGAGAGCCTTATAAGCCTTATATGCCGTTTATGGGCACACTCAACGAAGTCGAAACAAGGACACACGCACGCTTGACTCGCAACGTATTATAGGCTTACAAGAGGCAAGAACTAATGCCCTTTTCACAAGTACTACACAAACAAGCTAGAGCGTTCTTCTTAGCACTCGGCCGGCACGTGCGCCGCTGGTACACGTATACATAGTACAAGCGCGTCAGCACTCTGCCGCTGAGAAGCACGCAAAAACGCGCTGTGCGCCTGCATCAAGAGCGTTCGAAAGCATGAAAACTAAGCGCATGATGATGACGTTCGAGTACGGGATAATGGCCGCCTGTACTTGCAATGTTTTAAAAACAATTTTGCATGTTATGCGCCGTCGGACAGCATATATACACACAGTGTTCCCACGATGGAGGTCACCTTTTTGTTCCAGTAAGGGTGCTCCGCGCGCTCTTCCAAGGTGCTCAGTCCAAGCCTGTTCCACTACTACTCACGCTTCTCCATGAGATCACTTGTAATTTTCATTCAAACGTCCAATTTGGCGTTTACGCGTTTAACTATTATACATGAGCGTGTTATGTCGTTACTATATAAATCCAAAGAAGAAGCAAGAGAAAAAACTTTTTTTTTTTTCCGAAGAATTCGAGGCACGCAGACCCCCTGGCTCACGACAGAGAGCGCACAAAGCACGATGAAAGAAAGGTAAGAACCAACGGTTGGATTATACAGCTGCAAAATTTTGGGGCACACTCAATGCAGCGCCCCCATACTGGGCAAAATCAAAGAATATTTATTGAAACAATGTGCCACTATTTGAACATAAACACAAAGTTCTCATTACAGAGTCATAAAACCACACACTGCACTACCATACCAATATACAAGCGAGAACGGGGTTACTTCGTGACGCGGTAAACCACATGGTTCAAATAGAGGCGTATGTAGACCAATGTCTGTTCAATGAAACAAACTAGGAATTTCTGAGCTCATAAAAAAAAAAAAGTGAAAAACTGGTACGATCCACACAGATGATCCGCCAGCGCCCTGCCGGGATTCTATGTTCCCAGCAGTAGACACGGGCCAGCAGACACACTCGAACTAAAGCAATGCCACAATAGTCTCAAGACATACAAACATTTAAAGTACGCGCAGTCCGCCTAGGACGCGTATGTTACTGCGCATTAGTGACTTTCCCCACTTTGATGCGACAGTTATTCTACTATGCGGTCCATTCAAGGGCCACTATCTCCTGCGTAATATATGTATGACTGGCAAATGTATTTGGACCAACGCTGGCAAACCGAACGTTTCTTGCTTGCATGGTTGTTGTGGCTGTAGGAAGAAGGAAGAGAAAATGCACGGGCCTGCTACTGGCTCTGTAGCTGAGCCACCTCCGCTGCCTCGTGCAGATAGAAGAGAATATAGAGAAGAAAGAAAAGGAAGAGGGAAAGAAAGACGCGCGCCGCAACAACAGCCGTCGTCCACCACCACCGGTGGCGTGTGAAATGACGGCCTTGAACAGATAAAAATTCGGTGCCAGGTAAGCCCCCGCCGCAAGCGGCGGTGACCCACCTGTACCAACCCCATCAGGGGAGAGCGCCGCTTGCATGGTACGAAGGTACGAAGTTAACATTGGGAAAGTCTCTCTGGGCGACGCGCAAACTAAGCGGTGCGGAAATTATTGGTCATTAAAGCGGCAGCATTGTAAAGCCCCAGTGGAGAAAAACAAAATAGAAACGCGATGCTTGGAGCCCTGCGACGTCCGCCAAAGAATTCAATCAACCGACGGCTGGAAGTGATATTACCTGGACAGGAGTGGTTTCCCTGGTTCAAGGACAATGACGTCACTAGAGCGAAAGTAACACAGACTGTATGTTTCGGCGTATCTTCAATTGCGCCCGTGTGGCCAGCTTAGATACATTCGGGTAAACATGTAACCACTAGCAATAGATGACTGGAAAGGATGGCCGGCTGTGTGCAAACAGGCGTGTGCGGGTCCGCAAAAACTAACGCACCAAACAATAGCACAGCACTCGATTGTAGAGACATTAATAGCTTGCAATGCTAACACATTGGCAACACGAAATGCAACCAGGTATCCCTGCGATTTCTGTTGTTGTTGTCCTGTTCTGGCGGCCGACAGCTACGATTCCGAACCGCGAACGACCGCACCTCCCACACAATGTAGCGAGAGGGAATGCAAGCAGCGACAAAAAATTGCTGATGGCCCCGCTATACATATATCCTCGCGTCCGCCTATTCTCGCAGGCGCTTCTCGTTTAATTACTGTAGCGACATACCGGCGTCACGCCCGTAGACAGTAAAGCAGATGCGACAATGGTGAGTGCTATAATTATAGAACACGGAGAGTCGCGGGTTCGTCAGCCACAGGGTTCCTCGTACGACTCAGTGATTGCACACACTATAGAAAACGTTGCTAGCGGATGAAAAATAAGTATCATGGAATCACAACATCTCTAAAAGCAAATAATGAGACAGCAAGAGTCTTTGTTACAGGCAAACGTCTGCACGTGGCTTATTTCGCGCGTCGCACTTAATAATTATGAAGTAACTAAGCAGAAGCAGCAGCGAGACTTTGCGTCTGCTTCCCGTGCACGTACGAAGAGGCGCCCAGCAATACTCAACCAGAGAAGCGGAAACTTGGAGGCTAATGAAAAGGCTTGAAACCGCAGCGAAATAGGGGAAATGGGGATTGTAGGTGTAAGGCTTAGGGAAAGGCATAAGAGAACAGAGTGGCTTAGGTAAGGAACGTGAACTTGCAGCAAAGCAAGAAGAGAAGGAATGAGTTGTGCGAATTCAGAATAGCCGATGGTGGCAATTCCAAGACAAGACAGGCGCAGCTTGGGACATGAGGCTTTGGCCGCAGCCGGCACAGCTACGGAGGGTCAACTGTAGAGGGAATTCGCAATACAGGAGATACGCTGTCCTGCAATGGGTGTATTTAAGGTTGGTGAATAATTTCTGACGGCGAGAGGGCGCAATACTTTGAGATGTGACATGGGGAAAATATGGGCAACCGCAATCAGAGCGTAGCTTCTACCTCGAGGTATGGAGTCACGTACTCGTGTCGCCGACAAGACGCAGCTCGGTTGTTATATGAACCCAGGTCAGGAAGAAGTGGTGGTGCACATGCCTTCGAGAACCATGGCAGCCGCTGTAGGCGGGAGCCGTTTTCTCAAGCGGAGGATGATGGGGAGGGTGCCGGGAATGTGGATGCATGCACACTCGTCCAGCCCAAGCAAAGCACCAGCAACGCTCCAGCAATGACAGAGGGGGCTCTGTGTGACAGGGGCCGCCTGGACGAGCTGCGGAGAGAGCGCAACGACGTCGCCTCACCGAGACGGCGCCGTTGCAGCGACGGCTTGGCGCCGCCGCTTCGCGCTCTTCGACGACAGCGACGCGCACAAGTGGTCGCAGCGGACACTAGAGCCGTTTTAGACTGCTTCAGGTTATTCATTCCAAAGCACTGATAGCCCCACTACGTGAAAATCGCTAAGGCATTGTAGTTGCTGTACTACCTACAGCTAACTAACGTGTTTGTGGGAAGCATATTGACGTTGCGACGATAATGGTCGTCGAATGCAACCAGGATGTGCCGCGCTTACGCAGTGATTGATGATAACAGCTATCGACGAATCGAAGCAATGATTGCGTGTAATAAACACAGATGAAACCTCTAATGCAGTTATAACTAGTCTTGCCACCAGGCAGGCAGTCAGGAACTCTCAACTCGATAGCGACAAGTTCAGCATATCGTCGGCCTGGTGTGTGTAACAAACACGCAAACACATTATAAGGAAGAACTTTAATGAGTTTAGAAAGACTTGAAGCGGAACTGCGGTCACACGTGAGCAGTCTTAGGTGACCGAAAGAAAGCAGCACCAGCACGCGGAGTTTATCTGTTCACGCTACCACGGGTTTGAATCCCACTCAAGTTTTAATGCGCTAGCATTAGGGTTAAGTTAAAAAAGCTGAAAAAAAAAAAAAGAAGAAATTAGGCGGGCGTCCCGATCAACCTTTGAGCGCCCTCATCACCGTCTGCTTATTCCGCGCGATTTATGACACAGCTG